>NC_136504.1:82481156-82526156 GCF_053919585.1 Euprymna scolopes
AACATAATCCGGTACCAAAATGGAGGAATATTTTAGCATATATTTTGTGTAATTAACATATACAGAAAAAGGCATAGGATAACAAACTTTGATTAGCTCAGCTTTAGTATAATAATAGATTTAGTAAATGTTTAACAATTGCTGATATATACATATACAAAGCATATTTCTTAAATTGCCGCCAGTACGAATCATTGTGGACATGTTGTTGTATCCTATTTTCTAACCTCTTGTTGAGGCTATCTATGCAGACATTTAAAATGATAGATAACTCAACCAATATCATGTATGATTTTCTTTTATGTTTTTGCATTTTTGTCAAATTGAATCTTTTACCAGTACAGAGAAGCCATCAAGCAAAATACGACAATGGATAAATTAATATCCTCCTGCTGAATATTCTCTTGTTGTCGTTTTAAACCATGAGTTGAATTCTAATACATAAAGATCTCCTACATTTTAAATGGATATAAAAGAAAGAACAGAACTATCTCGAAAAAAACACTGATTATACACGGTGGAGCATGAAGATTTTCCATAGTTTAATGGATATAAAAAAGGATATTACTATTATGAAAGAAATTAGTTATATACAAAAATTCTATTGTTTTAATAGGTTAAAATTACATCAAACAAATGGCAGTTATAACTAAGAATATGTTAGCTACCATAAATATTAGTTAAGATATATTTGTTTATGTGGATTTTGCCTGGCGTTGTAAATAGGATGTATTCTAGACTGAGATTATGAATAGTTTACTGACACTTTGTTAAATATTGCTCGGCACTTAAACTAGTATAAATACGAGTTAAAATATATTTGTACAGGTAGATCTAGTCTTATGTGTAAACATGATATATTTTGATCATAGTGAACTTACAAGATCGACATGCCAGGAAATAACAAGTTTTGTGAAAATAAGAGACTGTCGAATTTGAGTGGAGAGGAGTTTAAATGTACGTTTGCTAGAATAGCCAATGCTATCTCAAAGTCTGCATGGAAGCATAAATCCGACAAGAAGCGATTTAATTTAAGATTGTCTGAAAAGGCATTAAAATAACTAAGCAATAAATTTAAAATAAGCTAACAAGACGATCAAGTTACAACTGATTGAATACATTCCTTGGCCTTTTGGTCAAGATCTTGTGCCTAATTTTGTTGTTTGATAATCTTTTTTTTTTTTTTGTATTTACAAAATTTTAAAAGCAATAAAATATATAAACAAGATCAAAGTGTAGTATCTGTTCCGGCAGATACTGCAAGCTATGACTAGCTATGACTAGCAAAGACCAGATGTGGGGGCAACCCCACATGCCTGACCTTTAACCAGCTCCCATTTCCCACCTCTCGGGAGCTGGTCCCCTTTTTCCCTTCCCCCTCCCTTCACTCCTCACATTAAAAATTGGCCTTGTGCCTAATTTGCTCGGTGGGGGAGCAAATAAATACCATCTGTTCCGGCAGATACTGCAAGCAAAGACCATATGTGGGGGCAACTCCACATATAAGACCTTGGTCAATGTAGGGGCAACCCTTCATACCAATTGTCACTATCCAGCTCCCCTACTCCCCGGGGAGTTGGTCCCCATTTCCCATTCACTCCTCACTTTAAAAATAGGCCTTGTGCCTAATTTGCTCGGTGGGGGAGCAAATAAATACCATCTGTTCTTCAGATGCTGCACTTCATTTTCTTGTTCTCTTTCGGTGGAGGAGAAATCCTTCACGACTGAGACAATTTTTATTTTTGTACCTTTTCTCCACGTTAAAAAACGACCCTGGTGTCTAACTCTGTCCCGTGGGGAGGCATAGTAAATAGGTACAACTGATTGAATAAATAATTCCTCTTTGTTAAGATGAGTTGAATAAATTAATAGAGTAATTAATAAAATAGTTTTTGATTACAGCTAAGATATTGACCTCAGCCCTTAGTGGAGAGAACACACACAATGACATTGAAAAGAGAGGCTATAATTATAATAAGAATACCCGTCCCAGGACGAGTAAAATTACCCGCCCGCCCCCAAGAATCCGTTTACATCACTTAGGGCAAATATTACATAGCCCACCACACAATTCAGGTCACTACCTTTCCAACGAGCCTTCATTTGTTAAATTCTAATCAAGAGTCACTGAGATTTCGAACTCATAAAATTGCCAAAAAAGTTGATATATATATATATATATATATATATATATACTAGCTGTGGCTTAATTTCGTGTAATGGAAAATTCTAATAAAAAGAGAAAATGCATGTTTCTTATATTCTTAGTACAGCAATCCACTCCAAAAAGTAAAAAAAAAAGGCGAAAATGAAAAAAAAAAAATGGTACTCTTGCAGAATTGGATCCGGATCGTCGGGAGTTACCATCAATCATGGCTTGGGCTCGACCAACATTCAGTGGATTAAGCCGAAAGTTGCTAAAACGTTGAAACGCTAAATAGTTTTCTTTTTTATTGTATTCAAAAATGTGAGTTTTTAATTAATATTTGGGTAAGGGGGGGGGGTTACTATACACAGATTCGAAAAAGTTGTCCAAAAACGAATAAATGAAAGCAAAGGTAAGGTAAATTATGTTCCTATCTAACTGGATAATTTTTTAGTGTTTTTATTTAATGTAAACTGTTTAATCGGCTCAAAAAACTCAGTGTTTATCTATGTATTTGAAAAGACGAATGGTCGCGGACTCTATAGAATACGTTAAGTTTGGGAAAATCAGTTAAAAACTATACAAAACAGTGTCAGACACCTACTGATTATATGTTATTGTGACATAGGCTGACATATTCGGTGGGTTTTTGATAGTATTTTGTATAGTTTTTTATTTTAAATAATTTTCTCAAACTTAACATCAACAGTGTCTGTCACCATTTGTATTTTTCAAATACACTGATAAACACTGTTTTTTGAGCCGACTAAACGTTATAGTAAATAAAACGGGTTTGTATTACTAAACACAGAAATGAAAAAGTTATTGAAAAATAAATATAACAAATAAATGTTATTAAAGGCAAGATAAGTTACTTTTCTACCTAACTGGATAAGATTTTAGTTTTTTATTTAGTGTAAACTGTTTAATCGGTTCGAAAACATGTAGTGTTTATCTGTATATTTGAAAAATACAAATGGCGGCAGACTGTGTTGAATACGTTAAGTTTGGGAAAATGAGTTAAAACTAAAAAAACTATGCAAAATACTGTCAGGAACTGACTCAATATATATTACCGTGACATAGGCAGACATGTATTCGGTGGTTTTTAACAGTATTTTGTATAGTTTTTTAGTTTTAACTCATTTTCCCAAACCTAATGTGTTTAACACAGTCTGCCGCCATTTGTAATTTTAAAATATAGCAGTAAACGCTGTGTTTTTTGAGCCCAATAAACATTTTACATTAAAAAAACAAAAAAATTATCCATTTTGGTAATAATGTAACATATCTTGCCTTTGATAATATTTGTTATGCATTTATTTTTCGACAACTTTTTCGAATCTATATGTACAGTAGTACAAACCCAATAAAAACACTAAAAATTATCCAATTAGGTAGAAAAGTAACTTATCTTGCCTTTGAAAATATTTACTTGTTATATATTTGTTTTTGTTGACAACTTTTTCAAGTCTTTGTGCAAGTACAAACCCAAAGGTGTATTTTTCTGTCTAATTTTATTTTTAGTACCGCGCTTAAATTTAAATTTCACAATATCTTTTTGGGGGGAGGGTATTTTTTTTACATTAGGTACACCTCCACAATTTTCGACTATGCTGAATAAGAAAATCTCATTTAAAATTTGCAGAGGCAATTAGTTTTCGAGATATAAAGACCTGTACTATGCACTATAATTCACTGACGGCCATGAATAAACACTCCCAACCTCCCCATATTAAGAACGGCTTTCAGAATAAACAACACCCATGCCTAACCACATGTTTTAACCTTTTACCTGTCTTTCGTCTTTTAAAAACGGCTTTTGGAATAAATACCACCATTCTCCCCATGTTAAGAACGGCTTTCAGAATAAACACCCCCAACCTACCCATGTTAAAAATTATGGAGGTGGACCTAATGTGAAAATTTACCTTTTGTTTTTTTAATAAATTGTTAGTTGAAAGCACAGAATAGTGACAAAACACCATCCCCTCCCCTTGATAAGAATAGCAAAAAAAAAAAAAACTTTTCTGTATTTCACCTAACAATTTCTGGTGCTAATGAACTTACTGATCCACGCTATTTTTTAAATCGTATTTCCAAGTTTAATTAAAGTTTTATGACATGTTTTTTTTATTCAATTGTAAGGTTAAAGTACAGAATAGATACAAAACACCCTCCCCTCCCCACGTTAAGAATGGCTTTTTAAATAATAACGTTATTATTTCAGCACGGATCAATAAGTGCACAAGTACCCAATTTCTTTAAAAACATTCATATTTTCTTATATAAAACCAACTTCTGTAAAAAAAAAAAAGAAAGAAAAACGTGCACTTTCAATTTTTGTTAAAAAAGATTTTCTTTAAAAAAAACAAAAAAATACGGTAAAAAAAGCAAAGAACAAAATGTTAATCGGTATTCATGCAGAGAGTGAGCCTTGCTGAAATAATAACGTTATTATTTAAAAAGCCAGTCTTTACATGGGGAGGGGAGAGGGTTTGTACCTAATCTGTACTTTAACCTTACAATTGAATAAAAAACATCATAAAACTTTAATTAAACCTGGAAATACGATTTAAAAAATCGTGCGGATCACTCTCTGCATTAGCACCAAAAGTACAGAATAGTTAGAAAACATCCTCCCTCTCCATGTTAAGAATGGCTTTCTAAATAATTTTAATGCTTCAGTACAGTTCCTTGTCTGCTTAAGTTTAACTTTTGTTTATTAAATTGTTAGGTGAAAGTCCAGAATAGTTGCAAAACACCCCTATTCCCATGTTAAGAATGGCTTTCTAAATAATAATGTCATTATTTCAGCAGGGTAGCTTCTCTGCATAAGTACCATATTTTGTTTTTAAATTGTTAGGTGAAAGGACAAAATAGTTACAAAATACCATCCCCATGTTAAGAATGTCTTTCTAAATAACATTATTTCAGCACGGTATTTTCTATGCATACGTACTATCTATTTTTGTTTATTAAACTGTTAGGTGAAAGTATAGAATAGATGCAAAACTCCCTCCCCATGTTAAGAATAGCTTTCTAAATAACGGTAGTAGTATCTTTTGTTTATTAAATTGTTAGGTGAAAGAATAAAATAGTTACAGAACACCCCCCTTTCCCATGTTAAGAATGGTTTTCTTAATAGCATTCAGCGCGGTACCTTCTCTGCATAAGTACCATCTTTTGTTTATTAAATTGTTAGGTGAAAGTATAGAATAGTTACAAAACGCCCTCCCCATGTAAAGAATGGCTTTCTAAATAACGTTATTATTTTAGCACGGTACTTTCTCTGCATAAGTACCATGTTTTGTTTATTAAATTGTCAGGTGAAAGTATGGTACTCATGCAGAAGAGTGATTCGTGCTGAAATAATAACGTTATTATTTAAAAAGCCATTCTTAACATGGGGAGGGGAGGTTGTTTTGTACCTAATCTGTATTTTAGCCTTACAATTGAATAAAAAACATAATAAAACTTTAATTAAACCTGGAAATACGATTTAAAAAATAGCGCGGACTACTCTCTGCATTAGCACCAAATATTATTTAAGCAAGTTACCAATCCGTAAAATTTATTCGAAAAAGAAACCCTGTACTTTTACCAAACAATTTATATATAGTGTTTATAATAAAAAAAGTTCATATTTTCTTATATCGAAAACTAAAAAAACCAAAAAAAAACAAAAAAAAATGACTTCGACCCAAAAAGCAAGCGACAAACTTTTTTCTAATAAAGAAAAAATGTTTAAATTAAAAAATTTGGAAGATAAACAAATGAATTATGTTTTTTTTTTTTTTTTTTTTTTTACTTATCGAGTAAACAGAAAATGAAATCTTCTAGTTCGTTTCGTCAATTCGAAGGTGTGAAATGAATCAAACCGAGAGTTCAATTCTATCAACAAAAGAGGTCCGCACTAACGGCTTACGAAAATATATTTATTTTATTTAATATTTTAATAATTGGCGATGTAAATTTATTTTAATAACATAAAAACATCCCTCAACTCTAAAGATTGGTTGTCTAAAAATTTCAAATAAATTGGTAATGTAGAAATATGGTCGTATAAACTTTGAACAAACCAAGAATTATATATATATATATATATATATATATATATATATATATACTAGCTGTACCCGGCCACGCGTTGCTGTGACTCAGTTTGTTAAAATGGAACACATGTGAAAGTAGAGAAAAGTTTGATTCTTTTTTTCAAGAGAATGTACAAATTATTTATTTTTTTTTAACAGATGTTAAGAAAATAAACAGAAAAATACTTCCATCATTAATTATGCAAAAAAAATAAATAAAATGTTGATTTAGCGTTTCAATATGCTTATAAATTACGATAAAACTTGCTGAGTATGCACTGTTTTACGGTTGTTGTATAAATGGAACGGAAACTTAAATTTCGCTTCATTTTAATCTTTCTTAATTTTTTAATTGTGCCACCCCCAAACGAATATAATTAAAACAGTAACATTCAACAATTGTACTTTATGTATATAAAACACAAAATGGGTGTTTGTATTACTGTACACATAGATTCGAAAAAGTTGTCAAAAAACAAATATATAACAAATAAATGTTATCAAAGGCAAGATAAGTTACTTTTCTGCCAAACTGGATATATTTTTTGTGTTTTTATTCAATGTAACATATTTATTCAGCTCGAAAAACATACAGTGTTTACCGATGTATTCGAAAATTCAAGATGGCGTCTCACACCCTCTTTAACACCGTAAGTATGGAAAAAGGTGTTATAAATAAAAAACTATACAAAATACTATTAAAAACCCGCCGAATATATGTCAACCTATGTCACGGTAACATATATTGAGCGAGTTTTTAACAGTATTTTATCCAGTTTTTTATTTATAACATCTTTTCCCACACTTACCGTGTTAAAGAGAGAATCAGACGCCATCTTGAATGTTCCAATACATCGGTAAACACTGTATGGTTTTCGAGCTGAATAAACATGTTACATTGAATAAAAACACGAAAAATATATCCAGTTTGGTAGAAAAGTAACTTATCTTGCCTTTGATAACATTTATTTGTTATATATTTCTTTTTGGACAACTTTTTCGAATCTATGTGTACAGTAATACAAACCCCACAAAATATTTATTAAAAAAAAAAAAAAAAAAAAAAAGTTAATAGCGAAAGGGAAATAATTCCATTTTTAAACGAAAAAGTCAGTTTACCTAACTTACTGTATTAATGCTATTTTTTTTAAGCAAGAAAAAAAAAGGTAAATATCCAGATACGCTACTACAGAACACCGACCACTCTAATTTGTTTTTTTATAGGTAATTGAGGTCGCTGACAACGAATCTGATAGTCAAACTTGGGGCAAATTTACCGTTTGCATGGTATTTACCCCTGAACCCACAAACTTCTTTCCACCATTTTGCAGCATCCGTTTATGCTACGCGCATGCACGCTGTAGCATAAACGACGGCTTCACCAAGCAAACTATGTTGGGGGAGGGGATTTTTTTTTTCCAGGATATAGAATTTTCTAATTTTCAAAAATACATTATAGCGCTTTTTGGGTGGAAAATTTAAAATTAGCTGAAAAAGAAATAAAATAAGAAAAGGAAAGCACACCAAGTTGGAGTAGGGGCGGGGTAATTTATCTGTTGTTTTTTTTTACCTGGAACATCGAATTTTCAAATTTTCCGTAAGTAACGCACCGACATTTACCAATTAGAACACCATTTAACATTTTCCGAAGATTTTACTTTGTACATTGGGGGCACGAGGGGGGGGGCGGATGTGATGTTGGCGCGCGCGCTCCAACATCACATCCCCCCCCAAACAAATTAGAGTGGTCGGTGTTCTGTAGTAGCGTATCTGGATATTTACCAAAAAAAAAAAAAAATATTTAGGTTTGGCTATAAATTCCTAAACTCATTTCACCTTAAATAATTTAGGTGACTGAAATAGGAATCTAATTGAATCTTTAATTTCCTGATTAGTATCCGATAATTCATTTTTCTTCGAGCTATATCGAATACATTAATACGGACTTTAGGGGCTTTTTTCGTAATGTTACTGTAAAAATTATTTTTTTATTGTTACAAATTACGATGCTTTAAAAAAAGCAAAAATAAATCCTTGCGTTTTTTATTTACTACTGGAAACCATAACTTTAGTAAAGGTATTTTTTGTTTAAACAAAATAAAACATTTTCACCAAGAGTTAAGTAAAAATAATTAGTTCATTATATTCTGCGATCATTATTTGAAAAATACTGCAATTTTCATTAAAATTCGTTAATTTCCTGATTTTTGGTGAATTTTTAAGTAAAGGGAGGAATCAAAATGTGTATACACTTTGAGCGTCGGCATTCATTTTTCGACCACGTGTGGTTAATTTAAATTAAAGTTCAATCACATGGTTGCATTATCAATAAACCCATTGAAAATTTACCATATTGTAAACACATTCTGTTTACATTAAGCCTGTGGTGTTTTTTTAATGATGCAATGTTGTCAACTGAGATTTAAAAAAAAACCCGCGAGATCAGGAGAAAGAAATGTCCAGAAAATCGCTAGCCAGTTTGGCAGAAAAGTAACTTATCTTGCCTTTGATAACATTTATTTGTTATATATTTGTTTTTTGACAACTTTTTCGAATCTATGTGTACAGTAATACAAACCTGTGTACAGTAATACAAACCCTTTCGGGGAGATTGGAATGCCCCCCCCCCACCTAAAATGTACTTGGAAAAATCGATTTCATAGTGAGATTTAAGAATGGTTAGTCGAAAAAAAGGTGAAAAACAAAACAAATAATCAATAAATAATTGTTACCAAAGGCAATAAATGCTACGTTTTTTTACTTACATGAATGAGTTTATTTTATGTTTTAAAGTATTTTCAAGCAATCTAATGCGGGTGTCTCTGGGTGCCAAATACCTCCAGATTTTCTAGAATTTCCCGCTAGATTGTAAACGAAATCTCCAGATCTAGCAGGAAAACCGCTAAATTGTAACACTGGTCACGTGACAGGAAGCGGTAATAAATAATTGTCCCTAAATAAAAAAAAAATCGCCTCTCGGTAAAAAGAAATCCACCTATTTATCATAGAAAAATTAAGTATAATGTTATAATTAAAAAGGAATATATACAAACACACATGGATATAGTAAACATATTATACCAAAACGTGGAAGCCATCCGTCCAGTGGTTTTTTAGACAATTAACTCCGAACGAATTAACATTTACATTTTTATATATATATATATATATATATATATATATATATATATATATATATATATATATATATATATATATATATATATATATATTAGGGACCTGGCAATGCCACAGGAGAGACAACCAAGCAAAAAAAAAAAAAACCTTAGCAAAATTCATCTTGAAGCAGTAAAACTAAAGCTGACCTGCCAGGATACTATATATACAAATGTAGGCAAATTGGATATATTTTATTGGTTTGAAAATATAGGTTCTTTTTTTACCAATTGACATAAAATTTTAACCATAGAATATTATTATAATCTTCAAAAAGCCTAGAAATTTTCATGTAATTTCTTCCCATAGAACCAAAGATATGAACATTTCAATATTCAATTTGGCTACGAGTATATATATATAT
Source organism: Euprymna scolopes (assembly GCF_053919585.1). Classification (NCBI taxonomy): domain Eukaryota; kingdom Metazoa; phylum Mollusca; class Cephalopoda; order Sepiida; family Sepiolidae; genus Euprymna; species Euprymna scolopes. The sequence continues at coordinate 82,490,938 of NC_136504.1, forward strand.
ATATATATATATATATATATATATATATATATATATATATATATATATATACAGTGTATCGTAAAAGTGAGTAAACCCCTCACATTTCTCCAAATAAATGATTTTTTGACACAAAAGTAGTCTACTTAAATATTTGTAGAAATGTGAGGAAAATGTCACTTTTGTGATACACTATATATATATATATATATATATATATATATATATATATATATATATATATATATATAGAGAGAGAGAGAGAGAGAGAGAGAGAGAAAGATAGATAGATAGATATAACACATTTTTTGGAAACTCTTGGCTATTGATCAGAATTTAACAAATGAAGATCATAATACTAATTTATAGTTAAAATTAAAATTTTATGACAATTGCTAAAACTAATAAAATATGCCTAAATTTGCCTACATTTGTATATATAGTGTCCTGGCAGGCTAGCTTCAGTTCTGTTGCTTTGGGATGAATTTTTGGTAGTTTTCTGGGGTTTTTTTTGCTTGGCTATCACCCCTGTGGCATGGCCAGGCCACTAATATTTAAAATAAAAAGAAGCAGTTTGGAAAACATCCAAGTTATATTGACTTAAGGATGTTCTTGTTTTAATCAATAAAGCCAAGAAGGCACATGTCATAAAAGGTCTTCAGACTCAGTGGAAACATGCCCCAGCATGTGATTCCCTTGATCTGAACTGACTTTATGTGTATCTCGATACAAATGGCAAATAGAAGTAGATTATGTAAAACGTCTATCCTCTATTGATTAACTTTAAGAGAGGTTCGGCTCCTGAATGGTTGGCGCCCGCCACGACTAATGAATATTCAAAGGTAAAAATGAACTTAATGTCGGGGAGAGAGGAGGGAGGTTATAAATTTCATGTCATACTGCTCTACAGTGATGGAGTGGGGTGGCAGAGGGCGGGTCTTTCGTATCTTTTCGATATTGGATTATTGTGTCTTTTTCTCCGGATCTGTGGTTGTTTCTTGCTGGAAATTTCTTCAACCTATCTCTGTCTCTTATGCTCATTGGTTAAAATATGTGACATCATGTTAACTGGGTATCATTATGCATTATGTTGTATAAGTATAATTAAATTTTATTAATTAGTGATGTAAGTGGCATTATTTTTATAAGTATAATTTAAATTTTATTAATTAATAATTTAAGTGGCATTATTTTTATAAGTATAATTAAAATTTTATTAATTAGTAATTTAAGTGGCATTATGTTTTATAAGTATAATTTAAATGTTATTAATTAATAATTTAAGTGGCATTATTTTTATAAGTATAATTAAAATTTATTGATTAATAATTTAAGTGGCATTATGTTTTATAAGTATAATTAAAATTTTATTAATTAGTAATGATATTGGCCTTATATTTATAAGTATAAATTTCATTTTATTAATTAATAATTTAAGTGGCATTATGTTATATAAGTATAATTAAAATTTTATTAATTAATAATTTAAGTGGCCTTACTTTAATAAGTATAATTTTCTTTTTATTAATTAACAATTAAAGTGGCATTATGTTATATAAGTATAATTAAAATTTTATTAATTAATAATTTAAGTGGAATTATTTTTATAAGTATAATTTTAATTTTATTAATGAATAATTTAACTGGCATTATGTTCTATAAGTATAATTAAAATTTTATTAATTAATAATTTAAGTGGAATTATTTTTATAAGATTAATTTAAATTTTATTAATTAATAATTTAAATGGGAATATTTTTATAAGTAGAATTTAAATTTTATTAATTAATAATTTAAGTGGCATTATGTTTTATAACTATAATTAAAATTTTATTAATTAATAATTAAAGTGGCATTATTTTTATAAGTATAATTTAAAATTTATTAATTAATAATTTAAGGTGCATTATTTTTATTAGTATAATTAAAATTTTATTAATTAGTACTTTAAGGTGCATTATTTTTATAAGTATAATTTAAATTTTATTAATTAGTACTTTAAGGTGCATTATTTTTATAAGTATAATTTAAATTTTATTAATAATTTAAGTGGCATTATGTTTTATGAGTATAATTAAAATTTTATTAATTAATAATTTAAATGGCATTATGTTGTATAAGTATAATTAAAATTTTATTAATTAATAATTTAAGTGGTATTATTTTTATAATAATGATTAAAATTTTATTAATTAATAATTAAAGTGGCATTATTTTTATGAGTATAATTCAAATTTTATTAATTAATAATTTAAGATGCATTATGTTTTATAACTATAATTCAAATTTTATAAATTAATAATTTAAAGTGCATAATTTTTATAAGTATAATTAAAATTTTATTAATTAATAATTAAAAGTGCATTATTTTTATAAGTATAATTTAAATTTTATTAATTAATAATTTTAATGGAATTATGTTGTATAAGTATAATTTAAATTTTATTAATTAATAATTTAAGTGGTATTATTTTTATAAGTATAATTTAAATTTTATAAATTAATAATTAAAGTGACATTATTTTTATAAGTATAATTTAAATGTTATTAATTAATAATTTAAGTGGCATTATGTTGTATAAGTATAATTAAAATTTTATTAATTAATAATTTAAGTGGTATTATTTTTATAAGTATAATTTAAATGTTATTAATTAATAATTTAATGTACATTATTTTTACAAGTATAATTAAAATTTTATTAAATAATAATTTAAGGTGCATTATTTTTATAAGTATGATTAAAATTTTATTAATTAATAATTTAAGTGGCATTATTTTTATTAGTATAATTTAAATTTTTGTTAATCAGTACTTTTAGGTGCATTATGTTTTATTAGTATAATTTAAATTTTATTAATTAATAATTAAAGTGGCATTATTTTTATAAGTATAATTTAAATTTAATTTATTGTATTGATATAGCTTTTGAATCAAACAAAATCGACTTTTGCCGATGCCGAATTAATAATCAGCATAAAAAAGCTGAATCAAAATGAAACGGTGTTAAAATCGAAACGGGACAGCTTTTATTTTGATCAGTAGTACCATCCCAACTTTTAATGGAGTATACCTGCCAACTCACAAAATATACCATAGGATTATGCAGGTCAAATTCTCTTAAATATTATTTCAGATAAACCTCTAAAATGCCTTTGTAAGTTCATTCTGTTTTAGTTCACACAGTTGAATACTAAGTTTCACTGGATTAGATTATTTGTTCTAACATATGACTCTATTAGAAAGAAAAATGTAATTAATGAGACACCACTTATCAAGGATCAAAGGCCACTCGAGGATAATAGTTGATGACTTTGTCAGGTGGATAGTGAGACAACATCGTGATGATTGATAACGATGATTGAAACTTGACAGAATTTGATTATTTAAGAATGTGTTTACATTTGGAGTTGAAAACGACAAAACCATTGTAGCAAGTTGGGAAGCAGTTCTATGATATTGTGTTTCATAGATATGTAATTTTAGTATAGAAACTTTGCTCATGGAAGATTCATTTAGTTTTATATACACAGAAGAAGAAAAGGAAATTATTGACAGTGGTTGTAGCTAGATGGGTTTTTATTGTGGATATTTTAGAGGGGGGGGGATGAACCATAGATTGGAGCACTGTCGAGCACCTAACATGAAAATAAAAACAGAGCAGAGAAATACTAGCAGCATTTCTTCTATGAGAAAGAGGCTGCAAGGAAGAGTAGAGGATCCCCCCACTAGATTTTGAAGTTAATTTTATTAAGATTTAGTTTTTGAAATCTTTCCCAATGTTAAAAATACTGTGTTGCATATTTAGAAAATCCTATGATTTTTAAAGTTTCATTTAACTATTCTAGTAAAGTACTTAAACTTAAAGATTCCAACATGTTTGTGTAATTGAGATCGTGTATTCTTTTTATTAATTTAGTTATCTTGTTAAGACATTTTTTTGCATAACTAAAAACAATAAGTTTACATTTGTTTTATTCTCATAGATAAGAAAGAAACTTATTATACTGCTATCTAATTTACATACGTGTTTACGGTGTGTACAAAGCCGCTAGATGACAAAATAATGAAATTATGATGGCAAAATAAACAAATTAAAAAACAAAACGGACAAAAAAGTGTCATTTATTATGCAAATACTCAGAGACATTAAATAATATTAGGTAGTGGCTGAATCAACAGAAAGTAAGAGAAGTCGAGAAAAATACATAGCAACGTGAGTGATTGATGACTTGTTGAGTAAATTATAAATTATGACTAATTAAAAGAATTAAAAATGGAAGTTTTTTTTAACATAACTCAATCCCAGAACTAATGAATATTTTAACGTACACTTTATGTCATTGATGCATGTATGAAAAAAAACTACAAAAACAAACGTTTTTGATTTACTGAACTTTAATATAATAGTCGATAAATAATAATGTGATGTTTATCTGTCTCCAAAATAGGAAGATGTGACACAAAATCAGAAAAGTCAAATTTGAAAATCCGATGCCCTAGAGAAAGAACACCCTGACCTGCACAAAGTCCCTCGGCAGCCTGATTGGCATTCGCCAGTAGATGTGCAATTAGCAATAAATTAACCCTTTTTCAAAAGGTAAGGAGACAAAGCCTGGGAGAGTGAACCTCCTATAATTGCATAAAACCATACTCCAATCAACAGAAGAAAAGCCACTTCAACAGTGCCCTAGACCTGCCATTCTCAACCTGTCCTGCCACCATTGATCCCTCAGCATTATGTATTTCTCCATTTACCCCCTACTCCCATACAAAAAATTCATAAAGGGACAGAAAAACAAGAAAGTAAAAAAGAACCTTGTGGGAGCATTTTCTAGTCTCATACAAAAACAGGCGTTCACATCTCAAGCTATATTACTTGTCACATACATACGCACACACGTCCACACACGTCCACACACGTACATATATTCACGTTCGCGTATATACACTCACATTCACGTATATATACACACACACGCTAATGTATGCACGCAAGGACGACGTCACTTCCCTTTCAAAGGAAATCCACACATGCGCAAAAAACCATTGGAAACAAGTATAAAAGCAAGAGCAATAAGCAGCATCTCCCTTTTTCTGGATCAACTCTCGAGCTGAGAGGTTCTACGAACCAGCCGCCTCCCTTTTGGGAGGCGCATGCCTCACGTCCCCTGCGACTATGTATGGGGCACGAGCTAACAGACAGTATGTACACTTTATACATTTTCTATCTCCATGGCCTGGATTGACTTTTTCTCATTCTCTCTCTATACTACAATACACTTTCCTCCTCACCAGCTAACTGCGAGAGACGCACACCAAACTGGATTGACTTTCTTTCTTTCTCTCTCTACAACAATAGACTTTCTCCTTCTAACCAGTAAACAGCGAGAGACGAACGCGGATATGAACACGTGTTGTACCCTTTTCTTTCACTTGTTTCTTCACGAAATAAATCCTAGTTCGTTTAATTCAAGTAAACGCGTTGTTCGTTCCTTTCTCAAAGCAATTCATTTTTCCTTTCCCAATTCAAATCATTTCTCATATTTTGTACGACTGGGGGATATATATAATATATCCACCAGTCCACTACAACCTTTTCATTCTTTAGGATTTTAGATTTTGTATGAAAATTATATTGTACGTCGTATCATAAAAAATGAAAATTGTATTGGACGTCGTATCATAAAAAATGAAAATTGTATTGTACGTCGTATCACAAAAAATGAAAATTGTATTGTACGTCGTATCATAAAAAATGAAAATTGTATTGTACGTCGTATCACAAAAAGAAAATCGAACGTTTTTTTTTCTAAATCGAAAATTATCAAGTTAATTTCTATTACATTTCTTAGACATGGCAAACTCGGAAAAGGAATAATTACTTTTAAATTTTCTGGTACTTCAATTATTTACCCCTTACTATATATTTTTTTTATCCCTAGGAGTAAATTTATCCCTGGTTGAGAACCTCTGTCCTAGACAGTAGTGGTTTTGAGGATGAGAGAAAACTCATAAACTCGATAAATAATAAGCTTCTAAATATGAAATATATTAAAAATTGAATTTATTTTAATACAGATTATCTGTTTGTATTTATTTTTTACAAAACAATTAGTCCAAATCGCAATAAAGGCAGATTTAATTTTTGGCAACAACGTTTTGTGTTTAGATGCTTTCTGAAAGAGTCGACATAGAATTCGGTTTGAAACTTAGCAGACACTAATCTAACCAGACGAAGTAGGTTGTATCGTGAGCATAGGTGTACATAGGATAGATTCACAATTACACGAGACAACAAAGGGAGATAAACGAAAATGAAGAATAAACGGCAACTAAGGGAATAAAAATCAATATTTTACCATCACGCAACGAACATAAAATTTTCTTTCCCAACAGATAAATATTCTGGCAACTACCTATTTAGAGAAAAAGGTAACACATAGAGATATAAAGGTAATGCTTTGCAGTGGTATTTGTAACGCAAATAAAATATGAGAATGGGGACATTACATGGTGAGATTTTTCAAAATTAAATTGTACTCATTCAAGGATAAAGGTTAATGAGATGAAATGATTGTTATTGTTATCATTATGAAAAGATTGAGAATAATTGATGGTTTAGATCGTTAAAATGCTTGTGGAGGTGGTTCATGACAAAAATCAGTTTTGACTAGATTTGAAGACGGCCGTGTTGTAATCTGCAAGGAAGCAGTCTTGTGGTTGTGTGTTCCACAGACGAGAAACCTTTATGAAAAAAGCTAAAATTCCACCTGATGCTCGGCATACAAAGAAAGAAAGAGTTTTTTTTTTGTTTGTTGTGAAAAAAAAAAGAGTCCTTACTGTGAATGTCTCACGAGGGGGAGTCAGAGATCGGAGCTGAATTGAGCAACGTTCATGGAAATAACGACAGAGTAGAGAAAGACTAGTAACATCTTTTTTATGAAAAAGGAAGTTGTAAGAAGCTGAAAAGATCATCCACCACTAGATTGTGAAGTCGATTTTGAACTCTGGGTAATGATCAGTTTTCTGTGCAGTGCCTCCCTAGATCTGGCAGCAGTACTCTAAGATGCGTGTGACACAGTGTCGTGGTGGTGGTGGTGATGGGGGGGGGAGCTCGAAGTACATGGTTTCATTTTTATACTTCTGCATATTGATATGTACAGTTGAAACAAATGATTTATTTTAAAGCAAATACTATTAAACTAGTGGGATCTGTGGAAATTCTACAGTGGACTCTTTCATATGTACTATATTCATGTTGGCATTCTGTTGATGTTTGGCGTAAATGGAGACGCCATGATATTATTGTAGCTCTTTTGTTAAAACTGCAAAAGTATTTATCTAAGCTAGCAAGACACCCGGCATAGCCCAGTCATAAAACATGTTTAAATTTGATATTTTAATTTATGCAGATTTCGTATATATTATTATAGTCAATTTTTTATCGATTCTCATATATTATAAAGTTGCGATTTCAAAAATAAAAAATATATCCATATAATTTGGGTCCATCAGCTTGAATCGAAACCTAAGCCAAAACTTATGAAGAAAAACAGTATATATATATATATATATATATATATATATATATATATATATCACTTGAGTTCCTTCAGCTATAATCGAAACTGAAACCAAAACTTATGAAGAATCCTTGGTAAAATTATTTATAAAAAAATAGATGACTTGAGTGCTATAACTGAAACCAAAATTTATGAAGAATTCTTCGTAAAATTATTTACTACAAGAAACGAAAGGTCATAACAATTAAACGACAATCACCCAGAAGAAAAAAGATGTAAGCATGACACTCAAAATAATACACACGCTAACGTTTTAATATATAGATAAAATGCTCCTAAAAGTTTTCTCATTGTTATACAAATTTATTGTTGTCTATCAATATAATACTGAAATTTATAAGACAATTTGTCAATGTGATTATACTCCTTTACATATTTTTTTAACATGAGTCAGAATCAATCTGATTTAATCCAAATATTTGAGAGCCTTAGCACAACTCAATAAGTTTAGGGTCTGACATAGATAGTATCACTAAAAAAAAAATCTATATAATTTCTATAAAGTATTATCTTTCAAATGGCATGTGTCGGTATTTGAGCCCAATCGGGTTTTTGGTTTACCAATTGGAGTGAAAAACAAATTAAAATTAAGATACTGTTGCAAATTTTAAAGAACAATGGAAAAAGCGTAATTTTGCATGTTGATGCTTTTTGATGAGGAAATATACTATTCAAGACAAAGAAATTGCAGGATAAGTGTTATTTGGACTCTGCTCTGCTAGAAAAACTGATTAAAAGATGGCATGCTGATTCTAAACACGGTCGTACAGACATAAATGATGCTGAACTTTTAGATCCCCCAAATTCAGTAGAAAACATAAAAGGCTTTCAGAAATCATTTTGTAAATTAAAGTGGGAGATATGAGAGTGGTTGAAGATGTCAGAAAGCAGTGTATTTACCATTTGGGTGGATATTTATTCATGAGAAAACTGTTCAAATGAGTCTTGTTTGCTTACAGTCACTAAAAACAACAATATGCCAACAATACAGAACATTGTTTGCAACTGTTTCAATGCAACAAAAAGGACTTTCTGCATCAATATGTGATAATGGATGAAACATGGATCCATCACTTCTTTCCTCTCTCGAATTGGTAGTCAGCTGAGCGTACAACAGCAAGGGAACACTGTCCAAAGCAATCAAAGATGCAAATATCAGTAGACGAGCTTTTACCTCTAGCTTTGAGGTATACAAGGGATTTTGCTCATCAGTTACTTTGAGTTTTTTTCTGTTTCTTTTTACATGGGGGGGGGGGGGTCACCACTTATCAAGGCCCGGAGACCACTCAGGGATAAAGGTTATTGAGTGTACAATAATCAATGAGATAGTATTGTAGTAATCATTAGTATTGGAGATTTGATAGGGTGTCTTACTTAAGTGGGCGGTTTATCAGGAATTTGTTTATGTTGGATTTGAAGACGTCCAAGTTGTAGTCAAGTGGGAAACAGGCGAACAGAAGAGAGTTCCACAATCGTGTACTTCTGAGAAAGAAGTTCTGCTCATGGAATCTACGTTTGGATTTAGGCACAAATAAAGAGTGGGGAAAATTATTGACAGTAGTTTCAGCCAGACGAGTGTTTCTCATGAAAGATTGGTGAGGGGGGGGGACCAGAGATTGGATCTCAGACGAGCACTTGCCATGGAAATAACGATAAAACAAAAACAGGCTCGCAACGTCTCTTCTGTGGGAGAGAGGCTGCAGGGAAGAGAAAAGGGCATCCCCCACCAAACCACAAAGTCTATTTTGTACTCTGTCAAGGCAGGATAGGCTGTTTTTAGCAGCTCCTTTGCAGATGTGGCAGCAGTACTCCATCCTTGGACATACTTGGCTTTTATACAGATAGAGAATTGCATCAGTAGTGAGATATCTTCTGGAGTGGTAGAAGGATCCCATCATTTTCCCAGCATCTCTGGCAACAGATTTGATGTACGTGTTCCATTTCAGATCAGGAGTAAAGGTCAAACCCAGAAGCTTGTCAAAACATGGAGCCTCCCCCATCCATTTCAATTGATGCCAGATGGGGATCAGAGCTTTGATGATGTAAAGATAGAAGCTTGGTTTTGGATGCATTAAAAGTGACCAGCCACCTCTTCCCCCATTGTACCACGCACTCAAGATCAGAGGAGAGAGAATTAGAGAGAACTTTGTCATTTATGGCCTTTGATGTGTTGCCATAGATGGTCGTGTCATCAGCATAGATGTCAACGAATGATTTAAGTATGTGTTTTGGGAGATCATTGATGTAGATCAGGAAGAGAGTTGGGCCCAGGATGGACCCCTGGGGGACTCCAACATTAATACTGAGAGCCTCTGATTTCTGCCCATCAACCACTACTCTTATGAACCTATCAGAGAGAAATGATTTAATGATTGAGAAAACATTTCCAGCTATACCATAGCTGGAAATCTTGTGAAGTAGGCCCTTATGCCATACGTTATCGAAGGCCTTTGATATGTCAAGAGCAATTGCCCTGGAAAGGAAACCTTTGTCAAGAGATTCACTAATCCTATGTGATATAACCGTTAGCATATCTGCTGTAGATCTTGCAGAGTGGAAACCATACTGCATGTCACTAAGAAGGTTGTTTTTGTTGAGGTGGTTGACTACTTCTGTATTTAATATGAATTCCAACAACTTACTCATGACACACAGGAGACTTATTGGTCTGTACTGAGAGGGAGATGACTTTTCACCTGAATTTTTAAATACAGGGCATACTGATGAGGTTTTCCAGGATGTTGGAAAGTACTTCTCCTTAAGGCAACGCTTAAACAGTTTTGTAAGTATGGGGGCAAGTTCTGGTTGGAGCTTTTTCAGCACTATAACTGGAATGCCGTTAGGGTCAGTTGCTTTACTGGAATCAAGGTTCTTGATTAGCTTGGCGACCTCACGCACAGATATTTGTATGTTGCATAACGTGTTTTCTGTTATAGGAGGACATACAGGGAGTTGATGGCCTTTGTCGCATAGGGTAGAATTAGCTGCAAAGTTCTTGGCAAATAGTTTGGCCTTGTCTGATGCTGACAAGATGACCTCAGGTCCATTGATGATAGTTGGGATAGAACGCACGCTTCTGTTCAAGATCCTGTTTGCTATTTGCCAGAACTGGTGGGAACCAAGCCGCTGCTCAGCTACTTTGGATTTAACAGACTGATCATATAGCTCTCTTGCATTTTTTATTACTCTTTTACAGTGGTTGCTGGCAGTCCTGAAAGCGGCTTTAGTTTCAGTACATCTATTACGTTGGTAGCTATGGAAAAAGTGATTTCTGTGCGCGATGGCAGCAGCACATTCAGGGGAGAACCATGGCTGGCTGTTAGGTTTTTGTTGGAATTTTTTGAATGGTATGAATCGGTCTATGCCTACAATTTACCATTCGGTAATATTATATAGCATTATTGGTGCATTCGAATGAAGAAATTGTAAAAAAAATGGGCACAAATGAAAAAGAAAAAGTGCTAATTATTAACTAGATGAAAGTTTACAATTGGGTTAGGTCCTGAATATGACCTTAAATTATATCCGATGGTGAGGCCCCAGCTTGCGGGCTTTGGGGAGTGTGGAGCAACCCCTTAATTGCCATTGCTCCCAGGTCCACTCTGACCCGGAGTGGTAGTACCTGTTAGGGTCCCAACTATGGGTTAAATAGAAACAGACTTGAAAAAAACGAATATATTCTATCAAAAACTTTTCTTCAAAATCACTGGATTTGGCATTAAATAACCTGAAAAGGGTTGATATGCCGTAAAACAAAAACAATCAACTACAATTGGGTTAATATTTGTTGTATATATACGTAGTGACTATCCCACCCACACCAAAAAACTGTTAACCCAAGACAATGCATCATGCTAAGTTGATCACAAAAAACTATACAAATTGCTTTCACACTCACCCTATCCTTCAGATTTAGCCTCCAGTGACTACTCTTTGTTGGCAGACATCAAAAGAATGCAGTAGGTGAAGAGATTTAACTCCAATAGGGGATATAGAAAACTGCTTCATATTTTAAGGCCAAAGATTTTTCTATAAAAAAGGCATCTAAATGTTAGACAATTGATGTATTAACCTAGGAGGAGATTATGCTAATGAATAAAATCGATTCTTACCGAAAAGCTATTATTTATTAGTTATACTGGGATTAATTGCATGATGTGTTCAATTGGATACTATACTTAGGGACATAAATGAAGCATTCTATCATCCCAACACATCACTTTAGGAATTTTGAAAGGATATTCAGATTGCTATCAATGATGTGCCATAATTTCGTTTTATTTAAAAGAAAAATTAAAATCAATTAGTTCAACTTTTAATTACGTTTTTAGTTTCTTATCGTGTACCCGCTACTTTAAAAATAGAACAAAATGTTTTGCTCATTAAATTTGGGGTGATGTGTCGATTTTTTTAATTGAAATTGCTCCAGACAAAATATGAACCCACTTGATGTAAGGAACTAAAAATTAAAAAAAAATAATACTATTTCAAGGTTAAAAACTAGCCAACGATAAGTGTTAGATATATAGATTCTAACCCAGAAAACAGCATTTCTTGCCCCTTTGTCAGAAACATCGCTCATGGAATGTCAGGACAAAAAGACAAAATAAGAGAAGATAGAGCAAAAGTAAATCCAAGGTTCACTATCTACTCTCCCTTTGGTTAAATTTATATTCATTTATATACAACTAGCAGAGAGACCCGGCATTGTCTGGGATTGAATGAGTACCAAAATATTTTCCAACCTCCCATACTTTTATTGTCATTAAAATTGGTGAAACCACACATGTTTTAATCAAATCGATTGATTGTCTACTCTAGTTGGGGACCCACCATAATGTGCCGGGGAAAGTTTTGATGCCTCCCCACAATGACTTAGTTCACAGTACATTGTGGTCTACATTGCAGTGTAAAGAATCTACTGTTGATTTTATAAAATCATCTGTAAATAATGGTTTCACTTAAAGTTTTAAATGCAAAAGTCAGGTATCACAATTAAATTGTGCTCTAAACAGAAACATTCATTTTGAACGTGCTCCTTTTTTTTAATCAAAGGACTAACTGTTGAATTTATGAACGTACTCCAGTTCCCAAGTTTTGTCTGGAGACTATGTTGAAGCTTCAGGGAAGCGTTTTTGAGTGAGCTTCACTATGAATTTTGAGAATAATGCAGGATATGGCGTTTTCATCTTTTCATTGCAAAAGTTATCAAATTTTTCACAAACACCTTGTATATATATATATATATATATATATATATATATATATGATGATTGCAACGTCTTGGCAGACGAGTGCTCCTCCCTCAGACACGAGCCCAAAAATGACTTCCATCGCCACAGGACCATTTTAATAGACAAATACGTGAGGGAGTATCTATACACGGATGATGTTACAGAGTCTTAGCTTTGTACAACAGCTAAGTCTCTCTCTCGGTTCAAAATGTTAAGATCCAGCAACAAGCAAGAGCAAAATAGCCAGCAAAAAGTTAAACTGCAGACCAGCTTAATACGGGTACTGGTCTCCCACTTTATGGTTTTTTAAATTAGAGATTTGCTTCTCCTAGAAAGGTTGCCTTCACCAAGGCTTATGGGAGCACTCTCCACCCCAACGCACACATACATACACACAAACAGACACGGTGCTAGTTGGCAGTTGACCCCAAAAAAGGGTTCATATGCCCTTTGGAAGGTCTTGTTTTTAATCCTTCAGGGAGACTAGCCACCCTCCTCACCAAACAATCTGGTGGGGGAACCAGTTTAGTCGCTGGTGTCCCGACCATGAGGCAGGTAGTACTGGGTTACATGGTACCAGTAGCATATGACATGACCTGACATATATATATATATATATATATATATATATATATATATATATATATATATATATATATATATAAATATATTTATATATCAGAACAAGTAGTCAATAAAACATGTTAAAACCCTTTGAAAAAGAGAGAAAAACATATTTAATTTTAAAAATGGAAGCACGAAATAAATGTATATATATATATATATATATATATATATATATATATATATATATATATATATATATATATATATATATATTTCATGATGTTTTTAGAGATACAAAATTTAAATATTGCAATTAGGAAGGGAAGACTTTTATGATTCATGATTAAAAGTAAATTAAAAGTAAATTTGTATATATATAAATATTTATACACACTTATTTTATATATATATATATAAAGGTATACTATATATATACTACCTCATATCCCACACCTCAAATTTATACTACATATATATATATATATATTTATACTATATATATATATTTATACTATATATATATATATTTATACTATATATATATATTTATACTACATATTTAGTCAGGATTTACTTCTAATTAGAAGTATCCTTATGTCGGGTCTCTTTACAGAGAGACTGAATACATCTGAGGATGATGCCTAGTAGGCATTAAAGTTCTCTTTTTGTATCCAATTTTTTTATTTCCCTTGGATGTTCCAGCACATCATACTAGTTATAATCTAAGGCAGTATCATGATTATTCTGATGGCATCCTGCAACATGTAAATCTTGAAGAAAAAAAGGTAAAAACAAGATAAAATAGAACAGACTAATTTAAAATTAAAAACTAAATTTCTCATGCTACAAAATATTTGAAAAGTTACATAATTATTACAAACTTTATGAATTACAAAGAACTAAACAAACATAGTGACGTATTGTATACAACATGATCACATTTGAAATAATCTTTGTATTAATAAACCTATTACACATGACAATTAAAACAAAGACATTTTTCTTACATTTAAAAAATTTTTCTTTAAATTATATTATAAAATAAAGCATATTTTTCTCTATATAATAATAAAAAAAAAAAAACGAAAGATAGTGTTACCTTCAATAAGGTTTTATTCAACTAATAAAATTAAGTTAAAATATCTGTGATTTATAGCTTATCAAAGTGAGTAGAAATATATTAGGGAAAGGATAGAAGTATAGACGCGAGCTATTAAACAGTTCAGTTTTTAATTTCCAAGTCATCTCTATTTAAAGCTAATGTATTCGACTGTCTTATTAAAATAACACAATTTTCTACCATATAATGATAATCAGCGAATCCATTTTAGATGGTCATTTTCAATTAAAGTCATGATGACAGCTGAGAATTTCAAATCATTTCATTATCTTATTTCGATGCAACTATTTTAACTTGCCCAAACTTGATTCGAAAAAAAAAAAAATTAAACATATCTATCATTAATATTTTTCAGAGATATACTTAATATAAAGGTAGACTTGAAAAGAACTTTTTCTCAAATTATTATTTTAAAAGATATAAATTGTATATCCTTTTTAAAAATTCAACCTTAGTCCAAGGGAAATAACTCAGAAATTATCTCCCTTGTTAAAATTGTTAACGATTGTTACGATCGAAAAAAAAAATCAAAACTGTAAAAAACTTAATAAAATAATATATATAAAATAATGACAATAAAAGAATACATAAAAATTCATTACAAGGTATAGATAAAATATAGAGTTTAAAAATATATATTTATATATTTTTCTTATACTTTTATTTATGTTTTCACTTTATTTGATCTCTTTATCTTTTTGCCCTCTCTTTTCCTCCCCTTACCCGCCACCCCACAATGTTTTATTCAACATATCTTTCTTTATTTCTGCGTTTTGTTATGTTCCATTTCACCTCCTCCTATTAGGCATTATTTAAGAATCCTACCCATTTCAGTCACCAATTCAGTTTCCCCTCAGTCCGAAATTTATGCTCATGTTCATATTTACTCATTTTTATAAAAGCAATTTCCAGCTTCCTACTCCTCTTATAATTTGTTATACCAATTCAGACCCGATATTTCCTCTTTCTATAAAACAATTTAGAGCTCCCTTTCCTCCTTCTAATTACTTCCTTCTACCTCATACGTCCCACACCTCATATTTCTTGTTCTTATTGATAGTCCTTCTATTTTACTATTTTTATTGTAATTATTCATTTTTTATTATCCCGTTTTTATATATCTCCACCTTTACACATTTTTATATTAATCTCCTTAATCTTCATTTAACATTCTAACATTCCTTCCTAATTTACTATAAGCTAGATGTCATACTTCTGTATATTTGTAATCTAACTCCTTTCTCCTATTCTGATGTAAAGCATTAGGCTTCGAAATACCTAGATATAAAGAGTATTAATAGCCCTTCCTACCAATGATGTTTTTTCCTCATTGAACTAGCAAATAAATTCATATATACCCTTATCTGGTCTATAACCCCCTCTCACTTTCTCTGTCTGTCTGTCTGCCTCTCTCTCTCTCTCTCTCTCTCTCTCTCTCTCTCTCTCTATATATATATATATATATATATATATATATATATATATATATATATATATATATATATATTATTTCATCTGTCCACATATAGTTATATAGTTAGCCACGGTTTGAGCATAATAATTGCGTAGGCGCAAAACAAACATTTTAAAAATTTGCTTTTTTTTAATTGAATGTGTTTTTTTTTTGTCTTTTTTTTAATGAAAGTTAAACAATTTTTATTACCAAATTAAAGGGAAACAGCTATTCTATTAAAACAAACAACAAAAAAAAACGATAACACTGGATTTTGTATTTTCCATTCATTTCGGTACAAGCAAAAAAAAAAAAAAAAAAAAAAAACTACAATCGAAGTCTTCAATTTCGGTTGGAGTGAATATATGGTTCACGATGTATTTTTTAGTAGTATAAAGACGTTTTGTGTTTGATATTTTTATTTATTTATTCATGAATTCTAAAAAATATTGACTTGCAATAACCAATTTTGTTTTAAATTTTGTTTTTCTCTGTTTCTCTCAATGAAAAAGATGTTCTTTCTTTTTTTTTTTTCATTTAATTAATCATTATGAAAATATGTTCCATTTAAAAAAAATTAAAAATCTTATTGTTTTTTTTGTAAATAAAAATCTATTAGTAATTCATGAAATAAGTTTTGATAAGTTATTTTGATATTGCTGCCCTAAAGTAAAAATGGACGATTTTTGAACACGTTTTCCACATTTATAGTTATAAAATATTTAACACAATTTTAGACTTACTTTTCTCCGCTTTTTGTAGCATTTGTTTACTTCCTCAATTGAAATCGCATTTAATGAAAATATACAATCGAAATTTTCCGATTATTATCCAAGGGAAATAATCTCGAAAGTAATTTTTACGCAGTTATTTCCCTTGCAAATAATTTTCATCAAATGAGAGATGACTCTAACAAGCGGACCACTTAGAAAATCTGATTACTGAGGCGTAACAATTTATTATTTCAGAAATCGTAACCTTGTTAAAATTGTATGAAAGATGAACCTAATTTACATGAAAGGAAATAATACATGAAAATATATGACCATGTAAGAGATAGATAATTTCTGTCAGCTACAGGCTGAATCTTTGGCAGGTTTAATCACACGACAATAAAGTAAACTATGACAATACATAAATATTTCGAAATTTTTTTTTAGATTAAGAATGCTTATTTGGATTATTCAGATTACTATTCTCATCTTGTTTTTATTTTCTTAATTTAACCCCCAAACCAGGGCTTGTGCTAAGAATTATGGAGCTTAATTAAAAAAAATATAAACAAACAAACAAACAAACAAAACTCTGCATCTGGATGTTTATATTTCATTTATTAAAAAAAAAAAAACGCTACAAATAACAAAATAAAAAACAAAACGAATAAATATTAAATGCTTGACACAATAACATTTTTGAAAGACAATATGACATTTTGAAAAGATTAGGATTCAAAAACAACCGAGATTTTTTTAATTAAATAAATGAAATTATTTAAAGTTAAGTATATTTCGATGTTTATTAGCCCTCATCAGGAATAAAAACAGTTTTTCTTCCTTTATTTCTACGTGGTGTGTTATCTAAGTGATTTTTTAAAATGTTTTAGCAATGCGGTTAACACTAGAATGCCTGTATGAATTAGAAATAATTCCTCAGTTTAGAAGCATTGCTACTTTGAATATTTTAAAAAGATTAGCACATGCTTTTAAATGAATTAATTTATTTAAAGTCAACAAAGTTTCGAGATTTTTTTTAACATCACCTTTTAAAAACATCGCCATTGAAACTACAGATGAATTCTTCTAGTAACATTTTTTCCTCTTTTTATGCGAACCATAAATTGTAAGCCATGGCAATCAAACTGAAGAGAGAGTTTTATTTTTTTTAATTAAGTAAAATATGTAAAATATACATCATCTGCATCACATTTTACAGTGTGTTTTAATAAATTATCTATAGATGAATTAATTCATGAGCCGTTTGAAATATTATCGAAACACTACATAAAACCATTAAAAACGAACCTTTTCAAATCAATTTTCACGCATTTCAACTTTTGTAAATTTTAAAATTCTATTGAAGTAAAATATACCAAAATGTTTGAGCATAAATACATTTTAAAGTAGAATGTTACTTTTGCTAAAATTGTTATACCTGCCCGATTTGATGAAAACTCCATCCGCAAGGGCAGGCAGATTTATTAGTCTCTACATATATAATTCTTTTTCTATTTAGCTGCACCTTTTCTCCTCATGACGATTCGATGTGACCATGAGGTCGGTTTAATGTGGTGAAAATCCAACTCTTCAGAAAGGGCCATTCTTGACCAAGATAAAAATAAAAATTTTCTCAGTAAAAATTTAAAGGTGAGTACAAACAGTTCAGTCTGCATGCATTTTTTCCCATAAGTTATTTTTGGAAATGTTTATTGGACGCAGAGAGTGTATTTGTTGTAAAAGCTACAACACATTTGTGCATCAGTTAATTTGATTTTGTTTTTTGTTTTATAATCCAGTTAGGATTAAAAATAGTAACCAAAATACAAAACATCCTCATAATAATGTCCTCGCCCTACGTCAGTATGGCCATTATCATCTGTTAATCCATGTACAAATGAAAAGAAATTCAATATTCTGATATTTTAATTAATTAGCGCAATAGAGACAATGGATTCTGGTCTGCTGTCTTACATGCTATTCATAATCTTCATTAGTTTTCAGAGACAATAGATATCTTGGTAAGGATTGCTGTGTTATGTAAGGGTTATGCAATCTCCAGCCATATCTCTCCTGAGTCAGCACTACTTCATTCCAATAGTAAGGACTGCAAACAATGCTGAGAGAAGCAGAGAATATATACAACGCCTATATAGTTACTCAGTCTTTAGTATTATATAGGCTAAGAGTCGCTATTAATAGCATGTAACCTAGTATTACCTATTCTATTATTGACTGTCGGTCATTAAACTGGCACCGTCACTAAGCAGACTTATCAGGTGATTGTGTAAACAATCAGCAGCACAAAAAGCAATTATCAAAGGGGAGATAATCAATGATCACATTGAGAACCAACGGTCATCCCCATTAATGTAGAGTAAAAAGTAGACCTTGAGTGTACCCGTGATAACGTCATAACTTTTGCTTTCCCACTGTTTTGTCCGTTAATTCTCACACTCCATGAGCAATGTTTCTAAAAAAAAAAAGGAGTATCCTTGTTTTTCTAGGTCGATTATTGTTTTGAATAGGTGGTATGTGAACATTTTTAATCCTCTCATAATATTCATCATTATTCAACTGCTATCAATTCCATTAATCCTTATTATCCTTGAGTTGTTGTTAGCCTTGACTGAAATAAAAAAAAAAAGTCTGACATGATTTATTATAAATTTTTAATTCGTGGATGAATGCATAAATATGATGCCGTGTTGAATACACTGTCTCTGTCGTTGTTGTTGTCATCTTCCTTTTCCTCCTCCCTCTCCTCAGCATAATCATCAGTTGAAAACGATTTTTTAAAAATATTTTTGCCATCAATTGGTTAAAGTATTTTCTTTCTTCTAAAGAAAGATGAAAAAAGAATCTAATATTTTAGGATGTCAATAATCAATATCAAATAAATAATAAAATAAAAACTCTTAAAATCTAATTTATTTGAAATTACATTTCTTATAATTGAGATGGCTAAAGACTATTTCATAATGAGTCATTCATATCAACTTTTCCAAATTATAGTTGTAAAATATTTAGTATAATTCTAAATTTTCTGTTTTTTTGGAGCAAAGCATCTTCCTTCTTTTTCTCCATGAATAGTTTCTTTCCAAGAACTTCACATATGCAAAACACGTTACCATGGAATTTCCCAACGAGTAACAAGATGATCATCTTTAAATACAATGTAAATAAATACTAGTCATAAACCGTCCTCATATATAATCAAATATATTAATTTCTTTCAATAATTAAAATACTTGCACAATACCATCGTTCAGCTGTCAATCTATTATTCATTTTTACCCTAGTGTGGATTTTAGTCTTGAGAAGTGGTGACTCATTTAAAAAAAAAAAAAAAAAAATCTTTGTAGTATTTCTCAAAAAGAACGTCACTCAGTAAAATTCGACATTACATTTCCAATCCAGGGGAAATAATCCGAACAGAATTTCCTAGAATTATCTCCCTTGGCATAAATTGTTATTTTTACAAAATTGAAAGAATTAATCGTCATCACAAAGGAAATAGGACATAATATTACATTTTTATAAATATGATGTCATGAATGAACATCAAATTTATTTTTATTTTTTAAAAGACGAAAATTTAAAATTACTTTTAAATAACGACAGTTTAGAAAAAAAAATTCATTGATTTATTCATTTCATACTAAAATCAATATTTTTAACAATTTCTTTTATGAATTCAAAAGAGATGGAATCGAAAAAACTGATTGAAATTACTTTATTTTTTAAATACAATTGGATTTTTTTGCATTTTATACGTCAAACATATCCTCTTAGTTTAAATGTAATATTTTTTAATTTTTGAGGCGAGGATTGATAATTTGTATTATTTTTCTCATTATGACTACTATTAGATTGGTGCAAAAATAATGTCGTTTTTTATCAGATATATACGTAAAAAAACGACAGTATTTTTGCACCAACCTCATATCTAGGTTGTTTTCAGCCGATGTAAGTTCCGACCTTCTTAAGGTTGTTTTTTTTTATCTAAAAAATCTATATAAAATTTCAAACTAAATCGTTTATTTAATCTGCGAGGGTAGACTGTTCTCATCCCGTCAGTTATGCCATCCTTACATCCGTCAGTCATGTTATTTATTATATCATCCTGTAGTAAAAATTGAGCCTTCAACCTACAGATAACTGTAACTTGAACTGATATTTACTAAATTTTTTTAGACGCTGCACAATGGATAAAGGGATCAACAACAATCCTTATTACAGATAATAATAGCTAAGAATAAGATATTTTTTCTAGTCATGACTGACAGAACGAGAACACTGTACTCAGTTAAAATTTTTGCATAGGTTCCTAGTGACGAAGATGAAATGTAATCTGTTTGATGCTTATTAGCAATAAATAAACTATTATATTATATATATTATTATATTAAAAATCAGCTATTTATTTATTTTTTTGTATTTCTCTCAATAACAACATAATAATTGCACTTTATTTATAGACCCTTTGGGACTTGATACATTTCTAGAAGTAAGGAACATTTGTCATTCAAAACATCTCCCACTTTTGACATTTCATTTCCTTTATGATTCTATTGTTGCTATTGGCTTCTACTATACCTTTCTAATCAGAATTCTTTCTAGAAAACAAATCCGGTACATCAAGGTTGCCAGCATCACAAGTGAAAGTGTTTTTTGTAAAATGAACTCGGACTTTGCACACTCAGGTTGTCAGATCATGTCGTTAACCACTTAACCACAATCACCTCCTTTCCCCACATTAATCACCGACCGTGTTTTTAACTTACGCAGCCTGTAAATAATAAAAACGTAATGAGTATTTTTATTTAATTGTATTCGTTATTATTTTAGTTTATGCATTTTTTAATATATTTTTTCTAACATAATAATATTAAAGATTATATAGTCACTGTATGACAGTTACTAGCAAGAAATAAACTACAAGACAATATTAAAAACCAACTATGTATCTTTTTAATAATTTTCCCAATAACAATTGGACACTATTTTAGTACTTTTGGGGCTTAGCTCATTATGAAGATAGAAGATATTATCACTTTACAAGAATTGTAAATTGTAAAATTCTATCAATAAATGTTATTGCATTTATTTATTATATATGTTTCATGTCTCACACGATTTGCTGACAGGCATATATAAAATATATGATATATACATTTTTCAGCATTCAATTCATTAATCGAATCACATTAATAATTTAAAAATATTAATCGCAAAGAAAAAGATAGGCATTCCTTTGAGCATATTTGTGTGAGACATGGAACATAAGTAAATACAATAAAACCCATCTTCGTTCACATTCATTTGTTATACATAGCCTCATTATTATAGTCAAATCTATTTTGTAATGGGCATTTGCTAGCTCTGTGTGTGTGTGTGTGTGTGTCCAGCTAAAAGTAAGAAACCACACAAGACACACCAACAAAACTGATATATTTTTCTCTCCAAATAGAATATCGGCACTTTTAAATATTATTCATTCTTTTCGCGATCATCAGAAAGAAAATAAGTCAAAGGGTCGACATTTTTTTTCTATCGAATTTTAATCTGAAACGCAAACTAAAATACACTTTCTTACCCTTCAGGCAAGGATCAATATGTAGTATCAACGCCAATGAAATGTAATTACTGTAAATAATTCAATAAAACTTTTTTTAAATTTGGGTTTATCTTAAGTAGGACAGCCTCCTTGAGTGAATGTGATATTGTGTTAACGGAGATATTTCAAGTTAAGAATAAGATTTTTTTTTTTTTTTTTACCCAGTGATCACCACTTATCAAGGCCCGGAAGCCACTCAGGGATAAGGGTTATTGCAAGTACATTACGTTAGTGTGGAGATTTGATGAAGTGTTTAATTAAGGGGGCGGTTCATTAGGAATTTGTTAACATTGGACTTGAAGACATCCAAGTTGTAGTCCGGTGGGAAGCAGGCAGACGGAACAGAGTTCCACAGGCGTGCAGTTCTAAGAAAGAAGCTTTGTTCATGGAATCCACGTTTTGATTTAGGCACAGATATAGAGTGGGGGAAATTTTTGACAGTGGATTTAGCTAGACGGGTGTTTTTCGTGAAAGATTGGCGAGGGGGGACCAGAGATTGGAGTTCAGACGAGCACCTGCCATGGAAATAACGATAAAACAAGGATAGGCTCGCAACGTCTCTTCTGTGGGAGAGAGGTTGCAGGGTAGAGAAAAGGGCATCCCTCACTAAGCCACGAAGTCTATTTTGTACTCTGTCAAGGCAGGATAGGCTGTTTTTAGCAGCTCCTGCCCAGATATGGCAGCAGTATTCCATCCTTGGACGTACTTGGCTTTTATATAGATAGAGAATTGCATCAGTAGTGAGATATCTTCTGGAGCGGTAGAAGGATCCCACCATCTTTCCAGCGACCTTGGCAACAGACTTGATGTACGTGTTCCATTTCAGATCAGGAGTAAAGGTCAAATCCAGAAGCTTGTCAAAACATGGGGCCTCACCCAGACGAGAGCTATCCATCACAATTGATGCCAGATGGGGATCAGAGCGTTGATGATGTAAGGATAGGAGTTTGGTTTCGGATGCATTAAAGGTAACCAGCCACATTTTCCCCCACTGAACCACGCGCTCGAGATCAGAGGAGAGAGAATCAGAGAGAACTTTGAGATAGATAATTTGAAGTATTTGAGATGAAGGATGACCAACGACACTCACTATCTCCACATTTTTTAATGGCTTTGTATCTAATTTGTTCATTATGCATTTTTATATTTTGTGCAAATAAATATTTCAAAGTGTAGCATCTGTTTTGTCTTTTGTTGAAGGAGAAGAAATCCTTATTATTCTAGAGAAGAAAGTGGGGAGAAAAGAGTGAGAAAGGGGAGAAAAATGGGGTGGGGAAAGGGAAGAGAGGAAAGGGGGAGGGAGGAGAGAGGAGGGATAGAGATAGATAGAGAAGGGGACAAAGGGAGGAGAGGTAGATAGATTGAGAAATTTTATAAGAAAGCTGCTAAACACACATTTTAACTCTTTTATTCTGTCGTCCATGCTCCCAGGCAACAGCAGGTAGTCATGCTAGTATACATGAATTTACTTAAGACTGGCAGGGGTACCCGGCGTTGCCCGGGTGTGGAGAGGTGGGGGTGAGAGATAAAAACAACAGTTCAGTTCGAGTGAAGAGACGTGTTAAAAAAAATGTGATAGTAGGGGGTGGGGATGAAAACAACAATAGGCAACCCCGGGGCAAGGAGGGGCTTTTTTTTTTTAATATAAATACATGTTCAGTTGTGTTTGTACTGTAATTGCTTGAGGTATTACCATCTGTGAATGTTTTGATTAAAGAAAATAATCATTTTATACGAAACACTTAGTTTAAAGCAAACTTAGTGAAAAAAAGTTTTATTTGAAGTTTTATTATTTTAAGTGACTTGAGTGAAATTCAAATGTATTTTTTTTATTTCAACGAAGAAATCATCTTTATTTAGTTTACGATTTTGTTTTTTTCTATAATCAATTATAAAGTTTAATAAGAGTACCGTAATATTCTAGTTTTATATTGCAGAAATAACAGATATTTTTTTAAATATACATAAACACGTAAATTTTCCAATCTTATAAATAAACTTCTTTCCAGTTAATGAAAAAAAAAAAACATTAAGAAATTTACGTGCGGAGTTTGAACCTACAGACTACGTCATGCAAAAAAAAAAAAAACAACAAAAAAAAAAACATGTAAAATTTCAAGTCTTATAAAATCTTTGTAGTTAATGAAAAAAAAAAAAAGAAATTTACATGTGTTTGAACCAATAGACCACGTTATGCAAAAAAAAAAAAAAAAAAAAAAACACGCTATCAACTTACCCACAGTATAATTTTCATGGCCCGTTGTTCTATCTTTGTTGCTAAGTGACAACATGGAAAAAATGGCTTTACCGAGGATGAATTAAAATAACGATTTCCATTATCAGTAATTATTGGCGGTATTCTGAGACAAAACTTAACTAAGATCACTTGCAGACTTATGCACTAAATTTCTGTAAATTTTGAAAATCTGTTCAGCCGTTTCAGAGTCAGAGTCTATCAGGAACTCTCTCTCTCTCTCACACACACACACACACACACACACACACACACACACACACACAAAGTTGCATTGATATAATTGTAGAGATCGAGATACGGCACATACATACATGTGTGTGTAAGTAAATTCATTTTTATTTTAAAATCTATGATATATCTCACAAATAAAACTAAAACAACTAATAGGTAAATTAGATTAGTTAAGGATTCTTCTTTTCTTTTTTCTTTTTAATTTTATTTTATCCTTACCCACTCCCCTCAACCAGGCATATTGTCACTTAACTGGCCATAGGGGACAACCTTTATGGAGAGCTGGGCAGCAATATGTTTGTTTAAGCGACATTTAAAAATGGTTCTATTTCTATATTGCTATATTCAACCTTTATAGTCAAGATAACAAGGCACCTCTTCATTCGTGGCATAATTATAGGGAATCGCATTGATAATTTTTGAAATATAGAACATATAAAGTCAAATGATATTCCTACTACAGTAAAAATAACGCTATGTCCTAAAATATCTCACACACCCGCTATAATACTTTCAGATTTGTACTCATCATTTACGTGATCACATCTGTGTGGGATTAGGGCTGAATGATGTCACGTAATTTCATCCAATTCAAGTTTTTTCTCATTCAAAATTCACATAAGTGCTTGCCGCATTTAATCAAACTCTATATATTAAATATTACCTGTACGTTAACTAGTATTCATGTAAGTTCACAGAGTGGATCTTATCAAGCAGTTAGGATGTAAGGAGTGAGCAACTCGTCAGGGATCTTCATTGGAAAGAGTCGGTAGAGGAAATGAATAAAAACGAGATAAGAAAAAGGCAGTAAAGTTAGAAGTCGTGCGTTGTTGTTTTTCTTAGTTCATTGATATGCTGTGTAATTATTTCAATTAACTGGTGCTTCTGTACTTTGTAAATGAGCGAAATTTCCATACAGTGATACTGATGGCAGTTTTAGTAGATAAACAGTAGTGAGTGAAAGGTTGATGCTACATTTTCTTTGAAAGATTGGTTTGAGAAAATGTGAGAGGATAGGTTAAATGTAATAAATATTACATGAGGATTTATTTTTTTTTTACATGGGAGTCACCACTTATCAAGGTCCGGAAGCCACTCGGGGATAAGGGTTATTGAGTGTACAGTAATCAATGGTATAATATCGTAGTAGTCGTTATTAATTGAAATTTAGTAGATTAGATTACTTGAGGGGGGCGGTTCATCAAACATTTATTTATGTTGAACTTGAAGACAACCAAGTTGTAGTCAGCTGGGAAGCAGTAAAACGGAAGAGAGTTCCACAGGCGTATTATTCCAAGAAAGAAGCATTGTTCATGGAATCTATGTTTTGATTTAGGCACAGCCAAAGAGTGGGGAAAGCTATTGACAGTGGTTTCAGCTAGACGGGTGTTTTTTGAGAAGGATTGGTGAGAGGGGTACCAAGGACTGGAGCTCAAACGAGCACTTGCCATGAAAGTAACGATAAAACAAAGATAAGCTTGCGACATCCCTTCTGTGGGAAAGAGGTTGCAGGGAAGAGAAAAGGGCATTCCCCCACCAAGTTACTCAGTCTATTTTGTACTCTGTCAAGGCAGGATAAGCTGTTTCTAGCAGCCCCTGCCCAGATGTGGCAACAATACTCCATCCCTGGACGTACTTGGGTTTTATATCGATAGAGAATTGCATCAGCAGTGAGATATCTGCTGGAGCAGTAGAAAGATCCCACCATTCTTCCAGCAAACTTGGCAACAGATTTGATGTACATGTTCCATTTCAGATTAGGAGTAAAAGGTCAAGCCCACAAGTTTGTCAAAACATGAAGCTTCTCCAAGACGAGAGCCCTATTTGAATGCGGAATTTCTAGAACCATGTATGAGGATTTTGGCTTATTGCTTATTATAAAAAGTTTTCATATGGAGTGTTCTGTTATTTTCATTTAATGACTGAAGTAGCACTGGAAAAATCATCTTTATCTTATATATATATATATATATATATATATATATATATATATATATATATATTCTGTATCGGAAAACATGTGATATACAAATATCTGTACGTGATGTTGCCAAGCTAATCAAAAACTTTGATTCCAGTAAAGCAACCGGCCCTGACGGTATTCCAATTATAGTACTCAAAAGACTTCTACCAGAACTTGCGCTCATCCTTACAGAACTGTTTAAACGTTGTCTTAAGGAGAATTGCTTCCCGTCACCCTGGAAAATCTCATCAGTATGCCCTGTATTTAAGAATTCAGGTGATTGCTCATCTCCCTCTCAGTACAGGCCAATGTCTCCTGTGCGTTATGAGTAAGTTGCTGGAATCTGTGTTAAATAGAGAAGTAATCAACCATCTCAGCAAAAATAACCTTCTTAGTGACACACAATATGGTTTCTGTTCTGTTAGATCTACAGCAGATGTGCTTACAATTATATCTCATAGGATTAGCGAATCTCTCGACGGAGGCTACCTTTCTAGGGCAATTGCTCTTGACATATCAAAGATAGAGTATGGCATAAAAGTTTACTTCACAAGATCTCTAGATATGGTATAGCTGGAAATGTCTTCTCAATTATTGAATCATTTCTCTTTGTTAGGTTCATAAGAGTAGTGGTTGATGGGCAGAAATCAGAAGCTCTTAGTATTAATGCTGGAGTCCCTCAGAGGTCCATCCTGGGCCCAACTCTCTTCCTGATCTATATTAATGACCTTCCAAATCACATCCTTACATTATTCGTAGACATCTATGCTGATGACACTACTATCTATGGTAGCACATCTAAGACTGCAAACAACCAAGTTCTCTCTGATTATCTCTCCTCTGATCTTGAGCAAGTGATACAATGGCGAAAAAGGTGGCTTGTTACTTTTAATGCATCTAAAACCAAGCTTTTATCTTTACATCTTCAACGCTCTGATCCCCATCTGGCATCAATTGAAATGAATGGCTCTCGTCTTGGGGAGGCCTCATGCTTTGACAAGCTTCTGGGCTTGACCTTTACTCCTGATCTTAAATGGAACACATGCATTAAATCCGTTGCCAAGACCGCTGGAAAAATCGTGGAATCCTTCTATTGATCTAGTAGATATCTCACTGCTGATGCAATTCTCTATCTATATAAGAGCCAGGTACGTCCAAGGATGGAATACTGTTGCCACATCTGGACAGGAGCTGCTAGAAAGGACTTATCCTGCCTTGATAGAGTTCAAAATAGACTTCGTAGCCTTGTGGGTGATGTCCTTTTCTCTTCCTTTCAACCTCTTTCTCACAGAAGAGATGTGGCGAGTTTGTTTCTGCTTTATCGTTATTTTCATGGCAAGTGCTCGGCTGAGCTGCATTCTATGGTCCCCCCTCGCCAAACATTCACAAGAAACACCCGTCTAGCAGAAAACACTATCACTAATTTCCCCCACTCTTTATCTGTGCCTAAACCTAAACGTAGATTTCATGAGCAAAGAACTGCACGTCTATGGAATTGTCTTCCGTTTTTCTGCTTTCCAGCTGACTACATTCAAGTCTAACGTGAACAAGTTTTTGATGAGCCGTTCCATATAAGTTAACAAATTTACCGAATCTCCATTACTAACGGTTACTATATTGTCCAATTTCTACTGTACACTCTTTAACCTTTATCCTCGAGTGGCCTCTTGACCTTGATAAGTGGTGATACCTATGTAAAAAAAGCAATATATATATATATATATATATATATATATATATATATATATATAGTGTTATAGACAAGGTCTATAAGAGCAAGGAGTATTGCAATTATGAAAAGCTCAATAAGTGCTGTTAACCTAGAGCTATATATAGAAAAGGTGAGGGGTCAATCATAGTGAAATTATCAAGTTTTTCAAGGGGAAAATATAGCAGGATCCAATTTTTTCATGTACGATCGTTTCGAAAACGATATCGTTTTATTTATTCGATATTTACAAATGAAAGTTATCATGAAATATTTTAATTATTTCTCGAGGCTTTTATTTTTATTTTTATGTATAAATATCGAATAAATAAAAGAATATCATTTCCGAAATGATCGTGCATGAAAAAATTGGATTTTGTTCTGTTTCCCCCTAGGTAAACGTGATAATTTCACAATTATTAACCCTTTATCGTCTCTCTCTCTCTCTCTCTCTCTCTCTCTCTCTATATATATATATATATATATATATATATATATATATATATATATATACATACACATATATATATATATATATATGTGTATGTATATCCATAAAAATTCAAACATTGAAGTATAATTATGAAAAAATCATTAATCCTTGCATTCTCAAAGTTCAGGTTTTTTTCATCAGAAGATAAACAAAAAAAAAATGCATCAGTGGTTAGCATAATTGATTCCATACCAACACAATATACTATGGTTATTTTCATGAGACTCTACTTTATGGATCTTAATTTTATTTGAAGCTGGATTTTTGGATTTCATAATATTCTAATCGCTCATCGAACTACATTGGTGATAATATTTCAACCTGATAGAGTACAAGTTCTTTGGACTTAATGACTTTTTGGGTTTTATGATGATCCCTTCACACTTGGGGTGGCATTTATTTCATTGTTGATATTATTTTACTGCATTATTTAGATTATTCACACTTAGATTCCAGATTCTTCCGTTAGTTTCGCAGATTATTATTTCATTGATTACCAGGCTAATTAGTTTAGTAATTAGTTTAGTAATTAGTTTAGTAATTAGTTGATTAATTGAAGATTTTTTTTTTTATTGAAAAAAAAGTTTCTCATATATTTTATATATTTTCAAATTTATGATAATCAGTTATGCACTTTTTATTTATGTTTATCCTTCGATGAAAAGTGCTCATCTTTGAAAATCTTTGGGTTAATGATTTCTCGTTATTATAACCCCTTGTTTGAATTTTTGATGGATAAATAAATATTATAATTTATCAATTTTATTTTTCAGCATCAATTTTTCATACTTCTTTATTTATTTTTTTACCTTGATAGGTTCCAATTTTAAAATAGTATTTATTTTTATCTTTCTAATTCTATCTATCTATCTATCTATCCATCTATATATATATATATATATATATATATATATATATATATATATATATATATATATATATATATATATATAGGTAGATACATACATAAGTAATAAGATAAGATGATCGCTTTTTCAGGATTTCGAATTTCGAGCAGACAAGATCATTATTACTTTAAACCTACATAGGAACTGATACCCACTTAAAACTGAATAAGTTGGATTTTCAGGATAAAAACTTTATAATATGCGTTTCAATCGATCATAATTCAAAGATCTTTTCAAAAATATAAATAAGAACAAATTTTGAGGTGGGGAATTGTTTGTATCATAAATGACCATCATTTTGTAGTTTTATATAGTTGTTAATTTGAGCATAGAACAATTGTAATAACTCTGGAAGCAATTATAAAAGAAAAGTAAATAAAAAATAATTCCTTGAAACAAAAAAGAAAATAGAATTAATAGAAAAAGTTTATTATATATAAGATAAGAAAATCCATTGTAACTAGTTTCCACATTTCTCAGTCCAAAATAACACATACAAAATAAAAGATACTTTTGTAATCCGGGTATTTCCGCCTGATCTCAGATCCAATCATTCGACTCCTTCTGGAATCTTCATTCATTATTAAATAATTTGAAGAAGAATTCACCAGGGAAATCTCCTTTCATGTTTCAAATTGCCAATGGCTGGAAAGAAATCAAACCACAACATTTTTCCCTATTTATAGAGTTAACTTGGATTTTTTTTTTCATTTTAGTTTTTACAAAAATGGAAAGAATGGATTTTCCATTGTATATGTTTTTTCTTTCTTTACGGATTAATATTTAATATCTTTTCTTTGTCGGCCATTATTATTTTTTTTATTTTACCAGTGTTTACGTGCCAAAAATGACGGCATCTTTTTGCATTGCCTACCAACTAACGTACACTTTTTAGAATTCAAGAAAATTGGACAAAATAACTCTTATCTTATCTACAAACAGTACATACAGCTAAGTTAGATGATACCGAGTTATGTTAACATTAATTTAATAGATACTAATTAGACAATACCCGTCACAAGGAAAGTAAATGAATTCCCAAAACAGAGCAGTTTTGCGTCACTTTTATGTCTCCTTCTGAAGATTAAAATCAGTATATAATACTACTACTACTACTACTACTACTACTACTACTACTACTACTAATAATAATAATAATAATAATAATAAAACCTTATATTTAGAATCCTTATTCTAAGTTTGATCAAGATCCATTACATGATTTTAGGTCTAGAAAATGTCGAAAATTTCAGGCTTAAGGTTAAAGGGTATTTAGGAGCAATTCAAATTCATGGAATCTTGTTTAATAAAAGTCTAATCATTATGGGTAAAAGTTAATGCTCTTACATTTTCAAATAGAAAGTTGTGTTCGTATAACTCCTAGAAAACATTAAAAACTACTCCAAAGAAACTGATATTTGGAGGATATTTATTAGTTCATATCTAATAGTTATTGTTAGATTTTCACAAAAAGCAGAGGTTTACAAAAACAGTTTCCATCTCTTTTTACTGTCGTTGTATAAAATTATTTAAAAGTAAATGGAGCTGACATCACGACCTATTACGTCTAACAACTATGTTATAAAAATTATAATGATCGGTTAATTGGATGCTATACCTAAGCCCATACTTAACACTTAACTTATATATATATATATATATATATATATATATATATATATATATATACAGGGTGACCCCAAAAAACGGGCCCCGTGTACACTTTATGTGATATCCCATTATTTATTCACCGATTGCCGTTATTATACGGAGCATGACAGAATCAACGACCGTGAGTACACCTAGACTCCAGTGGGAGCTGGGACAAAGAATACACTGTGTTAAATTTTACCACAAAACAGGCTTGTTAAACAAAACTCAGGACAATTTTATGCATCAGTTCGAATGTGAAAAGGCTCCATCCAAAAGCAGAATTCAGAACTGGGTGGACCACTTCGAGAAGTATGGAACCATGGAGAACCTCAACGCTGCCAGAGAGAACTGTCCAAGCCACTCGGGACGTCCCAAGAAGTGAACAGCCGAGCTGGTGGAAAGAGTGAGAGAGTCTCTCCAGCAGTGTCCGAAACACTATGCGTAAGTGCAGTCAGTCCCTCGGTATGTCTCGTGAGACTTGCAGGAGAGTGCTGGTGAACGATATCAGGGATTACCCATGCAGAATACAGATGCTGCAAACCCTTACAGCCTTAGACAAGAAGCAGAGGAGGGCCCGAGAAGATCGAGGAGACACTAAGTTTCCTTAATCTTCTTTGGACCTCAGATGAAGCCCACTTCTATCTTGGTGGAAAGACGAACTCCAGGACAAATGTCTTCTGGGGGTCCTCCAGACCCAATGAAATAGTCACCAAGCACTCTCCTAAGTGCACGGTGTTGGCTGCAATCGTGGCCAGAGGCATCATTGGACCAATCTTCATCGAAGAATCTGGCGCAGCAGTGACAGTTAGCAAGGAGCGGTATGTGGAGGTCCTCAAAACCTTCAAGAGTGAGCTCCAGACCATCTACCCATCGTTCATTAACAAGTTCTGGTTCCAGCAGGACGGAAAAAGTTCTCACACCTCAAACCTGTCTCGACATTGGCTGAAAGAGAACTTTGAAGGCCGAGTGATCAGTCTCAAGAGTTATTTTGAGTGGGCCCGGACCCAAGTCCCCAGATTTTTTTCTTTGGGCTATCTTAAGGACAGAGTCTACGCAGGGAAACCCAGAACCATCATGGAACTCAAGGAAGCCATCAGGGTGGAGATGAGAGCCATTACCAATTCGGTCTGTAAGAACTGTCAAGTGCCTCAAGAAATGCACGGTGCTAAATGGAGGCCATCTAGAACATATGCTGTAGAACGGAGAAAAAAAGGCCAAAGACCATAGTGTTTTGATGTGATGTTTTGAATATAATAAACTAGTTATGACCAAAGTTTCATTTCATTCGGACAAAACACTAAGAAACGGGGCCTAATTAGAGTTGGAAACCGTTTTATTTTTGGGTCACCCTGTATACGGAGAGAGAGAGAGAGAGAGAGAGAGAGAGAGAGAGAGAGAGAGAGAGAGAGAGAGAAAGAGAGATGTATATGAATAATATATTTATATTCGCAAAATACTTAATATCAATATAGATATGAAGTAGATATACCTACCACAAGTCTCTCACTGTTAGACACCAAAATGTCTCAAGTCTAATAGGTTGGACAAACACCAACCTTTATCACATCACCACAATATCATATGACTTCGTTTTACAAGTACTTTAATGAAATGTGCACTGATGAACTCATATAACTTATGCATCTTTGATGAACATATTCCTCACAACGTTACAAACCGAACAACTATAACTCACAACAGCAATCACAATCAAAATCCCATTTCCCACATGTTACATCGCTCAAACAAACCACTAAAAATACCTCTACTAAACAACCCTTACCAAAACACCCCCACAATACAAAACAACTGCCACAGACATCACACAATTCAAAACAATGCCTACAAAAATCACCCCCTATACATTACGCAAGAAAGCGGAGCCCCAAGCCACCTCTCTCACCAACAAACACAATTTAAATATTCCAGACATCACTTATTCCAACAAACAAAATTACCCTACAGCAAACTCTATCCACACAACCCCATACAACAATACAAATTCCTTACAGCATCAATTTCAACCAGAATACAACTATCCAAAACAAACAACCCATTCAAACATATCACACTGAACCCTTACAATAATGCACACAACACTGACTTTACAAGAGGACATCATATCCTCCTAAAATACACAAATAAATCACCCTTTAAGACCCCCACCCAAATAAAAACAAGAAAATCCACAAAATTAAAAAAATTAACTCAAAATCATTAATTTATCCACATACAACTTATCAAAAAGTGAAAAAGAAATACTAAAGCTAGCCTGAAATTCTGTCCCACCCCAAAAAACAAGAAAATCCACAAACCCTACCATTTTTTAGAAATTCCTCATCGAACAACAATCCCAGATTAAAAAAATTAACTCAAAATCATTAACTAAGATAATATAGCGGAACTAAAAAAGGAACTTAAAGAATTCAAACATAAATTCAGACTAATAGAAACATTAGATAACAAAGGAGACAGCTCAGATATTTTTTTGTAAAAAAATAAATCAACATATTTCCCTAACAAACATAACAGCACAAAAGAACTAAACACCTTATTTGAGAATCTCTGGACATAGACAAAAAACAAAACCACTAGCAACCTTACATATAAGCAAAGCCAAGCACTTGAAAACATCTGTAAAAAAACAACAACATGATTATAAAAGAAGCAGGCAAAGGCAATGCCAGATTAATCATGGACAAAACTTACTATAAAACGAAAATTATAGAATCACTAGATGACAAACACTACTATAGACCTATTAGTACCGTCATGGAGAACACCACAATTTCAAAAATCACAAAACTTTGTACAACACGCAACAAAATATTAAAAAACAAAGAAAAAGATTTCCTCACAAATTTCATTACAAGAACAAACAACTTCTGCGGATTACCCAAGATACATAAATCAAAGGTAATTAAACATGCCATCGACACACAAAACACAGCATATATTAGTGCCCCAAATCCTAGTGACCTTACATTTAGCAGGACCAGCCTATCCGAAAAACAGACTTAGTAACTTAATAGACATCCTAAGACAACCCTTCACCAATCAAGTCAAGAGTTACATAAGAGACGACATTCACTTCCTTAGTTCCTTACCACATATAGTAGAAAAAGGGACACTACTAGTTAGATTTGACGTTAGTAGTTTATATAGCAACATACCCCATAGCTTAGGAAAAGAAGCAATATTATACTGGATCAACAAACACACACAAATACTACACCCAGGATTAAAAATAAATTCACCATCTGAAGTATAGAAATAATTTTACATAATAATTCCTTCGAGTTCAACAAACGACAGCTACATTCAGATACTAGGTACAGCAATGGGAACAAAAATGGCAGCGACATCTGCCACTTGCCTATCTGTCTATATGAAAAAATAAAACACACATTTGGTCACAACACTAAAAAACTATTTATAGAATCTTGGGAAAGATACCTCGATGACTGCTTCACACATAAGAGAACATCAAGGACTTACACACCAATACTTCAAAACCTCCAAAAATTAAATTCGCCCTAGAACAAAGCCCTACAGAATTACCCTTCCTAGACATACTAGTGAAAATTAGAAACAACTACATCATCACAGACATCTACCACAAACCTGCAAACACACAACAATATCTACACTTTAAAAGCTATCACCCCCAAAGACTGCATGAAATCCATAACCTACACCCTAGCATGTAGAATCTGCACCATAGTCACAGACAA
>NC_136504.1:82531156-82726156 GCF_053919585.1 Euprymna scolopes
CACTATGGCATTTTTTGCTGCAAGACAGAACTAATCGTTCACATTTAATTTCAAGACAGAACTAATCGTTCACATTTATCGTAGGGGAGATATTATTCCAGGATTTTCTTATACATTACCATAAGACATCAAGATTTTGAGGTATTTTTCTGTGATCTTATCACCAATAATTTTCCAAACATTTTCAATTGGCCTAAGGCCGAGTCTCTGAGCTGGCCAATCTATAACGCAAATATTGAATCTATTTAGCTCTTCTAAAACTATTTTTGCTTTATGGCACGGTGCGGGTGCGCTGTCTTGCAGAAAAATATCAGAATCAGAAAGATTAGGAACCACATGTTCTCTAATCAATTCTCTGTACATTCGGGCATTTACTTTTCCATGAATTCTCACATAGGGCCAGTTCCCTTTGAAGATATCATGTCCTATACCATTATACTGCCCCTTTCAAATTTTACTGTACTGTTTTAACGCACTTAGGGGACAGTCTTTTTCCATTTTTTCCTCTGACATATTAACTATCAAATATTGAACAGGTCTAAAAGCGTTGTTTTTAGGGTTATTGAAAAAAGAAAAAAAAAAAAAGATTTACCATTGACTGAAAAGAAAAAAATCGAACCGACCCCGAATAACAACTAAGAGGGAGGATAGAAAAATCACTCGATCATCTCGTTCAGATCGTTTTAAAACTGCGGCTTCGATATCCCGGAATTTTACATCTGAAACTGGACAAAAAATTTCCAGACAAACGATCTCACGAAGATTAAACGAAGTTTGATTATTTTCAAGAAGTCCATGCTCAAAGCCTTTAATTTCTATTAAAAATAAAAAATTCAGATTGTTATTCGCCGAAAAACATTTGTTTGGGAAGAAAACAATGGGAAACAATTCATTTTAGTGATGAATCTAAATTCACTCTTTTCGGATTCGACAAAATGCCACATGTCAGAAGAAAAAAAATGGGAAAAGACCGTCCCCTAAGTGCGTTAAAATACAGTAAAATTTAAAAGGAGTAGTATAATGGTATGGGCATGATATCTTCAAAAGGAACTGGCCTCTTTGTGAGGATTCATGGAAAAGTAAATGCCCGAATGTACAAAGAATTGATTAGAGAACATGTGGTTCCTAATCTTTCTGATTCTGATATGTTTATGCAAGACAGCGCACCGTGCCATACAGCAAAAATAGTTTTAGAAGAGCTAAATAGATTTAATATTTGTGTTATGGATTGGCCAGCTCAGAGACTCGACCTTAGGCCAATTGAAAATGTTTGGAAAATTATTGGTGATAAGATCAAAGAAAAACACCCAAAATCTTGATGTCTTATGGTAATGTATAAGAAAATCCTGGAATAATATCTCCCCTACGATAAATGTGAACGATTAGTTCTGTCTTGCAATTAAATGTGAACGATTAGTTCTGTCTAGCAGCAAAAGATGCCCTAGTGTGATTGAAAACAAGGGGCTTTTCACTAAATACTGAAAGGATTCTTTGTTTTTTCATTAATAATTTCTCCCTTCCTTATCTTTTGGACACCAGTAATTTAATTAAATTTGTTCATATGTAAAAAAAGTAATATGTATTCCAATCAAAAATTAAAATTTTCTTTTAATTAACAACCATTATTAAATATTGGAAAATTCATCAAATTTTTCCCCCTTTTTCATAGATAAAGTTAGAAGCCATTTGAAACAAAATGATCGACCGTAACTTAACTTTTGGACGCTACTGTACGTTGTTGGCGTTTTGTAGCGATATTAACAACTTCGAAACACTATAATTTTTCCCGCTACCTTAGCGGGTTTTTAAGAGCTATAAGCTCTTTTTGGTATTCATATATATATATATATATATATATATATATATATATATATATATATATATAAACAGATCGCCCTTATTTTTTATGGAACATATTTATTTTTAATTATTAAATATTACTTTTACGTGCATAAAAGTATACCTATACTATATACTTTTATGCACGTAAAATAATATTTAATAATATATATATATATATATATATATATATATATACATATATGTATATATATATATATATATATATATATATATATATATATATAAAGAGAGAGAGAGAGAGAGAGAGAGAGAAGGGGGGTAGATGAAAACTTGTCTTTTTCTTTAAAACTTGTTTATAAATTGAATTGTTGATGGCCTCTAAAGAACACAGATGGAATTCAACTGTCCATGTAAAAGGATTTTGTTTTATGGAAGAATTCTACTGGATTCGATCATTTAATCATATTGTCATGCCTTATCAGTTCCCCATTGTTGTTATTATCTATTAACATGCTCGGAGGGGGGGGGCATACAGAGTTTAAGTGTTCAAAGATCGGTTAACAGTCAGTACACTCAATTCGCATTATCTGCGATATTTTATGAGGTTTGTTTTATTATTGTCTTGTACCTACTTGATATTATCCATTATGTTCTGTCAGATAAAATTGTGAAAGCTTTTTAAAAAATGATTGACAGAAAGCTATTTGTACAATACACGTGTATGTAGATAATGTTATAACTTGTCAGCTCATAAAAGGTAACACTGTAATAGTGGTGTTAGAAAGACACAATATTCCTATTTAGTTGCCTAGTTAAACAGACGATCGGATTTTTAATGTGGAGAAATTCCAGCTCCCACAAAAGGGGTACTCTGGACTGGAACAAAAAATAAAAATTCCCTCAGTCTAGAAGGGCATCTCCTTCACTGACGGAACACAAAATAGACTAAATGTAGCATTAGAACAGATACTACACTTTGTTCGCTACTTGTACAGTTTAATCAGAACATTAATTAATGGAAATATCGAAAAAAAAAAAAATCGAATAAAAATGTTATATTGCACGTATGCTTTATGGAATGAAGTTCTCCGAAAAAAAAATTAACTTAATTTGATCAAGTAGATTTTTTTGTTTTTCTTTTACAGCAAAAAAAACAAAGGTAGCCATGTTTCAATTTTTAGGAAGAAAAGCTATTATTAAATATGGGGAGGGGGGAGTCGGCGTTTAGGCCGAATTATCTCCCCGTGGCGTGTTCTAAAAATCCAAACATGGCTACCTTGAGCACGCTATCATGAAAACGTTTTTCCGCTGTAAAAAAAAACAAAAAAAAACTGCTCGATCAAATTAAGTGATTTTATTTTTATTTTTTGAGAACTTCAGTCTAAAACGGATACGTACAATATAACCTTTTTTTCGATATTTTCATTTTTTGATGTCTTGATTAAACTGCACAAGTACCCTTTGTTCCTAGCCAAAAGGTCACTATTCTCAATATAACTTTGTTATATACATAATTTTGTAAAGACGCTTTAAAGACCAGTTATTAAAACTCTGAATCACATAAATGTAATAATACAGATGATAACAATTTATATTATTTAGAATATTCGAACGACTCTTCTCATCTTGGATGTTTTTCTCACAATGTTTCGCTTTATGTAACCTCCAACCTTCTTCATGTGTATCTTGTCGAATTTATTTAATCGATTTGCTTTGTTCCGTCAGCTGTGATCTGGAGTAATTCGAAATGTTATCCTTAGCATCACTTAAAAAAAAAGAATAAACACTTTTAAATGCTGTAAAACTAAAAAGTATTAGACACGTGTGATATTAGAAATACAATTATGAATTACTTAAAACTTCTGCTCGATCTTGGCCAATGCTGCAACAGCAAACTAGTCATGAAGATTTAAAAAAAAAGGATCTGTTTGAAATTCCTTACAGATTACTGAGTTCGGCAGAAAGATTTTCGACTTCAACAAGATACACCTGAAAAAAAATCGGAAGTTATATCGGCTGTGACGTTGCGAGAACAACATTTCAGATAAAAACAATAGTCTAAATAATGTAAATTATAAATTATCATCTAAACAATTCCTAAACACAACAATAAAATAGCACCTACATAGTTTACGAGAAAAATATGTCACGCATTGGCTCATCTATTAAGTACGGATTTTATTGTTTGAATTAGAAAAAGTGAGTATGCAAAGCCAGTTAAATATTAAAATATTAAAAAGACAAAATCCTAAATTACCAGCTTTCTAATTGCTACAACTGTATATCACTCCCCTCTTTTCTCTTGGCTTCAAGTTAAATAGTTTTAATTTTCATAGTATTATTCCCTTTTGTTTATAATGAAATATTCTGACCTTCGATTATTCAGAGAGTGAAAGAGAGGAATACAGTATACACGCAGGTCAAACAACATACATAAAGCGAGGGTGAAAACGATAGACAAAAACTTAATGAGGTTGGCCACTTGTTGAGCAATTTACAAATTGCAGCTAATTAGGAAAATTTAATTTAATTTAAACATTACTCAATCCTAAAACTGAGGAGTGTGCGTTTTGTGCGATTAAAATATGTAGAAAAAACCTCTTAGCGATACAAACGTTGATAACCAAGCTTTAGTATAATAATAGATTGAACTCTGAATAGATCAATCTTGCTTGACTAAAAGTTGCTTCTGACTAATATTTTCATCAAGGTCAAATTGATCATTATTTAATCTGACTCCATTATGATCCATTTCCTCTAATTTCTTGACTTCAACCATTTTTCTACTAGCAAAAGGACTCGATGTGGCCCGGGATTCAATGATGATCAGCGAATGTTTTACTCTCCCATATTTTTATTGTCATCGTCTATTTTTCAATCAAATCAATTGATTGCCTGTTCTACTTGGGGACCCATCGCAGTGCACCACGAGGAAGCTTTATCATTATTATTATTATTATTATTATTATTATTATTATTATTATTATTCCTTCTGGCAGTGACTTAGTTCACAATATATTGTAGCCTACATTGCACTGTAGAGAACCTACCGTTGATTTTATAAAATTACTTTTTATATATAATAGTTGGAATTCAAGTTTAAAGTAAAAAAGTCAAGTATCATGCTTCGGTTGTGCTCTAAACAGAAACGTTAATTTCGAACGTGACTCTGTCATATCAAAAAACCTACAGTTGTTTTTATGCAGGGACTTTCTGCTTACATGGTAATAAAACTTCTCAAATACACTTCTGATGTTAGGATGTATAAGGTGTTAACTTTGGTTAAAATCATCTATTCTTTTTTTCATCAAATTATTTCGATTATCTAATAGAAAACCTATCTAAGAACACTGCTAGATACATAAAGTACCTTCGTATGAAATTTCCTAAAAATAGGTCCAACCATTTTGAAATCCATAGGTAATAGATACTCTCTCTCACACACCTTTAAAGTTCTTTTCATATAATGGTATATTATTATTATTATTATTATTATTATTATTATTATTATTATTAATATTATTATTATTATTATTATTATTATTATTATTATTATTATTATTATTATTTACTCACTAGGAATAGTCACACAAACCATCAAAGATGACTCTTTGAGAACAACTTGTGGTGTTCCCTGGAGTCTGAGTGACAACAAGTCTCCCCATATTGCCAGTACTCTCCACCTCTTTCCATACCCTTTGCCAAAGAATTTGCGTAATCACAACAGTCGCTTACCAGTGATTCCTTGTTGGCTTCGACCATTAGTCTCCACTGGGAGTTGGGTGGCAATAAGCCTTTCCAAGGTCCCAGTCCACTTTGCACTCATCCAGTGGAGGTCTATCTAGCGCTTTCTCTCATCGGTCTTTCCATCCTCCTTGACCCTTATTATTTGGTGTGGTACCCATTTATGGTGATACTCGCATCCCCCCCCCCCCAAAAAAAATGAGGGACGGTATTTTTCAATTATTATTATTATTATTATTATTATTATTATTATTATTATTATTAATATTTCATGTATCCACAACATAAAATTTTATAAGGTAATATAATATTTTATGTCTCAATTTTCAGTATTTACTTCGCTATGTGATGGCAACTAAACTACGCATAATTTTCTGCATTTCATTCTCGTAAGGACTCGTTAGGCTAAAATACATTTTCATTACTTACTACTTAGCTTTAATCACTGATGAAGTGAGTACTGATAATAGAGCTAAAAAGACACGAGTGGTACCATTAAAAAGAGCCACCTTTTGTGCTCCAGAATTTATTTTTCTACATAGTCACCATCATTCTCAATGCATTTTTGCCAGGAATACAATGACGTATCTTTACTTCTGACACACGTCCATAACATGTGTTGCTTTTTTAGAATCTCACACCATCAATATTTGCAACAGAGAGATGAAATTTTCAGATCATTAATGCATAAGTTCACTAATCATAACAATACAATATGCAATCTCCTCTCATCCATTCAATTAAAATAAAGAATAGGATGCGTTACTTTTGGAAGTATATATATATATATATATATATATATATATATATATATATATATATATATATACTAGCATACAACGTTGCCCGGGATTGCATGATGATCAATGAATGCTTCGCACTCCGATATTTTTTATTGTCATCAAAATCAGTGAAATCACCCATTTTTCAATCAAATCGATTGATTG
This sequence comes from Euprymna scolopes, assembly GCF_053919585.1. Lineage (NCBI taxonomy): Eukaryota > Metazoa > Mollusca > Cephalopoda > Sepiida > Sepiolidae > Euprymna > Euprymna scolopes. The sequence goes on from NC_136504.1 coordinate 82,537,651, forward strand.
CCTGCACAAGTTGGAGACCCACCATGGTACACCCAGAGAAAGCTCCACATACTTCGTCACAGTGACTTCGTCCATACAGTGTAGTCTACATTGCACTGTAAAGAACCTAGTAGTGATTTTATAAACAGCAATATTCATTTCGAACTCGCGTCTGTCATATTAAAGAACCTGCTGTTACTTTTATATGCCTGACATTTCTGCTTTTGCTGTGATAATGGCTTGAATTTAAGTTTAAAATAATCAAAGACGTTAAATATCATAGTGCAATTGTGCTTTTAACAGAAACATTCAGGGAACGAACTCGCACACACACACACACACACACACACACACACACACAAAATGCTTGTATATGTAATAGTAGTAATTATTAGAAATTAATTATTATTTATAATAATTATATAAATATATAATTAATATATATAATAGTAGTGACTATTACAAATTAAAGAAAGCACAAAACAACGTTTTTTTTTTCTTTAAACCTTCGACCTGATAGGCCCTTGCAAAGTAAAATTGTTTTTATTAATCATTTTTTCGTTGGAGATATAAAATCTTTCGTGAATAGTATTCTGTGGAGATGTTAATTCTTTTTAAGTTTCACACGTGACTTACGTGATAAGGAGAGGAAGTACTTTCGAAGTATAAGAAATTTAAGAAATCTAAAAATAACGCGCTGTGACACTTGAAGAGACTTTCGTATCACTGGAATCAACATCTCAACGGACTATTACTCACAAGAGATTTTTCTATCTACAACGAAAAAAAGAAAAAATATATTAATATAAAAGCGAAAATGTATGTATGTATGTATCTGTGTTCGCTTTTTCTGTGTGTCTACAAAAGACTTCTTTCAGAGAAATATCACATACAAATCGTAATATCTCACAGTTAACAACGAAGCTCACCTGTCTATTTAATTTGCTCGATTTCGGGAAGATAAATATTCAACATTTGTCGCTCGCCGCATGTTTTTCCTATAACATCTTCGGGGGGGGGGGAAGCGTTCATCAGTAAATGAATACTATCCCGCAGTCAAAACTTGACCTAATTTAAAATGGGCACCTGCTAAATCCAACTAATTAAATAAATTCAAACGTTTGTCCGTTAGCATTTCACGGTGGGGCAATGGTTAACATCGCACTTTTTTTTTTCACACTTTAATTTACAACTTTGCCTCAAGGGTTCGGGTTCGATCCTCATACTTACTTTTTTTTTAACCCTCCCAAACACCCGGGCAACGCCGGATACCCCTCGCTAGTACATAATAAAATAATAAAAAATGTTGAGTAAGAAGGACCTCTTAGGTCGAAAGCTTTCTTGTTCATAACTTTAAGGTAATTTATTTATTTATTTATTTATATATAGTCAGTATATAGGAATATATAACGCATATAGGAATACCTGTATTGGGGTTAAGCTAAATAACCATTTTTATAGCTCTTATTTAACGACGTTTCAGTCAACTATTCCTCTGGCCTTCATCAGATTGTTAACCACGACAGGATAGGAATGCTGAATCTCTTAACTGTATATTCAGTAATTACTGCCTTCCATAGTTGTCGTCGTCTTACCATGCTTTGGCCAACTAATCCTCTGGCCGGCTGTGAAACCGCTATCTTAAGACAATACTCAGCTAGAACTGTAGTGATTCAGCGTCTCTATCCACTGAGCAATGGGCCCTGAAGGGCGATCAATGTTGGATTTTTTGATCTTATAAATCCAAGTTTTTTTTGTTATCTGATCTACCATTGTCAGGTCCGTATCGAATAGTATATCTTATTTTAATTATTGGAATTCTTTTGAGAAGAATAAATTGTATCTTTTATTTATTTATTTGCGAACTATTATTCTCTTCTTTTCTAGTTATTGTTTAACAACGTTTCGGCCAACTATTCCTCTGGCCTTTATCAGGTTGATACCCGCGATAGGATAGGAATGCTGCAGTTAGCAACCTGACGAAGGCCAGAGGAATAGTTGGCCGAAACGTCGTTAAACAACAACTAAAAAAGATGAGAATAATAATCAGCAAATAAATAATCATTGCACACATATTCTGAATAACAAAACTATGGAAAAAGTCATCAGAGTTTGTCCTACACCCATCATCACAGCATCCCTATGACCTTTGCATATTTCACTTTTACTAATTTGCGATTGATATCACTTTCAATTTCGTTAATCTTAGAATAATATGTCTACACATCCTGTGGCAGATATCCTAAAATGTTCTTGCACAATAAAATGAAAATTTCAATCTTTTGCCAGCCTATGAGAAAACATGGTACTTACCCAGTTTGTTGTCCAATTTCCGACAACTTTGCGTCAGCATCTTCTGAATTTGTAAGCAGTCATAAGATGTTTAAACAATGACTATCTGACGATTAATTCAAAACGTGGCGCCCCCTTTCTTATGTTAAGAAGGGCTTTCTATTTATAAGGCCAATCTTAGCATGAGAAAAGAGGGAAATTTTCCTTAATATATAATGTTGAAAGTCATTTTCGGTTCAAAACAATTTTTCTTCATTTCACGCTTTCATTAAAACATGCCTTCTGACAACTAATTAGATAATCGCTTCAGCACCTTCCGGCTGCTTATGTACTCTGCCGGAAGATGCCGACATGAAGTTGCCGGAAATTGGGTCGTAAACTGGATAAGTACCGAAAACATTGTAATCTATTATCTTCACCAAACAATCCTGTTTAATCAATCATTTCTCTCTTGCCGGAACATCGCTTGACAGACGCATTTGATTTGTAAAGAGACAATTTTATTAAAGGAAAAGGACGGAGTGGATTCCAGCAAATCTCGAATATACACATCACTTATCTCTCTATTATACAGAAAGAAACAGGCAATGAGAATGGATTTCCCAGGTGTGTAGGATGAGGCAGTAAATTCTTAGATCTGGCAAAGAGTAGACACTAAGAACACAATGGCTGTCACCACTTATCCCACTGGAGACATTCTTAATTTATACGAGTAAGCGTCTTCTCCAACCATTGGAATGGTTTATATAACTTTATATAACTGAAGTACCAATCAGTGCCAAGTCACTTCCTAGGGAAGAAAGAAATTAGCAAATTATTATTATAGCCAAGCATTAAATGAAACAGCACTTTATGGTGGTTAGTTATAAATTGCTCAAAAATGTGTTCACGTCAGTTAAAACGTGTGAAAATAGGAAGAAAATAGGGGAGGGGGAAACAAACAAACCGGGAGTAGAAAGTCCAGAGTGCATGGAAACTCACTTGATGGTAAATCCAAAAAGCGAAGGAAATTATTTTAAAAACAAATAGTCAAAAGTTTAAAGTCAGCGGAATGTACAAGTGAGTTGTAGAGTGAAAAACAGTTCAGTTGGAAAAGTAATTTCTCGCTCGGCAATTACTATCTTCATGCACCCTGGACCTTCTACTACCGATTTCCCCCCTCAAATTTTTAACATTTAATTCAATATCTTAAGACTTTATTTTTATAATTATCTTTGAAATTGTCCCAAAAGCTAATACTTATTTTTTTAAGGGATTTTTACAATAAATTTATTTAACTTTCAAATTTAGCAGAACTTGTCATTTTCCGTCACCGCCGTGAAAATAATTTTCATTATCACTATTTTATTTTCACGAGTAAAAATATTTTTTCCTTTTCAAACACAATCCAAAAGTAATCGGAAACTTATGAAAAAATTATGAAAAGCCGATTTTCAAAACTATGTCTCCCTATAAATTTCAGCCATATTAGTGCACATAGCGAACCATCTCTACCAAATTTCTCTCTGAATAGTTGGTTTACAGACTTGAAATTTAATATTAAGGTATTTGGACCTCGGGAATAATCTCGATTTAGTTTTTAGCCTGTAAAGTAGCTTCTAAGACATCGAACTTGAAAAGAAAGCAGTTGATCTTTACATGAGTAAATCGACTAACTTTAAGTTGTTCCATTTTAGGCCTGTTTTATCCATCTGAAGATAGCTCAAACGGTAATACGCATGCTGAAGCAATAAATAACATGTAAGGTTGGAGCGTAGAATGTTTTGGTTTCGATTTCAGATGACAACACTGATGTCCATTTTTTTTATTTGCCAATTCAACGCAGATAAAAAAAATTGTTTATAAATCAAACTTTTCGATGTCATCACGTCTTCGTTAAGATAGACACAGTTTTTTCTGTCTCCCCCCCCTCCCCGTATGGTATGGTGTAATTAAAAAAAACAAGATCCGATGTTATTCAATTGTGATTTTTTAATGTCCAAGCCAAGAGGGTAAAATCCCTTCAAAGCGGTTATATGAGAAAATGGAGCTGTGTACACATTACAAAAGTTTCTTTTCCGTTTCTTATGTTATACATTAGTACATTAGGTGTCATTCTGAGTTAAAAGTTTATTTACTGCAGCCATCTGAACTAGAGAAAATCATGATTAAAATGTGCATATGTCTCATGTAAATAACTAATGAAGAATACGAAATATGGTCGACGTTCAGGTGATCAAAAAGTCAGATCAAACATATCGGAAAACGAAACGAGACCAAATTGACAACTCGGAAATTTAAAATGAAAAAAAATTTAAATGGTTAACATTTTTAAAATAAATAATTTAAACAATTTTTTTATTTTCACTGACGTACACGAGTGAGGCCCCTCTAGTAAAATACGCATCGGCTCCGATGTTGTACGCAGTTCGTTCGAGGGAGTATTCCGAAAAGGAAAGAAGTTTGGAGTGTATGGCCTTTTTTTTTTCTTTTCCTTTTTTTTTTTTTTTTTTTTTTGGTTTGAACTTTGCGTTTTTCGGATTATTTTATGTTTGTTTTTTATGTATATGTTTTTTAGTCGTGTTTTTTTTTTTTTGGAAAGGGATACTTTTTTGCAGTGTTTTTTTTGGGGGGTGGGGTGGGGTGATACTTTTTTTAGCCGTGTATTTTTTTTTTTTGGAAGGATATTTTTGCTTTGTGCCGTGTTTTTTTTTTATGAATATTTGGGGGAGGGGCGTGTTCTTTTTTTCTTTTTAGATGGATATTTTTTGTTTGGCCGAGTTTTTTTTTTGGGGGGGGGTCCGATTTTTTTTTTTTTTTTTTGCCGGTGATTATAGTTATAGGTAATTATTAACAGGAAAATTAGTGCAAGTCCAGATTAGCACTTGTAGCGCTAAACAAAAATAAACAAAAACCTTTATGAGTGGGGACAAATAAATTCAGCGAAATCCTTTGTTGCATCGCATGCATCTATTCTATATAAAAACATTTGAAAAATATTAATTAAAAAAAACATTTGAAAAATATTAGTTAAAAAAACATTTGAAAAAAATTAATTAAAAAAAAGCATTTGGAAAAAAAAATGAATTTAATTGTTTAAATTATTTTTCATGTTTTCTGTTGTTGTTGTTGTTGTTGTTGTTGTTGTTGCTGCTGCATTTATTCTACATAAGTATAAAATAAAATTTGTTTAAATCGTTTCTTGTAGAATTTCCGAGCTGTCAATTTAGTCTCATTTCGTTTTCCGGTATGCCTGATATGACTTTTTGATCACCTGTTAGTTCTATAAAGAACGTCAGCCATATTTCATATTCTTCATTAGCTATTTACACGATGCACATACATTTTAATCACGATTTTCTCTAGTTCAGATGGGTACGATAAATAAACTTTTAACTCGAAATGACCCCTAATGTACTAATGTATAACATAAGAAACGGAAAAGAAGCATTTTTAATGCGTACATACCTTTATTTTCTCATATAACCTCAATACGCTTTGAAGGGATTTTACCGCCAAGAGATACGCGAGGTCGCGCATGAAATGTAATATGAATATCTGTTTTCTCGTGATAAAAACGCTGTTTGTTTAAATTCAAAATATAAGTAAGCGAATTAAAGGCAGATTAAGAAAAAAATAAACAAGCATTTATTTGTTATAAATCAAACTTTTTAAAGTCATTACGTCTCCGTCAGGATAAACACTCCCCGCCCCCTTTTTTTGCTCCCTCGTAGCATGATGCCATTAAGAAAACAAAACCCGTGCGGTGTTATTTAGCGGTGATTTTGAAATGGTCAGGCCAGGAGATACGCGAGGTCGTACGTGGAATGTAAAAATCTCAATGTAAGCTCTATAAAAATGAGTTTAAATATTTAAATACTCATTCATATTGTTACAAGTTAGAAAAGCATTTCATCCAAGGCATGAAAATTGTTAAACAAAATGTTTTTACTATAGGCTTTAAAAATAAAGGTACAGGATTCAATTTGAAATTTATTTATCTTCAAAGTGTACTTTTATAAATGTTACAAAGTAAGGTATGCAAATTCAATACCTTACTTTGTAAAATGTATAAAAGTGCACTTTGAAGATAAATAAATTTCAAATTGAAACTTGTACCTTTATTTTTAAAGCATATAGTAAAAACATTTTGTTTAATTTTCATGCCTTGGATGAAATGCTTTTCTAACTTGTATCCTATCTTTTTAAGATTATATTTTATCTAATTTATTAATTTGGATTTAAAAAAAGATGAATGTGATTTTGTATGTATTTATAAAAACTCTCCTACTCTCTATTTCAGATTGTATTGTTCCTCACATCACAACTCATTTTTGCAACCCCCTCTTTGTATTATTACAGGTCTGAATATTCTCTCTGTTTCAGTTTATAATTCTCCTCACTCCACAACTCTTTTTTGCAACTCTCTCTTTGTCATACATGTCTGAATAATAAGAAAATCTGAATTTTTTTAACAAAAACTTTAAAATAACTTTTTTAGATTAATTTTTTTAAAACTTCTTTCAGAATAGAAAATCTTTACAATTTAATAAGGAACATATTTCATATAGGTTTCATCAAAAATATTCAGTAGATAACGAAAAAAATAGAGATGAAAATTTCAAAAGGAGTGTATAACTGGTTACGCTCAATAGTAGTCCTCGCTAGCGAAAGACTTTGTTATTGTTATTCTATTATTATTATTATTATTTAAAACATTTTGTGTCCTGCCCTTTTGCGCGAAGACTAATATGTAAGATTTAAATAAACACGAATTCGTTTTGATTTGTTAGTCATTTGCTGTTTTACAGCTGCTTTCTTTTACAAAATAAGACTTTGAACATGTTCATTTGTTTTATTTTTTCAATAATATTTAACGAGCACTGTAGACGATAAGAAATCGACTATTACCGTTGAATTTAAATTCGACCAAATAGCAGGATTTTTTTTTCAAATTAAAACTTTGTGTGGTTAATTTACGGCTATTTTTGTAACTTAGTTTTGTTGTTACAAATATAAAAATTATGTTAAAATTCAATTCAAACAACCGAATGTTTTTCTCAGATTATGTCTTCGCACGATGTGTGATTTTATTTTTTAAAGTAATTTACGATTCCTGTTATTTGGATTTTTTGGACTACTGTTCTCATCTTGAGTGTCATTTTCACAACATTTCTGTCAATATAACCTCCGGCCTTCTTCAGGTGTATCTTGTCGAACTTGGGGATCGTTTGATCGAACTTGAGAATCTTTCTGTCAAACACAGTAATGTGCACGGAATTTTGAACTTACAACAGAAATACCTAGTACTTTATCCATTATGCCTCATGGACCCGTAACGTAGTAAATAAAGTACTTGGTAAAATTAATTTGTAAGTTACACTTTTCCAGAGGTTGAAGCTTCAATCCTCAGTGCGAGTGACATTAAAAACTGCGAATTACTTAGGGCTTCTACCAGTCATGGCTGATGGAACGATAGTATGCTAGCTCTGTGAATTAAATAAAGTGTTCTGTTCAAAATTCCATGCAGATTCCCGAGTTCGACAGAAAGAGTTGAACAAAAATACGCCCAATTTTGACAAGATGCACCTGAAGGAGGTAGGAAGTTACATCAACGGAAACGTTGTGAAAATAACATTCAAAATGGAACAGTAGTGTGAAAAATAGGAATAATACGAATAATAAATCCTCATTTCAATAATCTAGAAACCTAATTCGCGATTATGACAGTATTTTTTCAGTTATACTTTACTAGCAATGTTGCTAGTAAGAAATTGACTGTTACTTTTCTCATGTTATTGTCCCCTCCAGTCCTGGGTAACACCGGAAGATACGCTAGCATATGATAAAAAGTATGGATTCCTGTGAAAGATAGCAATTATATTTCAATGATAGATCTTATCAGGTTTGAATATTTATACAATTTTACAACTTCCATGAAATTTAAATATTGATTTTTTGCTGAGAATATTTAGTTAAACTTGAAAATGGTATCTACTATTTTTTAATTATTATTATTATTATTATTATTATTATTATTATTATTGTGTTTGTTAACTTAACCGTGTTGGGTTGGTTGAAACCGGTTAATTTTTCACCAAAGCTAGTGAGTATATTCACTAACAATGTGTGACACTTTCAAAAGTCACACCACACACCCTGCACTTATCAGAAGAATCCTTCCTGTGAATACTTCTAATGGTTGAATTTGTATATAGTGTATGCTCCTAAATAACAAATATAAGATTTCTGTCTCTCTTTTCAAGTCACCCTAAAACAGAAAAGTACACGTGTCCTGACATTAGTATCTTGATCAAACTAACCATGAAGTTTCATTTTTTTACAACTCAGTCATCTTTTTTGCTTCGGTTCTTTTCTTGTACTTTTGCCTATCTTCTAATGACTTTATCTAGCTCTTCCCCTTTCGCCACTGCTGCAAGTAACACTATATGACTGTTAGCCTAGTGGCGGTGGTGGTAAGCACACTTCTAAGCTCCCCTGATACATTCTTCAATCTCAATCAGCCTCTTTCTGCTTTCTTCAATGTGATGCACACCCTAAGCACATTAGAATTTGAGTGAAGTGCTCCATACTTGATTAATAATTTCCTCCTGTGTCTATCTTACAAAAGCTGCATTGCACCAAACTACAGCAACAGACCATGAACTGATGGCTGTGAAAAGGTTCCTACTATTCAGTCGAGATTTCAGGAGCAGTTTGAGTCCCTCCATATACTTCTTTCGTCTTCTCTTTCATTTCATTGTCGAGCATCGTGTTAAGTTCAAGCACTCACAGGTACTCGTAGCCTTCTGCATCAGGATTTTCTAATCTTTTACTATTTGGCAAAATGATGCCTTTCATATTTGCTCTCTTAAGAGCAACAGCTATACATTTAGAACTTCCAAGCTCCATATTTATGTCTTTATTTCACTGCTGTACAGTTTGAATCAAACAGTCAATTTCCTTATCTGTTTTGCCAAACAATTCCAGTTCCTCTATAAATAACATGTGCCTGATCTTTCGTTCATTCTTCTCCAGTTGGTATACCATCTTTGTCTCTTTTAGTATATGTGTCATTGGTGTAAGTGCTATCACGAATAATAGTGGTGAAAGCGTGGAAGATTTTGCTTTTGATGTTGACTGCCCCTAATAGCTTTCCATCTGAAAAAAGGTTGATTTTCTAATTGCTAATACTGTTAACTATACACTCGATTATATTTGCAGTCACCTTTACTATTTTCAATGTCCTGAGTACCAACGATTGTGGCACCATATCATAGACTTTTTTATAATCTATACAAGCGAAATTCAAGTTTGTTTTCTCGTTTTACAGTTCTTAAACACCTTTTCACCCGCGGTTTGGTTCAACTTTTAATTAAACATTTATTTCAATATGGTTATAGACTTTTGACTGAATGTTTTCCATGGCAAGTTCAAGCAAGCAATTGGTCTGTAATTTCCAATGTCTTGTCCTTTGGCAGGATCTTTCATGATTAAAACAATCCTATCCTACTACAAGCCATTCAGGTATATGGCACAATCCAACACAATCACAGAGGAAGACAGCAAGTCTCTCGCGGATTCCTGTGAAAGATAGCAATCAGTATCCATGGATTTTATCAGGTTCGGGCTCTTTTCACTTAAGCATGAACATTTGTTTCTTTAAATCTGCAACAGAAATGCCGACATCCTCTTCTTTATGTCAGTTCAATCTTTAACTTACTTTATATACATATTCAGCATCATTCTTGTGGGAAGTTTCTTTTGACTTTGTTCTTGACCAGAACTTTGTAGCTTCTTGAGGGTGAGGTGCCACTGTTTTAGCTTCATCTACTTCCAGATTTCTAAAGAACCTTGACTGGTTTGTCTTAAATAACTTGTTGTCGTTGAACTGTGTAATTCTGTTAGTATACCTTTTCATCTTGAAAGCCTTTGCCATAATCTCCTGCTTTATCTCTTCCATAGATACCGTATTAAACCCCTTGGCCTTCCGTTTGTATCGTCTATTAAGTTCTCTTTTTTTCTCCTCATTTGCATTTTTCCACTGTTCTTTGAAACCCGCTTGAATTCAGCCTTGATTTTCTTTAATCTCTTCACATTATCTTCAATTCTTCTTTTTCAATACGTTTTTTTTTTCTGTTTCACTTTTGGTTCTTTAGCTTCCACCATCTCACCAACTAATACAGATTCTGTCTGCAAGATGTCTCTCACAATTATTATGCTTTCAAGTAACCCATCATTCATTACCCTGTTCACTTTATGTGGCATTCCTTAACTTTGTCTGATCAACATTCTTGCAATTCAAAAGCGTTTCAGTCTATTCAGCATATTTATTTCCCCTACTTTTGAACTATATCATTGTCTATCATCCCTGTAATGTCATTTCTACTTTCTTCTATCTCTTAGTCCATTTGAGGCACTTCCGGAAGTGTTTTAACAGAGCCAGATTTGAACAAGATTTCAGTTGAGTCAATGCCGCCGACTGATGCACTGTGCAATTAGCTGTTTACTTTCCTACTCTTGATGGATTCTATTTCAACTGGCGTAAGAAAAGTCTGACGAGTTGCGCAACGATGTTCACTCTACACATGTTGAACGCTTCTCCCCACTCTCCCAAGCAACCTGATTTTATGGTGCTCGAGAACACCTCAAAATCACGTGTGAAACGCGATTTTTCGAGAACTGTTTGAGATCGTGGACATTAAAAGATCACGGTCGCTATCTTGAATCTTTTCGGCTTTCCTTCTCAGCCCAAACAGCAGACAGACCCAAGCACGTTTTTCCAAGTATTGTTCTTATCTGATTCATCAACAATTTTCCGTCATTTTGGCTGTTTAGCCCCTATCATCTCGCCAACCAATACAACTCTTCCCGCAAAATGTCACTGACATCTTTTATGCTCTCCAGTGATGCCTCATGTTGCATTCCTTAACTTTGTCTGCAATTAAAATTTTTTTCCTTTTTAACTATTTCTCATGAACTCTTTCAGTCTATTCAGCAATTTTAATTCCTCATTCGTTATTTCCACATTGGAAGTCTCACTGTTATTAAGTAAGCTATCTCCCTTGCTTTTGAACTACATCATTATTCCTATAGTGCCATTTTCACTTTCTTCTTCTTCTTCTATCTCTTGATTTATTTGAGACACTTCTGGAAGTTGTTCAACAGAATCAGATCCGGAAAAGATTTCAGCTGTGTCAATCCCACCGGTTGATGCAGTGTGCGATTTGCTGTTTACTATGCTCCTTTTGATCGATTCTATTTCTACTGGTATAAGCCAGACTTTTCCAAGTATCGTTATTATCTGATTCATCAGCTTATTTTCCATCATTTCAAACATATCTCCTTCCCAGTATCTCAGTGTCACCTTTCCAATTCCTCCTGTAGGACCATCCAATTCTACTCTCAGTTTACACTCTGCTGGAAATTTGTACTTCTCTCTGTTCCACTTTGTTTTCACACCAACTGATCTCTTAGCCAATTTCCTACCACTGTAATAATTGACTTTCTTTGATTTGGGCAAACTTTATACTCTAAAGTCCGAAGTGCTGCCTGGTTGAACTTCTGACTCCGAGGTCTCGGAGTCCTGCATTAAAGGTGCAGTCCTCCCCAGATTCAATTCATTTGTATTTATATTTATCATAAGAATATGTTGTATTTGTAGAAGTTTCTTCCTCATTATTTTTTATAAAGACACTTCCTGTAGCTGACTGTCAATCAAAGCTAAATACTTCACCTGTCCGTTGAACTTGGTTAACTCCACCCGACATCAAACCGGTATTCCCCTACCACAGGAGTTGTATTATAGTTTCCACTACCCAGTATTTTTATCGAGACACAAGCTCTAGGAAGACTGCAGGCCAAGACTCCATTCCAAATTCCAAGAGATCTTTCTACCTACAAAGCAAGGCTATACCTTGGTTCATCATCATTATTATTATTATTATTATTGGTTCACATGGAGCTTTCACACAAGTCAACAAACGATCTGATTAGAAACCTGTGTTCTCTGGAAGCAGAATGACAACAAGTCTCTCCAGACGTCCAGCTCTCTCCACCTCCTTCGATAGCATTTGCAAATGAATTTGCATCATCGCAACAGCCGCTTAACATTGATTTTTCGCTGGTAGTGGCCATTGGTTTATACTGGAATTTGAGCAAGTTGGTGCTCGCTCCTCGGTCTTTCAGTCCTTATTGACCCTTCTCGGCCGTTTGGTATCATTTTTGGGGGCGGGGGAGGAACTGTGATGAAACAATGGGGGGGATGCATGATGGGGGGTGTAGAACTTGTAAATATGCAGTTTCGGTGTTCTTCATTCCCTGTAACGCTTATTTGTTATATTGTCTTGTATTATTCTCCGCATTCAAGGGTTTTCCTTAATATTTCAATTATTATTATTATTATTATTATTATTATTACTCCTACTATCACCGTTATTATTATAATTATCACCGTTATTATTATTATTATTATTATTATTTATTTTTTGAAAAACTTATAATAAATCCAAATAATAATAATCTACCATATTGACATATTCTGAGATAACTAAATTCTCGCTGATGTATCTCTTTAGTTGTTTTCAAGGAAAAAAATGTAAAAGGAAGCAATGAGATATTTGCAGTTGACATATAATCCACCAGGGGGCGGCAGAATGGTACGCATGTGCAAAAAACATGACATTAACGATTTCTTAGCAAAGGAAACCGAATCGCACAAGCAATCATTTATCCGCATATACAGCAAGAAATGTCCAACTTAGTCTGAAGATGAACAGAATTGGTCTGCTTGCAAAACAAAGAAAGATCAGCATTTTTTTTTTTGTTGCATGAGGAAACTTAACATGTACGGCAAAGTTTCTCAAGGAATTCCTTCTACGTCAATTGAAGGAAATGTAAAATCTTGGTTTGAATAATTATAGATAGTAAAACGTGACCCATTCCTCAAATGCTACTCACAAAAACATCTGTAAGTCTATAACATAAGAACCATTTCCTGTTTATAAACGCGTAACCACTTATCAAGGCTCAAAGATCACTCGAGGATAAGAGTTATTGGGTTAAACAGATAGACAGACGGTGAGACAATGAGGGTGTTTGTAACGATGGCTGTAACTGATAGTGAAACTGATTGCTCAAGAAGACGGCTCGACAAATATTTGTTTACATTGGACGTGAAAAGCCGGAAAGCACTCTCATAGTACTGTGTTCAACAGACGGGCAGTTCTAGAAAATGCGCTTTATTCATGAAGATTCTGATTATTTTTAAGAACGTAAAAGGAGAAAGGGAATTTATTGACAGTGCTTGTTGATATGAGAGTTTTTGTTAGGAATGATTTACAGGAGGGGGTGGAAACCATAGAAAGTTTACAAAAAACAATAACTACAAGGAATATTAAGGTGCAATAGTTTCAAACATGTTTGGGCAGTTAAATAAAAAAAAAAAGCAAAATAAATTGTGATTTTACAGGCTTCTTCCAAGAGAAAACTTTTATATCATCAATATCTAGACAAAAATCTCATATACAGATGAGTTCACAAAGTCGGGGCCCATTGAATATTAATGGCAAAAGCCACACTCATTCAAGAGTGTGTCAGAGTTTTGGCAATTTCGCTTGTCATATCCAGCAGAGGAGCACATTTGTAGCAGATTTTGAGACAATGGTAAAAGAAGATTGTTGGATATTCATGAATGAAATAATTTTACAAGGAATCGTTTCTATGTCTATAAGGGAAAGTGCAATATTTGTATCTCCTTTTAAGCAGGGGGCTTTAATGAATAAATAAAAGATGCCAAATGCTATGTCTATTCCTTACTGTCGAATACTGTTCTAGCGGCTGACTATAGCTGTCCGCCTTCCTTGACATGTATAGTTTTTTTTGTTCACATCTTATCTGTAGCCATCGGTTAGTGCACCTAGAATTGGAGTTAAATATGACTTTTGTTTTGGAGTTCGAATCGTGTGACTGGCATGAATGATTCTGATGATTCTGCAAGGATTATATGCATACGTAAGTAGATAATATTTAAAATAATTATCATTAAATTAAATACACATTCATGTATATAAATAAATGACAAAACAGTTATATTCCAAACTCCAAGGTGTTATTCATCTTACCATTTATTTCTTCCAACATATGAAAAACATTTATCTAATATCATAACACAGGATGTAAATATTCTTTGGATTTTTTTTTTTTTTAATTATGTGATCGTGTCGAATTCTTTTTATTTTCTTGTTAAAATTAAAAAGGTCTTATTTTTCTTATGAGCCTGTGTGGAAAATATTTCAAATTAACATCATAATTATATGATTGTTTCTGCGCTACGAAACAGGTGCTGTTAAAAAAGTGAACATTTTGACATGTTGAAAGAAATAAACGGTAAAATGAATAATATCTTGGAATTTGGGATATAGCTGCTTTGGGATCTATTTGTATATGATCTGTAGTTAAATTTAACATACATCGAGCTTCATAAATAAAAGGATTGATATAAATAAATACCAATGTGTGTGTGTGTGTGTGTGTGTGTGTGTGTGTGTGTGTGTGTGTGTGTGTGTGTGTGTGTGTGTGAGGAACTGTTATGCAACGAATTGTTGTTTGGATATTTGCTCTTTACTAAAAGGCCATGCTGTATTGTTGAATTAAATGTGTAGAAGGAGCATTTTAACCAATCTAATTTATTTTATGCATATTGTTATTACTTAAACAGACCATGACTAATTTATAACATTTTTCTTTCAGATTACTAAAGCATCATTCATATATTTTTGCAATATACAGAAAAGGGAGTTATCTTCCATCATGATAAGGCTCGTCCTCACACAGCAATGATCTCCTTGGAGAATTTGGTTAAGAAAATATTGCCCCATCCTGCATATTTCCTAACCTAGTTCCCTCGGCTCACCATTTATTTTGAGGATTACAAAACCATCACGAGAGGAAATTGAACATGAGTTAGATTGATATTTCACATCCAAACTTAATGAATTTTTAAAGCGAGGCATTTATAAATTCGTTGGCAGTTTGAATCAAGCTATGGAGATGTCGTTATTGTTATGAATAAAGATTTTTAAAAACAATTTTCATTTTCAAGATGAAATGTTAAATCCGCAAATTCTTTTCCACTGACCTAATATATTACAATTGTAAGTCCAACTAATGGCCGATATCACGGGCTAGCCTGTCCATATTTAGGAAAACAAGCAGTTAGATTGCGGGTAACACAAACGATTTCCTCTTCATTATATTTCTTTTCTTATTTAGTCGATAACTGATTATTTTGTATTTATTTTACAATATCAGGAAAGGTTCTACCCCCCCACCCCTAAAAAAACAAAAAAAAACAACAACAAAACAGTAAGTTCTTTAGAATACCATGTTTGGTTAAAAAAACAAAAATCTGCATCTTCTTTGATAAAAAGAAAAGGAAGGAATAGAGAGAAATTGTAATGATTTGCCATTTCCGGTGAAACCTTAATTCCCATTATTCCACTGTGCACAATCAATGATAAAGCAGTGAATGAAAGGGAAAAAGAATAAAAGTAAAGCCGCTCCTCTTTTACATCAAAGAAGAAATTTATTCATTTTTCCTTTCATCTCATCTTTCATCTGTTTTATCACAAAGGGTGAAAAACAAAATGAACATAAGTCTACAATAAAAGTATACAGAGTTCCTGCTCCCCTTCTCAACACACAAACTTAATTATTGCATATTTTGTGGCCAAGCAAAATTTGCATCCAACCTATTGAGAAGCGGTTCATTAAGAGCTTTAACTTTTAACCAGATGACCATATACCATCATTTTAGAATATTGGGAAATTGAATACAAGCCATGTTTTGGATCAAACAAATAAGTTCTCATCGCTGTTTTGAAAGATGCAGATAAAACAAATGTATTCACATAAAAACAACTTTCATCTAGTATCCATCATCAGTAGTTTTAGATGATAAAATTATTAATGCTGTTCAAAAGTTTTGTTACCTTCGTGATACGATCGAAGCACAAGGAGTAGCAGGTGCTTGTATGATTGCAAATGTAAGGAGTGGATGGAGTAAGTTCAAAGAAGTTTTTCCATTACTAACCACCATTGTCGACCAAGGAAAGGATGCATCAGGCATGTGTATGCAATGTGACAATGTATACAAGTGAAACCCGGCCAATGAGGGCTGAGAATATGCTTTGCATGATGTGAAATAATATGAAAATGACACAATGGTTGAGTAATATGAATCTTAAAGACCGGCCTAGATATGATTGTCTAATAGGAAGATTTAATGCAAACAGTATATATAGATATGTACAGAACATTTTGATGGTAGGGCTATGTTGAAAGACACATGAGAGTATCCTGTATCTCTACAAAGCCACCATTCGCCCATGCATGGAGTATTGTCACTACATCTGGACTGGTGCATCTACCATTAGTCTCTCCCTCTTGCAGGTGCCAAAAAAGTCTTCAATCTAATAGGTCTCACTTCATAAAATAAACTCCAACCTCTGCCCCATCACTGCAATGTTGCATTCCTGTACCCGTTTTACAAGTATTTTAATGAAATTTGCTCTGATGAACTCGTTGCACTTGTGCCCCCTCAATATACATATCCCCGACAAACTTGCTTAGCAACAAAATCACACCTTTCACTGATAAGATCCTTAGATGCCAGAAAGCTTTATACTCAAATAGTTTCTTCCCTTGAACAGCTAGACTTTGGAATTCCCTTCCTGCTACCTGATTCCTGACTATACTGATATGCAGAAGTTTAAATGTAGTGTAAACCAATATCTTGTTAATCTTTCCTAGGCATAGTCCCAAATAGTAATGCTGTTCATTTACATCCAAGTGAAGATATTCCTTGTTAGGGGTGAAAGTTAGTAAAAGAAAATGCATGAGATTTCTTGGATTAGCGGATGTAGAACAGTTGAGGTATCATGGTCAGTTAGCAAAAGAAGTCCAACGAAAACATGAGAGTAAGTGATAACTATGGAATTACGAGAAAGTGTGATAAAGACCTGGACAGAAGTAGGAGGTTAGTTTTGAAGACAATCTTTAAAAACGTCCAACACATGCCAGTATGTAAAACAGACGTTACACCATATATGATAATAATAAGTGCATATTTGAGATTTTTACATTTTCTTATCTTAGTTGTAAATGTGTTCACAATACTTCGCCAGTGAGAATCGCTTTCTTCAGGTGCATTTGGTTTCAGTAGGTAATCTTTCAATGATTTAAGAATTAACCTTTTTGTTTAATCCATTAGGATAGAGCCCCATCATTCTACATTCTACGCTAGTGAATTAAATCAACGTTTCAGTAAGCTGTACATATAGGGAAAATTAAGAAATATTCTAGAGTGAATTCGGCTTAGAGAATGCAAACTCAATACTTGGTAAAGGAACCTCTAGAAAAATTAACTGGCATAAGATATATTAATGGCATGGAAAGTACTTTACTTAAGTGAATTAAATGCATGGGTTCAGTTTGAATATCTGGAAGGTTTCAAATAACAAAAGCCACCTGAAGAAGGTCACAGAGTACAATGACATTGAATTTAAAAAAAAAAACTTTGATCCATCCCAAACAAGGCACATTGCTATTGAGACGTAAAGGGCTATTAGGAATTAGGGGATAGATTTATAGTGGGCACTCTATTTCATAAAAATCGGAGGTATTTAAATTTTCATAAAGAACTTCTAGTTCTTTTGACTCCATTCGCATAAAAGTAAAATTATCCATGCTTAAATTTAACAGCTGTGTTCATAATGATAGGTTCATTAGTTTAAGAGTGAACCTAATATCTAAAAATGTATAAGCATGTAAACATAGCTAACTTTATATATTAATAAAGATAAGAAAGATGTTTGTGTGTCTGTCAGTTTGTGAGTCCACACCATTTGGTTATCCAGAAGAATATGCATCTATATATTTGAAGTATACTTCAAAACAAATGATACTTATTAGAATTGGAACATCATATTTATTTGAAAGGATTGACTGTAAATAGCTGATTAAACACAAACTATTATTTTTGCTGTATTCCAGGATAAGGGCGTTCATATTTCTTGTCGATGTTATCATTGAGACCAATGCTTTTAAGAAGATGAGTGGTCTTAGCAAGTTCAGGTTTTGTCACACAGAAGTAGAGAGTGTAAGCCACCTGACATCCTACTATAAGATGCTGTTGGGGGACAGCTACTATATGACGCGACACAAATGAGCGTGTAAATATTTCTATTGGGCCATCTGTAAAATGTCGAATATCAACTGCAGCAGCAAGTCCTAAGAACATATAACAGAAAGAAGAGTTGAAAATAAATATATACATCATCCACTGTGACTATGCAATTGCTACAGTTCTGTACCTAATAAAAACGAACCTATTAAATTTTACATAATGATATGGCCCACGGAGAAGAAAGAAGAAACCCTAGTAGAAGTTAATGTCTCCAATCTATGCAACAATACAGCTGCCAGCTAACTATGGAAGTAAGCTGCAAACGACAAGTACAGTCAAGACTTTATTCTGAATCGATTTATCATTAGCGGCAAGATCAATAAGCAATCAATACAATAAGCAATCAGATCGGCCAACAAACAAACGTGTTATCCTTTGCCCGGATAATTTTATCTACTGAACATTAAAAACAAAAATAATCTTTACCTTTGATTAGTAACTAGTGATGAGGTACAGTAAGAGAATGTAGAAGCTTGACTCAGCCAGAGAGATGCCTTCTCCTCTACTTCTATCTCTTTCCCTCTTTCTCTCTCTCCATATATATATATATATATATATATATATATATATATATATATATATATATAATTTCTAGTAGGGTTTTTTATTATTACACTAGCTTGAGTGCCCGGCGTTGCCCGGTTGTTTGGTGGTGTGTATTGAGAAAAAAAAAGTTGTAGTAGGCAGGCAGGCAGGCAGGCTCGAATCTGTGACACAAAGGTGGAAAAGGAAGTGAATGTGTGTGTAAGAGTGTTGGTCGAACAAACAAAAAAAAAGAAGAAAATTGCGAGTGCAAAAAAAAAAGTGGTAGTGGAGAGGCAGGCTCGAACCCGTACCGCGAAGGAGTAAAAGAAAGTGAAAAAAAAATGACGTCTTTGCTGTCCCGCCCATCGCCAAACCGGAAGTGACATAAGTTCAAATTAAGACTAGTAATCGAAAAGAGGGGATAACTTTCGAAAATATCGGCGAAAAAAGCGACCCCTCCTTGTAGAAAAGTGCCCAGTTGATCGTGAAGGAATTAATGTTTTTAGCCAATTTTTCGATATTTTTCGTCCAGAGGGTCGAGCTTCAAAATGCTAATTGATCACGTGAAAATCCATCGCCTCTGTCGAAAATTTTAGGCATACATACATACATACATACATTTAAACAGACAGGTGAAATTTATATTATAGATTATTCTTCTCAGCCAAATATATGCATATGAAATTAATAACAGCATTTTAAAATGCTTAACGTAATAAAATTCCTCCTGTGAGGCTAATTCTTGCACTGCAGAATTTGAATTATTTACGTCTATCTTGGAAATAACGATTCCGTTATTTACACGTGCATTCTTGTCGTATCAAGTTTTGGAAAAATCCAACATGCCTTTTTGCTACAACATTGGCTTCTTTAAAAGGAAAAAAAAACATATATATTAATGCTAGACTACCCGTGACCCGTTGGGTCAGTATGTTATATGAGCTATGGAATTCATGTATGAGCGTGACACTTGTGATGTAAAGAAAATAGGGTTTTTTTTGACATAACAGAAACATTTCTATGAAAGTATATTGAAATGAAAAAAGAATATAGATAGATTTCTATGAGTCGTTCTGTTTATAATTGTTTATTTTTGAAAAAATAAACCTTACAGCCATTGAATTATAAGTGATTTGCCATACTTATAAGTAAATGTGCACTGAACAGATACCATAATACTTAAAATTAAATTCAAATTTTGATATATCTTTTAATTTTAACGCGAAAAAAAAAACTTGGACGCTGAAGACGTAAACAGTAAAACAATACATTGATTATAAAATGCTCTTATCGGCGTCAACGGGTTAAAGTAGATTTATTTGTGAGAAAATTGCGTTAAAATAACTTAAACATCATACGGAAATAAACCATGTAAAAAAATGCAGAAAGTATTAACAATTGTTTATTTGGAAAATTTAAACGCGAACCCCCCCCCCCAAACAATTGGGACGCTGAAAACG
This sequence comes from Euprymna scolopes, assembly GCF_053919585.1. Lineage (NCBI taxonomy): Eukaryota > Metazoa > Mollusca > Cephalopoda > Sepiida > Sepiolidae > Euprymna > Euprymna scolopes. The sequence goes on from NC_136504.1 coordinate 82,558,132, forward strand.
TACACAGTAAAACAATACGTTGTAAAATTCTCTTATGGTTGTGAACGGGTTTAAGTAAATTTATTTGTAAGAAAATTGCGTTAAACTAACTTAAACGTAATACGGAAGTGGACCACGTAAAAAAAAAAAACAAGAAGTATTAACAATTGTTTATTTTGATAATTTAAATGCGAAAAAATGGGACGCTGAAAACGTACATAGTAAAACAATTACATTGTCAACGGGTCAAAGTTGATTTATTTGTAAGAAAATTGGGACAGTATACTTGTAATACATAATAGTTGCAAAACATCCCCACTCTTCCCATGTTGAATAATAATTTATAAATAATAACGTTAATATTTCAGTGCGCAGGTCAAATTCAGTCTCCTATGATGGGATTCTCCTAGCGGCTTCGGCTGCATGGAGACAGGGTAGTACCAGTCAAGGATTCGTCACTTGACACTCAGCCCAACAGGTGAGGGGCCGGGAACCGGCCCAGCACTTGTTGGACTGAGGTACACCGCCTGGGTAATACCTAGGAGGTCCACCCTCCCAGGCCTTGCCACCAGGCTTTCCGGTGGGGCAAGTTTATTGCTTGCTGCCTGAGGCGCCCCGACCGGGGAATGCCGACGGGGTTATTCAGGCAATTTTTAAAATTGCAGGAGTGCCCCTCCTTTAGGGGAGCCTGCGGGTATCCCACTTTCCAGGCCTTGTGCCAAATAATGCTGATGTGAGCAGCATTTAAATAAAAGTCGCGATTTGTGTTTATTTGTTTACGCTGCTATAGGTTATATAAGTCTATATACGCAACCGGAAGTCGTAAACCGGATGCTGGGTTACAACGCCCGTTACAAGATTATTTGAGTTTTATAATGATATAGATTACGTATGAAACCAGTAACAACGTTTTAAAATGTTTAACGCAATAGAATTTATGCTGTGAGGCTAATTCTGGCGTTTCGGAATTTAAATTATTAACATCACCCCTACAACTGCATTAACTTGTTCTTTTGGTATCTAACTGATTTCATATACATGTACTCGGCTGCTTTTTGAAATTCACTTCTTCTTTCCAGCTTTTTATATTTATTCACTTTTTTACCTGAAGATGATTCGATGAAGAATCGAAAATGTTCGTGATATATATGAAACCTTATTTTTTTTATTTTTATGCAAAAAAATTAGAAAATTAGACAAATAAAATAAAGCAGCGAATTCTGTTATGTTTAGTAATGTTTATTTAAATAGATGAATGCTGCGTAAATGTACAGAATATATATCAGAATCATAATAAATGATAAATAAATGGATAAAAAATTATTAATAAGTAAACAAAAAGTTATAAATAAATGAGTAGCTCATTTAAAATATGATACAATTTCTGCCATTCTCACTAAGAGTTTTGGCAGTAGAGCACTGGATGCCAACAACTGGTGTCTCGCTTTTTGAATCTCACTATGATTAGTCACACTAATGAATCATATTACACACACACACACACACACACACACACACACACACACACACACACACACACATTATATATATATATACGCTCCCTTATGAATGAAACCCCTGGTGAAAGACATGATTGTTTCCACTTAGTATTTAAACTGTAAAATAACTTCTGATAATAAGTATCGTAAAAAATATAAGTATATGGATGGTTTCCTTAAAAATGCACTATAATACCTAACACTGCCACTAGCAATTTCATTATTTCAGTCGGTAAATCAGCAAACGCCAATCACTGGTGTCCAAATTACGAATCTCATAACCTCTAGCCATACTGATGTGTCAAACAAACGACGAAACACGCATGTGTATATAAATATATTATATATTTATATACACATGCTCCCCTGTGTAGAGTACTCTGATAAAGCGTTTTTGTCTTTTTATATTAATAAGTCACAACTTATCACGTACAAAATCCACTTGAGAACAAGGGTTAATGAGATTGTCTATTGCATATTGAACTATACTCTGACAATGATTAGTTTCTGAAAAATGCATGCAATTGTGCAATATTGAAAATCAGTTTTAATGCCATACTGTCTTAGAAATACAGATTAAGAAAGAAAGCTTTTGTTGTGATGCTAATAAGACAAGTTCTTGTTGTGAATGATTTACAGAGGGAAGACCAGTGGTTGGAACTCAGTTGAGCACCTAATATAGAAATAAAATTAAATGCTAGCAACGTCTTTTCTGTGAGAAGTGACCTCTAGGGAAGAGACAATATCATCCACTACTACATTATGGAACCAATTTTGTACAAGAAAGAGTGTTTTGCACGACACCTTCCAGATGTGACAGCAATACTCCATCTTAGCATCAAAAACAATGTGATGTCACGAAATGCAAAATACAGTGATGTCACAAAAGGTGCAACAACCTGCAGGTGCTTTCATTTGTAGCACTTGTCGAAATCGACCTCCAATGAAAAGAGAAGTTGCTACAGATGTCGAAAGATACAATAAATCCATTTACCTAGATAACAATTGATTCCAGTGGGAGAATCGACACAACAATAAGACAATGAATATTTGCCACATGGAAAGTCTTCGAGCAGTTGCCAATAAAAATGCAGGGATACTCATCATATATGAGAATGGCAGTATACAACACACATGTCCGACTTGTACTTTTGTATGGCTTCGAAACATAGTGAAGGGCGAAACGTTAAATGACACAATTCTGCCGGTAACACATCGCATAGAGAACTCATTAGAAAGTATATTGCACAACCACATCTCAACTGGTATGGCCACATCGTAAATCGTCAATCATCCAAAATGCTCCAAAATGTCTCACATTGGCATTAATGCTAAAAACCAGTTAGTAGGCCGTTGAAAACACGAAGGATATCAATTGATGACAACCGGATCCTATCCATAAGTGAGATAGAAACAGATAGGAAATTTGGAAGTAATTCGCAAAACGTCTAACGGCAAATATGAAACAAGAAGGCGATGATGATGATGATGATGATGATGATGATGATAATAATAATGATAATGATAATAATGATAATAATAATAATAATAATAATAATAATAATAATAATAATAATAATACCACCACCATGAAAAAGTTTGTCAAGAATAATAAAAAAAAACAATTTAAAACATGACGCATTTTTATTTATTTTAATCCAATAATGTATAATACTGTTTTATTAAAAAAATTCTCCCGGCCAATATCAGATGCTCTTACTTATTATTTTACGGGAGAGAATCTGTTTTGCTTCTGATTAGAAACATCAAGCAGTCGTGTCATATTTTTTTTTTGGCTTGCAACTGATTCTACACAATAAACAAATCTAAACTGATTTCACTCTTTCTTGATCCGAAGCTGTGATTTAATTTAAAATGCAATTAAATCTTTAATTGATTCGTTGTCTTCAATTATTTCTTCGTTTCTTTTTATCCAAGTGAGTTGTGATGTATTCTTATTCTTGAAAGTTAATTAATCCAAACCATTAAAGATTGAAATAATCAATGACGGACGATATTATTTATTCTCCGCTCTTTAACTCATTCTTCTTTGATCCTGACTATAGTCTTGCAATTGAAATCCCTTCATTGTTGCAGTGTATAACTCGAATATAAATTAGTCGTTAGATTGCATAACTTTAATCTATACATCACATTTAGAAACATCAGAAGTTGAAATTCTGTCAAATTTTTCAGTCAAGACAATATATATATATATATATATATATATATATATATATATATATGTGTGTATGTGTGTGTGTGTGTGTATTACCCTTATTCACCTTAAACAAGTTATCGTACCACTTGGATACAAGGCGCTACAATTGGGACAATATCTACAGCGATTCTATGTAGAAAGTTGAGCAGCGAAATGTCTGTTCACATTACATTTGAATTTCTGCATGTCAATACAGTCACGGCAGTAGAAGATCGGGAGAGAGTCTTAAAGTTTGAGGAAATAAACTAGAAGGCTTTCTGGCAGCTAGAGATTTTTACAGTTACGGGGTAAGATTTTTCTGTTTGTCAGGCGAGTTGGGGATATTTATGTCGAGGGGATAAACGTGCTATGCATTCGTCAGAGCACATTCCATTAAAGTACTTGTAAAACAGACACAGGGATGTGAAGGGAAAAGAGTTAATATAAGATATGATTATAAAAACTGAGACTTCATTGCCTACAATATAGACCAATCAGCAAGTCTATATGATGGACAGTTAGCACCAAATATATAATTTCTAACTTTTCTCATGACCTTAACTTTGTTGACATACATAAGCACAAAGTAAATCAGTTCTAAGTTAGACAATGATCAATATTTTGAGCAAGTTTGGAGATGATTTTTCAAGCGATGTTGACGGTAGCCTGTACATAAAAATAAGGAAAACAAATTTAATCAAAAACATAGCATCCACCCGAGTAGAGCCAACACTATCGAAATAAATCGACAATGCTCCATTTAAATAAATTCGTAACACTACTATAAATTAATGAATAATAGGTTATTTAAAGTAATATTTCAATCGGTTATTTCGTATTCATTAAATAATGTTTCAATCATATTAAATTTGCTGTCTTCATATTAACATTTTAGATCACGAATTGAGTGAAAATGTGTTTTTTTTATTTACAAAAAAAGACAACAATATATATATATATATATATATATATATATATATATATATATATATATATGTGTATGTGTGTGTGTGTGTGTATTACCCTTATTCACCTTAAACAAGTTATCGTACCACTTGGATACAAGGCGCTACAATTGGGACAATATCTACAGCGATTCTATGTAGAAAGTTGAGCAGCGAAATGTCTGTTCACATTACATTTGAATTTCTGCATGTCAATACAGTCACGGCAGTAGAAGATCGGGAGAGAGTCTTAAAGTTTGAGGAAATAAACTAGAAGGCTTTCTGGCAGCTAGAGATTTTTACAGTTACGGGGTAAGATTTTTCTGTTTGTCAGGCGAGTTGGGGATATTTATGTCGAGGGGATAAACGTGCTATGCATTCGTCAGAGCACATTCCATTAAAGTACTTGTAAAACAGACACAGGGATGTGAAGGGAAAAGAGTTAATATAAGATATGATTATAAAAACTGAGACTTCATTGCCTACAATATAGACCAATCAGCAAGTCTATATGATGGACAGTTAGCACCAAATATATAATTTCTAACTTTTCTCATGACCTTAACTTTGTTGACATACATAAGCACAAAGTAAATCAGTTCTAAGTTAGACAATGATCAATATTTTGAGCAAGTTTGGAGATGATTTTTCAAGCGATGTTGACGGTAGCCTGTACATAAAAATAAGGAAAACAAATTTAATCAAAAACATAGCATCCACCCGAGTAGAGCCAACACTATCGAAATAAATCGACAATGCTCCATTAAAATAAATTCGTAACACTACTATAAATTAATGAATAATAGGTTATTTAAAGTAATATTTCAATCGGTTATTTCGTATTCATTAAATAATGTTTCAATCATATTAAATTTGCTGTCTTCATATTAACATTTTAGATCACGAATTGAGTGAAAATGTGTTTTTTTTATTTACAAAAAAAGACAACAATATATATATATATATATATATATATATATATATATATATATATATATATATATATATATATATATATTCCTACTATGGACAAATAGCTCCACTGCCTTTTGGATGCTTTCGGAAAGGCAAAAGCTAAAGGAATAAATCATGAATGATAAAAAATCTAGTTAGGGGCACTGTTAGGCGAATGGCGAAGCACTGCAACCCCTTTCTGGCAACTCCTGTAGCTGTGCTGGCTCCGACCGTATTGGCTTGCCTTTCCACCGGACTTTGTCTGCTGTGCCAAGAGAGGGGGGCCCGGGTAACTAGACAAAGCTAGGTCTCCTTATCACCCGCCCAGGCCTGTATCTGGAGAGGCAACTCCAGTTTCGAGTGTATAGCTACAGCAGACGCTGCCATGCATCAAATGCAAAAAGCCGTTAACATGTGAGAACAGTAAATGTAAGTGCAACGATGAACTCACAATCGGAGGTCAAAATTTAAAGGAAAAAAAAAACTTAATTGCCAAAAACAAAACTAATTTTTTGAAGCAATTATATAGTTCACGTGTTTCATGTAATCTCACTTTCAATGTCAAAGTATATATTCCTGTAGGGTAACAATGTTCAACTTTCTAACCTGCTTGGAAATAAAACCTTAAAGCTTGAGTGCTTTGTGTGTACAAAAAGTGTACGTGACACCCAAATGTCATAGGGCATAGCAAACTAGGAAGGTTGATCTGAATCTCATCAGATAAGTTGTGGGCAAAATAGTGCAACCATGTCAGCGATTCAAATTAATTGATCTGGCATCAATGAAGCCGATGAAATTTAGATTGCAAACAATAAAGAACAATTGACAGAGAAGCAAAGTATAATATCTGTTCTGATACTTCACGTTATCTTTTCTGTCTTTGGTCAGTAAAGAATGAATCCTTCTAGACTGAGTTATTTTATATTTTTGTTTCCAATCAAGAGTGCACCGTTTTGAAGAGCTAGATTTGCTTCATATCAAAAACTGATATTGTCTCTGACTCGACTCTTGAAAGAAAAAAAAAAGAATATAACACTTTGTCAAAATGGGACAAATCTATCAATAGTTGATTATGGACAGTGGCATGCTGAGAGCAGATGATGCTCGGCACGAATTCCTTGATTGTATGTCACAAAATTTAAATCCTAGTACGGAAAATATTACAAAAAGTGAGAAAAGAATGCGATAAATTGGAATCAGAAGGATGGCTGAGAAGATACAACAGGTAACAATTATAAAACGGCTGAAATATTAAGGAAAAGCCTTGATTGCAGAAACAAATACACATGAGCTACAAATGCTAACTGGACACAGAAGTAAAAAACCCCAAAAAACCCCCAAAGAAACACCACATGGAATGAAGAAAACTGAGACCGTATAATTGTAAGTTAATCCTCGCCACACATAAAAAGTGTCGTCATTAACTGGCACCACACAAAATAGTCGTGGAGGATCAAAGAGGATTGAAAGATCGAGGAGAGAAAGCACTAAGCAGATATCTATTGGATGAGTGCGAAGAGGACTGGGACCTTGAGGAAGCTTTTTGCCATCCAGATTCCAGTGAAGACCAATAGTCTCTGCCAGCGAGAAAACAATGGTAAACAGCTATTACAATAACGCAAATTAATTTGTGAAGATCATCGAAAAAGGTTGAGAGTACGGGAAATCTGGCAAGACTTGTTGTCACTCAGCCTCCAAGAAACACCACTCCTAGTCAGTATAATAATAATAATAATAATAATAATAATAATAATAATAATAATATGAAGAAGAAGAAGAAGGTTAATAATAATAACAATAAAGCAGAGTTAATCAACGTTTGTTTTCTATATTTTCTTCACGCGAAATATATGTCCAAATATTTTTCAGTTTTGGGATTGAGTTATGCTTGAAAAAGACTTCCATTGTAATTGTTCTAATTAGTCACACTGTGCAATTAAATCACTAAGTAAGTCAACTCCTAAATTCATATCTATCATTGTTATTTTTTCTTTTTACCACCTTACCCTCATTATATGTGACAACTATCTTTTGTTCTTCTGTTGCCCTTTCTCTTTTTATTAACTTTCCAAAGCAATAACAGATATAACTTAAAATGTGCTTTCTCATTTCGGCACATAGAGTTCAAATAATCGTTCAATCTTTCTTAATATTTAAATCTGCGTTATTTTTCTTAGAGCCGCCGCATTCAATTTATCTTCGATATTTGAATATAAAATTAAAAAAAAACAAACATGAAAATGATTTATTGATTACAGTTTTGTACGTTTTCATATAAATTCAACAATTTTTTTCACCATTTGTAATCTAATATATTTAGTATGAAACCAATTGACCCATAAATAAAAATTCAATGAATTATATATTGTACTGTATAAATTATAAACATCTTATTTTGTAAAAATAAAAACGTTTCGGACTTGTTCCATTAATTAAAAAATCAGCTAGACATTTGTGGTACAATTTATTTCAAAATTTGTTCCTGGCATATTGTTATGTGATACGTCTTAAAGATTGTTTTATTTTCATTTCTTATATTTCTTATTTCTTAAATATTTCTTATATAGATTTATCTGAATTTACTACGCCTTAAAAGAATGCAGATATATTATATAGTATGCTTTTCAATTGAATTCATCTGTATTGACAACGTCTTAAAAGAAGGCAAACATGTTATATTATATTTTTTTGAGTTCCTCTGTATTTTCAACGTTATAAAAGAATGAAAAGATATGTTATATTGTCTGTATTTTTCTAAATTGAATTAATCTGTATTTGCAACGTCTTCAAAGAATAATTATATACGTTATATAGTATTTTCAATTGAATTCATCTGTATTGATAACGCCGTAAAGAAGAAAAAAATATGTTACATTGTTTTTTTTTCAATTAAATTCATCTGTATTGATAACGCCGTAAAGAAGAAACATGTTAACTAGTTTTTTCAATTGAATTAAACCGTATTTATAACGTCTTAAACGAATGAAAAATATGTTATATAGTGTATCTTTTCAATTGAATTCATCTGCATTTACAGCGTGTTAAAAGAATGCAGACATATGTTATATAGTCTATGTTTTTTCTTCCATTAAATTAGTCTGTATTTACAACGTCTTTAAAGAGTGGAATATATGTTGTATAGTGTTTTTTAAATTGAATTAATCTGTATTTATAACGTCTTGAAAGAATGAAATTATATGTAATATAGTATGTCCTTTTGTTGAATTTCTCTGTATTTACAACGTCTAAAAAGAATCAAAAGATATGTTATATAGTCTGTATGTTTGAATTAATCTATATTTACAACGTCTTAAAAGAATGAAAATATATGTCTGGTTTTTTTTCAATTGAATTCATCTGCATTTCCATGTCTTAAAAGAATGAAGAGATATTTTATATAGTCTGTCTGTTTTTTTTTCAGTTGAATTAATTTGTATTTACGACGGCTTTAAAGAATAATTGAAAATATACGTCATATAGCATGTTTTATTTTTCAATTAAATTCATCTGTTTTAAAACGTTTCAAAAGAATTAAAAATATGTTATATAGTTTGTATGTTTTTTTTTTTCAATTGAATTTACAACGTCTGGACACAATGCAAAAATATGTTATATAATATTTAAAGTTTTTTAAAATTCATCTGTATTTACAACGTCGTAAATGAATGAAAATCCATGTTATATATTATTTTTTTTCAATATAATTAATCTGTATTTACTTTGCCTGAAAAGAATAAAAAGATATGTTATATAGTTTGTATGTTTTTTTTTCAATTGAATTCATGAGTAGTCACAATGTCTTAAACGAACGAAAAATATGTTATATAACATTTTTTCAATTGCATTTATCTGTTTTTACAACGTCTTAAACGAATGAAAAATATGTTAAATAGTCTGTGCATGGTTTGAGAAAGCAAAGAATGAGAATATAGTCACTGAGACACGATTAAATTATAATAAAATTTGACTTGTATTGAAATAACAATTTATAAGAGTGCTTATGAAAACACAAAGATGAACATTGTTGTCCATATAGACCGAGCCAGATTGATAGGTATGTACTAGCGTTGTTTGATGTTAGTGAAGGTAAGATTGAAGCTATCGACTGACTGCAGAATGAAATCAGTTAAAACTAGGTTTAGTAGGCGATTCAACCCATACCAACCATGACTCCATAATTTATGTTATTTATGTCAACTTATTCGGCCAAATAATTGTGATTATTTTTTTAAAATCTACATTTTCTTACTTTATTTTGGTTTAGAACCGGAAGAGATGTGGGAAGCCTTTGCTCAGAGAGATATTTATTTTATTTTTTTCTTTATTTTACAATCTGTTCACAGAGTGTTTACATCCAGTTTTACATAAAGCTTTGTTTCGTATCCTCAATGAGAAAGAGAGTTAATTGGTATAAGCTATGGCATAATATTAAATTAATTCATATAAAAAGAAAAAATCCGCTTATTCACGAAAGCCGGATGTAACACAATATCGAGCTTAATTTGAAATCTGTTCATGACTGAAAGCAACAATAACGCTTATGGCCACCAACAAATGTCTTTATAAATGCTCTGTTTCCACGGCATTCATCTATATGCAAAAGCAATAAACTTTTCCCAATCAATTTGGTACAATAGAGGAGGTATTGCCTTGGAACATAACTGTTGGACTATAAATATAATTTTATAACTGTTGGACTATAAATATAATTTTATAACTGTTGGACTATAAATATAATTTTATCTTTTATAAAGAGGAACCATCAAAACGATTTTTTGTCAGAATTAAAATAATTTTAAAATAATTTTTATTAATAAATAAATAATATTGATAAATAGTTGATATATTTTTTTACTTTAATAAAAACTTTAAGATACCAAAAAGATAAATTCCCTTTTTAGAATAATAAAAAAGGAATGTTATCTTACTTCCACTACAGACTTAAATGCACCTTACATCTGGGAAGAGTAGACATATTTCATATTCTATTTTATCATGATTAGCAACGCGTGGGTAGAGAATTCTAATTAATTCTTTACTGAAGTTTACAGCCTACCATCATATTCATATCAATCCCAAAAGAATGCAGACAATATGCGACACATTTACATCTGTTATACAGGTATACCTCATTTATAAAATACATCATTAAAATCAAGAAATCACGCACAGTTGGTTTTTGTTAATAAAAATAATGCACTGTGTGTGAAACAAGCAAAAGTTTGATTCAATCAAATGGAAAACATTCTTCTTATTTTCCCAAAGAATAATGGAATCTATAAACTTGGAATCTATAAACTTGGAATCTATAAACTTGGAAATCCATGCAATTCCTGGGATTGTTGCCTTTATCGCTTTGTCCATAGACAGAAGAGGAGTTAATAGACATTTTTATTATCATCAATTACGTAGACTTCTGTTAGAGGGTTCTGATAGGCCTAGACGCCGTAATATATTGATTCCTTTCTTTCGCAGAGGAATTGGACCATCATTCAGTTAACAATAGTAAATGAAATCTTGTGGGTTTTGGCGATTTGGCACTGATTAAGTTCGCTTATATATATAGTATCATCATGCTGATACACCTGTATCCATTAGATCATCAAAGTTAAGTGACATTGAGCCTGGTCAGTACAAAATGGGTGACCATTTTGAAATTATAGGTGTTGTGTGTCAGTTCTCCGAACTGGGATATACATGCTGCCTGGTAACTTTGGTTAAGTTCGGGAACATGTAGCATGTTTGCGTTTTGGTAGATACACACACATGAATAACCTGTTTATTTTCAGAGCTCTGTAGAATGGGGTGCTGATTGTATAGTTGGTTCAAAATATTTAATCAAAAAATTCTCTTTCCGTGTCACTTTGCTAACCTATCAGGTCGTTTATTTCGCGCTTGGTTCTTAGCCTGCCAAATTCTTAACAGCCGAGAATGCTAAGAAAGATCCGTGAAGGACAGAAAAGATCAACAATAAACTGATTATCAGGCCCGCGGTAATCTCTTTTAATACCCTATCTATTTGTCCGGTCAGGCCTTCAACTAATCAATTTTAGTGTCCATTTTCTTCTCTTTCGCCTGCATGGATTTTCTCTGCTTTTCATTAACAGCTCGACGTTGATATTTGGGGTGAGATCTAATAGGAATCTGTAGTCAGAATCAAGAGAATGTTTGCCTGCTGTTTTTTGCTCTCATTTCGTTTCTAATCTTTGCTTATCTCAGATTACACGTGATGAATTTATTTTTCATTTTACAATTTTAATTGCATGAAATATTCTGAAAATCTTACATCAATACGGTTTCTCTATTTCCCGACATATCAACGTTTGATTGTTAAAGTTTATAATAGCTGGTGATTCAATAATCATTGTTGAGATTTATCTAAAATAGATTTAATGAGTGTAGCACGTGTAAAATTAAAAGAATAATCATGTTGTAATGCATGAAAGAATAGTACATTCATAGAATTATTATTTTTTATGTTTCTTTCATATTCATCAAGACTTTTCTTTAGTTCACATTGAGTTTCACCAATGTATATTTAGGACAATTATATTAACAGACAGGAATTTGAATTTAGATCCAAATTATTTATTTAACACCACATTCCCAACAAAACTTTGTAAATAATATCGATAGAAAAACTAAGAAACACTCATTCCATTTTATAAACACATCATTTTGGGGATTTTAAGGACTAAGGTTCAATCAAAATAGAAGAACAAACTTTTTTGACATCAGAATGCCATGAAAAATTTTGAATTCTAATGAATATATGTAGTTTGAGAATAAATCAATCATGCCATGTCACAAACGCATTACACGTTTTGAATTCAAAAAGCTATGTTTCATTTGCAGAAAGAACAAATCATACGTTTCACATAACAAACACACCAAATATTTTCAAGTATAATACTTATATTTTATTTATTCAAATCAATTACCCTGAGGAAGTCTTGAAACGTTTATGATATATAAATAATAAATTTAAATACAACCCAAATAAAGAGGAAAGGTTGATAAATATATAAATAAATTTGATGTTTCCTTTTTTCATCACATTGAAATATCATTTTCATAATTTTCATCTCTCTCTCTCTCTCTCTCTCTCTCACACACACACACACATATACATATATATATATATATATATATATATATATATATATATTTGGAATGGAAAAATCTTCCAGAATTCATTTTAATAATGGCATGATGAAATCCATGCATTGAATACTTATTGAATGCATTTGTGTAGGCATTAACCCTATCTTCTTATTACCTATATATATATTTTTATTACGTACACATACACACACACATATATATGCATTTCTACATACATAGATATGTATTATGGATGCATGTATATATATATATATACATCTTAACATGTAGTTATATATATATACGTATATTTGCATATTTCTTTCTTTCTAGGTACGTGGCAATAAACACACACACAGACATATATATTTATGTATATATATGTATATATATAGGAATTTCTACATATATAGAGACATTTATATATATTATAGATGCATGTATATATATATATATATATATATATATATATATATATATATATATATATATACCATACATATGAATCTTAACATATAGTTATGTGTATAATTGCATACATATGTGCATATGCACAATTATATATCTGCATACATTATATGCACGTGCACATAAAATATTCATGCATATATACATATATTTAGAAAGAACTTGTTATAAAAAACTTTATTTCCTCTAAAATCATTATATTCATTCATTTAAATGGACTCATTATATCTATGTGTTTGCTTCATTGGCGAATAGTCTTTGTGGCGTCGGTATTCGACACACAAGCAAATCAATCATCGACTCGCACAAGACGTGATAGCATGCAGAGAAATACAAGTCACTAAATATTTCACAAAAGATGCTGAAGATAAATGTATACAATGTGCAGAAGAATTCTTTGCAATCGGGCGGGGTGGGGGGCATGAAAACATGTACAATTCATAGCAGAAGAATGGAAAATTACAGCAGTAATTTCAGAGCATGTTCTGTGGCTTTTATTTTCTTCTATTTTTTTCACATGGGTACTCAATAGTGATGGAACGATTCCAATATTTTCCCTTATTTTGATACAATTATCGATTCCGATTCTAAATTAACGGTCACGATTCTAAAATTTTCTAACATAGTAGAAGTTTATCGTGGGGAGGGTGTTAAAAGAGAATGCTCATCTGCTTTTAAATGTGAACATAATTTTTTGCAATAAATTTAATAAACTACTTAATGTTTTCCCTTTAAGTATTGTATTCAAGATTTCGATAAACTCACTGTAGGATTTACATCTATATTTTTCAGTTGGGTCATTTCTTCTATTTATTTGTGGCATTTTCCCTGTGCCCTTTTTTACTTATACTTGGCTACGTTTTTTCGGTGCTATTTTTACCAAAATTCGTTATTATGATCTATAAATTTTAGTTTTAGTGGTAGTTTAAAATTGATTAATATTTATCATTTTATAACTACTAGCAATAGAAGATTAAGTTTGAAATACACACACACACACACATTATATATATATATATATATATAGTGTATATTTAGGCAGCATCTTCTCGTTCAAATAAATGTTATTGAAGAGCACGGAATTCTTCTGTTTTATTATCTTCCTTTTCGTTTTCTCCAATCTCCGAACAGTTTTCTTTGTGTGTGTGTGTTTTTTTTAATTGTATAAGTTGGATCCATAGCGAGCGCTTTCGACAGATATACCGCTATCATCCTCAGGCAAGCAGATAAGCAGAGCATTTCATATATCTCTATATATAGAATCGTTTTTAGAATCGGAAATTAGGTTCAAATTTGTCCGATTCTGATACTCCAAAATGCTCAAATTTTTCTCATTCTGATTCAGCATCCCAACACTAATTCTTACAAGGTGATAAGAGACTTTATTCATCATTTATGCATATCGTTATCATCATCGTTTTACGTCTGTTTTATATGCTGGAATCTTTTGGACGGCTTTTAGAAAATTGGCTCCCAAACTAGCCTATCTCTGCTTAAGTGGTTATTTAATCCTGTTTCTCTAAAGTCGGTTCTCATCACTTCCTCCCATATTTCCCTTGGTCTTCCATGTGAACAGATTCTTCTATCCCAATTGTTCTACACCAAAGCGCTTTTATTCATTTTTTTCAAAGTGACTATACCATCAGTCTCCTTTTCTACCCCCATCTGAAACTGACCAGATTCAATCTTCCTCTGAGGTCATTTTAGACACATAATACATAACTCTCATGTCATTCTTCTATCATTTGTCTCCATGTAGTATATGTCCTCAACTCTCACTGGCCAGGTTTCATTTCCATACATCACCATACTTCGTACACTGCAGCTTGAAATAATGTTTTCCTAGCAAAGGATGCAGAATAAATGAATGCATCATTTTCTACACTTGATCTACCAATCAGGCAATGAAATCATTTTAGTTTTAATTTTTATATTTTTGTACATTTTAAAATTTAGACAGAAAAAGGAAAAAAAAAACATTATTCAAATAAAAATAAGAGTTATTGCCCTTACTGATTTTTATTTGTGAGTAAATATTTAAAAATATTTCTGTTATCGTGTAAGCTTATCTACCTATTTCAATAATAAATGGACTTATGCAAACACAATAAATAATCATATCTAAACGCCATAACAGCTGTTGGTAGCAGTTATGGCCCCACTCATAACGTATACTTTTGTAATACATCTTTCTTAATACATTTTTGTTGACTATACAACTGTGTCTGTCTTGATTATTACTGTTCTGTAAGTCCACAATAGTTTCATTCATATGCACTTTAATGTATAGTTGTGCATATATATGCATACATACGCACATATTTCTCCATTTGTGGTCCAAACTATGCATTTTGAAAAATAAGTTGTAATGAAGTACATTATTATATTGCAAATAACATTGTACAATAATCACAAATGGAAAATGGCTGGTCAGAATCAATGTTTGATTTGTCAGCTTAAATGCTATTTCAGTCTAACTTTTCAAATCTCACAAGATAATTTTATATATTAGATAAATCACTGCATCTCTATGAGATGATCTGCTTATCTGTTGATTGATACGTTGGTCTCCCATACTTATGTTTGAATTCACATTTACATTGATAAATGCACAGATTGAATGGATGTATCTATGAGAGGAATTGTTTATCAACCTGACACCTTTTAGATTTATTAAAGCATTTTATACGAAATTTCGTGAATCGGTCCGTCATGATTCTGTTTGCAAAGACATTATCATCAATCTATCATGCTTAAGGTTCTCTTGTAGGCTGGTAAGAGTCCGGAAGAAAGATAAAACTCTGCATCTAGTGGAAACAACATATAATGAACAGAAGAGCAAACGTAAGTTAAACTTCCAAGTGTGCCGTACTTGTGTATAACGCAGGGAGCCATATTTTTCTGTTAGTATAGTAAACAAAAGAGTTCATTGTTTTCGGTAAGGTGGGCACCACAGCAATTTCAAATAGCGTTTTGATTGAATGGATGTATCTTATTTCAGAAGTGTCCAAACGTTTTAAAAAGAAGATGTGTCTGTAGGTCGTCTGTCTTGCTTGAGTTTGAAATATCACTTCTGTCGGCCTGTCAAGCTTAAATTTGAAATATCGTTTTTGTTAGTCTGTCTGGCTTAAATTACAAATATCACTTTTGTCGGTCTGTCAGGCTTAAGTTGGAAATGTCAATTTTGTCGGTCTGTCAGGATTAAGTTTGCAATGTCAATTTTGTTGGTCTGTTAAGCTGGAGTTTGTAATATTATTTTTGTTGGTCTGTCAGACTTAAGTTTAAAAGATCATCTTTGTTGATTTGTCAGGCTTAAGTTTTAAATATCACCTTTGTTAGTCTCTCAGGCCTATGTTTGAAACAGTATTGGCATCATTAAACGCGCACATTGAATGCACACATCTTAAGAATAAACGCCTTCCGCTTTTCCATTCTTTTGCTTAAGAAAATGAAAGAAAAGTTTGTCTGCAGAAATATAAATGGAATCATTATAACATCTGCTG
The DNA here is from genome assembly GCF_053919585.1 of Euprymna scolopes. Lineage (NCBI taxonomy): Eukaryota > Metazoa > Mollusca > Cephalopoda > Sepiida > Sepiolidae > Euprymna > Euprymna scolopes. The sequence goes on from NC_136504.1 coordinate 82,574,783, forward strand.
AAGAAAATTGGAGGTTTATTTTTAAATTGTGAATATTGGTTGCTACTTTTCGATTTTTATTTCATATCTTTTTAATATACTATTTCAGAGACCATTTATGCTACTATATATTTTATCAAAGTAATCTCCACTTTTTTCGCTCTTCCCAAAACACGAATTCAATGGTGTTCATTTGTGGTTAAAAAACATAATTTTTGGATTGACCCCAACACCATAAAATAAAAAATAAATACGAAAAAAAAAAAAAAAACTAATATGAAATATCTTTAAAAAAAATTTAAAAGGCAACATTAGGTCATTAAGTCTTAACTGTTTCGAAAATGTTTTAACTCTTGGAGTAGAAATATCAATAAAAATCTGCACGCATACAGCCAAAATTAACAAAGATCAACTGGGATCTAAATTTACTAAGAGTGCTATGTTTCATTTACAAGTTTTCTTTATGTATCTTTGTAACATTAGCGTGGCAGTACATAACTTTTAACATTAAATGGGGAGCTTTTGTTGACCCCCATTATGAACAAATGGGGGTGTTTATGAACATAAAAAGTTGTTCGTTTCTCCCCTCTCTCTCTCTCTCTCTTATTTATACATGACACACCCAGCAGTGGTGATGTAGCAGTTGTGTAAATGTTTCTTTTTTTCTATTTTCTTTGTAGTGGGATAATAGAAACAATTAAAAAAAACTACAAATAAATTCATTATTTTCTCTGGGATTTGGTTTACATTTTAGAGCAAGTACAACTGATGAATTGTATCCTCCTCTTCTAATGCCTATAGTATGGTGGACGATTAGAAAAGTGAGTTCAATCTGACTGCCGATACGAGAACTTTTGTTCATGGAATCTATGTTTAGGTTTAGGAACAGATAAAGAAGTGGGGGAATTATTGATGGTGTTTTCAGCTAGACGAGTGTTTCTTGTGAAAGTTTGGTGAGGGGGACCATAGATTGAAGCTTAGTCGAGCACTTGCCATGAAAAGAACGATAAAGCAGAAACAAACTCGCAATATCTCCTCTGTGAGATAGAGGTTGCAGGGAAGAGAAAATGACATATCCTACGAGGCTACAAAATCTATTTTGAACTCTATCAAGGCAGGATAAGTCAAGAGCAATTGCCCTAGAAAGGTTGCCTCCTTCGAGAGATTCGCTAATCTTATGAGATATAACTGTAAGCACATCTGCTGTAGATCTAGCAGAACGGAAACCATATTGTGTGTCACAAAGAAGGTTATTTTTGCTACGATAGTTGATTACTTCTCTATTTAACTCAGATTCCAGCAACTTACTCATGATGCAAAGGAGACCTGTTGGTCTGTACTGAGAAGGAGATGAGCGATCACCTGAATTCTTTAATACATGGCATATTGATGAGATTTTCCAGGGTGATGGGAAACAATTCTCCTTAAAACAACGTTTAAACAGTTTTGTAAGTATGGGCGCTAGTTCTGGTTGAAGTTTTTTGAGTACTATAATTGGAATACCGTCAGGGCCTGTTGCTTTACTGGAATCAAGGTTTTTGATTGGCAACATCACATACAGATATTTGTATATCACATAGCATGTTTTCTGATACAGGAGGAAATATTGGGAGTTGGCGGCCTTGATCGCAAAGGGTAGAATTAGCTGCAAAGTTCTTGGCAAAGAGTTTGGCTTTGTCTGATAACCTTAGGCCTATTGGTTATAGTTGGGATAGAGCACACGCTTCTGTTCAGGATTCTGTTTGCTATTTGCCAAAACTGGTGGGAACCAAGCCGCTGCTCAGCTACTTTGGACTTAACAGACTGAGCATACAACTCTCTTGCGTTCTTTATTACTTTCTTACAATGGTTGCTGGCGGTCCTTAAAGTGGCTTTAATCTCCATACATCTATTGCGTTGGAAGCAATGGAAAAAGTGATTTCTGTGCGCAATGGTAGCAGCACATTCTGGAGAGAACCATGGCTGACTGTAAGGTTTTTGCTGGAACTTTTTCGAGGGTATGAAACGGTGTATACCTACAATTAACCATTCCGTCAGGTCTGATACTATAGATGACACATCCTTTTTAAACATGGAACGCAGAGGTAAATCTGATATAAATGTACAGAAGCTACCCCAGTTAGCCATAGTGTATCGATATACTGTACGATGGAGAGGTACATCTGGGAACTTATTACATTTCATTTTTATCTTAACTGATACAACTGAGTGGTCGGAAGATCCAAGTGGAGACAGAACGGAAACTGAACACAGTTCAGGGCAAATTGTGAGAAAAAGGTCTAGGAGACTTGCATACTGGCTCTCTGTATCGGGCACACGGGTGGGTTTGTGAACAATCTGAGTGAGGTCATAAGCAATGGAGAAATCATGACAGAACCTCCCCTCATCATCTGTTTTCTTTGAGTGGGTTAATCATTCCACATTGTGAACATTGAAGTCTCCACAAACGTGAATGTTAGCTGAAGGATAAGCAGATAGGACGTGGTCAATTTTCTCAGAAATGCTTTTAAAGATAGTAATTCTGCTGATGTGGCGGCGATAGAGAGTAAATATAAATGCAGTAGTGTGAGCAAGTGCAACCCAGAATTTATGCATTAATCTATGAATGTACATGTTTGTATATTGTACAAATATATGTACACACACACACACACACACATATATATATATGAATCTATGCATAAATATATGAATGTACATGTTTGTATATTGTACAACTATATATACATATATATATGTGTGTGTGTGTGTATGTGTGTGTGTGAATTTATGCATTAATCTATGAATGTACATGTTTGTATATTGTACAACTATATGTATATAAATATATATATATATATATATATATATATATATATATATATATATATACATGACTGGAATGAGAACAATCTAGTTCAAAATTCATGCAGGTTATTAACTGTAACATAAAGTTTTCCAAGGGTGATTAGAAGATTCTCAAATTTGAAACAATGTTTCAGCAGATTGGAGGTTAAATCGGCCGGAACATGTATATACGAACTGAGATTAGCAGAAAAATAATGAAAATTATATAAAAGCAACATTATTTGCTTTTCTTCTAAGAAAAAATGCTTCTTGTACAGTTTATTATAGATCATCATCATCATCATCATCATCATCTTCAGTCAAACGTTTTATATATTGGCATGTGTTGGAAGAACTTTATCAAATTGATTTCCAAACTAAACTACCGTGTACATCCTCCCATATTACAACTACATCAGCCCTTTTTCTTCTTTTTTTCAAAATTTCTAATGGAATTTTCTATTACTCTGCTTCATTTAACCTCATGTAGAGAATACTGTTTTTAATACTATTTTTACATAACCAAATCTAAATATTGCTACATCCTCAAAAGTCATTTTCAAATTATAATTTTTTATACATCTAAGCAAGCTATACGTATACGTTTTTTATAGTGTCAAACCAGTAATAGATCCATGGCTAGGTAGACGGCACACAATTTGTTTGAATAGGCTTTTCCTATTTACATATGAGTGAATCAGGTGCACGTGTCTCTTTAGTCAGTGAAGATTTTGAATGGATAGTTTCAGGGAATTCAATTCCAGGCATTTTTATAATGCAGAGAATAGAAACAAAGATTGTTTCTGCTACTGCAAAGTTGCCAAAGAATTGAAACTGTTAAAGCAAATAAGTGATGACCTCTGTATCCTTTAAAAATCCTTTTTAAGGCATATTATATAAAAAGACTTTAGTCAAGAAAAACAAAGTTCCACCACTCTATGTCCAAAACTGAAGAAGCACCCAAGATTTCAATGGAATTGCTACATAGAAAACCATTTTCTGTATTATTTGAAATATATGAACTACGGTTCTCATCTAAAATGTTTTTCTCACAGCATTTCGGCCGATGTAATCTCCCGTCTTCTTCAAATGTATCTTGTTAAAGTTGGAACTCTTCCTGTTGAACTTGGAAATCTGTACAGAATTTCGATGTGTGGTATAACGGATATAAGTGTTAAGTACTAATCAGTTCAATCCTCAGTACAGGCGACACTAAGAATACAATTAAAAATTACTTAAGATTTCTACCCGAGAACGAGAAACTCATGTGGATTAGATAAACGGTTCGTTCTAAATTCCATACTGATTCTTGGGTTTAACAAAAAAATTCCAAAGTTTGACAAAACGAACCTGAATAAAATAGGAGGTTACATCGGCTGATATGTTGTGAGAATAAACATCCAAGATGAGAAAAAATAATGTAAAGCTCTTTCTATAGATAAGAATATACTTATCAAATTCAAAATTGGCTGGAATAGAAAACCTAAAATAGACTAATAAGGTGAAAATCTAAGTTGTCATAAGATTCATCATTCTCTGGTTGTATCTGCTTCATCATGTCGCAAGCAAAATGTGTTAAGTATAGAACCAGAAATCAACAGGCTGAAAATGGCAACGTTCTTTGTATGTTGTAGACCAAACCTTCCCCGATTTCCATGCAACCACTGTGCCTTGCTGATCTTGGTGTCTGGGATAAAACATGTAAGCTTGCAGCTGTTACCAACGAGTAGAATTTCACAAAGACCAAACAACCCAGAGGCACGATCTTTGTGAACTTTATGCAGAAGTCAAACTTGCTTAAAAACATCAACAGCTTAACGTGTGCTTCACATGGTGGCATATGTTGGATGGCTTTTAAAATTTTTCGAGTATTTGATAATGTAAGAGATATGCTATTAAGAACTTTGGTTCTTAGCATGGCTACCCATGACGGAAAAGTTTGGTACCAAGGAGTGTTAAAGGTGCAACCCTGTTAACAGGTTTCTGATGAAAGTTCAGAATAAGTTGGCATCAGAATCCATCATACTCTGGTTGTTTCTGCATATGGCAAGCAAAGACATATCAGGCACGGATCCACAAATTAATGGAGTGAGACTGGCAACATTGCTTCTGCACTATTTGTTCGTGTGTGTTTGAGCTGAATATTTCCCAAATTCTCATGCAACCATGATGCCTTGCTGTTTTCATGTCGGGGGTAAAAATCTACAATTTTGCATGTTCACAAATAGCAACGACTAATGAGAGAGAACTCTGCAGAGTAGACACTCCTGAGACACAATTTTATGGACTTTAATACGCATCTAACTCGCTCCTCCTCCTTCTCTTCCTCCTCCTCGTTCTCCTCCTCCTTTATCACAACAACAACAGCATATGATTGTAGAGACGCTTTTATTAATGGGAGATTAAAGCTGCTGTTTACCCAATCCTAGAATTTAAAAGCAGATAAATGGATCCTGTTTCCAGCTAGGAAGAATGGCAGAATTCTATCAGTGACATTTGCACAATATTGCACTGATGTGATATGCTGCCATGGTATCGCAAAAAAAAAAAAAATCCATCAAAGGCAGATGAAATGTCGAGGAAATGGAAGTTGGAAGCAAATGTCTAAGGAAAAATAAAATGTGAGAAACTTACAGGTGTAAGAAAATGGAAATTAGACTCAATGTAACAGTAAATATATTTCCATTACAAGGGTTAACTGCCCTGCAAGTAATCTGCCTTTACAAACTATCTTTAATAAAATATCCAGCAGAAAAGAAAACACATACTTTCACCTTGAACGTTCTTTTGGACTCATTACCAACATTTAATTTTGCATTATCTTAACAACTTGATGAATAAAAATAATTATTGTGTGCGGATCGACTGAGTTTCTTTTTATAATGTCCTAATTTCAACAGTATGTTTCCAACAAACATAGCAAAAAACAGCATCAACACAGAACCTATTCAAAATTTAATTAACCTTTTTGGCACCAATGTTAACAATTGTTAACATGCATACAATCTACAAGAGTCCACAAGCATCGACAGCCATCTTGAATTGCCCAGTGTGTCGAGGTAGCGTTACATGTGATATGATTTACTTAATGTTTAGGTTGGGAGTTGTAAATTCGTGGTTCAAAGTGATTTCGAAAATTATTTTACTAATTTGAATATTTCTTAGGGTAATTAATAATAAAATTTTATCTTTAAATGAAAAAAAAAACCTACTTACATATGTATGCAAACATGTCAGAAGTAAATAGACACATTATTAACAAACATTGATGTCAGAGAATCAGGTGAGATGATATATATATATATATATATATATATATATATATATATATATATATATATATACGAGGGGTGTGCAATAAGTAATGCCCCTGACCCACTTCCCATAGAAGTAGGGCAACGAAACTTGGCACAGTTATTAGTCTTTCTCTACATAGGAACCACCCAGAGTTATGCATTTCTCCCATCGTTTGATACAGCTCTGGAGACCGGTTTTGTAGAACACCCCAAGTTGGTCCTCCAACCATGACGTGACTTCAGAAATCAAGGCTGCACCATCTGGGAAACGCTTTCCTTTCAAAAACAACTTCATGACTGGGAAGAGGTGAAAGACAGAGGGTGCAAGGTCATGAGAGTAGGGAGGATGGGGGAAGATTTCATAACCACATGCCCTTGCTTCTGATCTGGCAACACGCGAGTTGTGGACCGGAGCGTTGCCCTGCAGGAGGAGGGTATCTTTGCTGATCTTGCCCTGCCTCTTGATTTTGATAGCTTCCCTTAATTTCCTCAAAAGTGAAGCATAATAGGCTCGTTTGCCAGGAAATCTGTCATCACTACTCCATCCTGGTCCCAGAACACTGTGAGCATGACCTTGCCAGCGGAGGGTTGCACCCTTGCCTTCTTTGGAGGTGGTGAGTCCAAGTGCTTCCACTGCATTGACTAGGCTTTGGTCTGTGGATCATAGGGATGGACCCAGGTTTCATCCTGCGTAATCAGTCTTTTGAAAAACTTTGACTCATCTTCTTGGCACATCTCCAAATTTATCCTCGAGCACTCGAGGCATTCTCTCTTCTGGAATGGTGTGAGCAACCTGGGAATCCATCTGGTAGACACCTTATGCATATGCAAATGGTCATGAATGACCACATGGTTTCCAGAGACCCTGTACTAATCTTGAAATCTTGGGCTATTTGGAGAATAGTAATGCGCCGATCTTCCAAAATGGCAGCCTCAACTGGACCGACAGATGCCTCATCAATAGCAGAAGGGAGGCGAGCATGTCTGGGAACTGTTTACACAGACTTCTGGCCATGTTTGAATTCACAATACCAGTGTTTTACAAATGCATATGATGGGGCATTATCACCATAAGTTTCTTTCATTTCATCAAAAGTCTCCTGTGGTGTGCGTCCTTTTAAATACAAAAACTGGATCACTGCTCGATATTCAACAGGCTCCATTTCACACCTGACTCAGTTCAAACACCTGTAAAACAGAAACAACAATTATTTCAGAGCTGTAATTTGCCACATAACCCGTAGAGATATAAGTCATTGCACATGCAAAATTTCAGCGAGATCAGACAACTCGAAGTGAGTCAAAGGCATTACATATTGCACGCCCTTCGTATATATATATATATATATATATATATATATATATATATATATATATATATATATATATATATATATATATATACACAGTGTATCATAAAAGTGAGTACACTTCTCACATTTCTTCAAATATTTAAGCATATCTCTTCATGGGACAACTCTGAAAAAATGATTTTTTGACACAATGAAAAATAGTCTGTCTGAAACATAACACACTTATCTTTGTACTCCTCGCCTGGTCGCCTCCACACAGGCTTAATGCAATCAGACCCAAACAAATTAAATTTCCTCTCATCAGACCATAGGACATGGCTTTGTTGACATGTCTTTAGCAAACTGTTTGCGGGCTTTCTTGTGTATTGCTTCCAGGAGACGTTTCCTCCTGGGGTGACAGCCATGCACACTAATATGAGATTCTCTACTGCATCCCCTGTTTGGAACATTTGATGATGATTAGAGAATGTGTAAATTTTTATTTATTTATTTTCATCATTGAAATGCCTTCATATATATATATATATATATATATATATATATATATATATATATATATATATATATATATATAATATAAAGCTGAACGTCTGTGTGTGTGTCTGGTCACGAATAGGCTCCTATATGGTTGACTATTATAGAAAACTGATCACATCTAATGATAGAAGATGTATCGAGACACAGGAATGGGTATGTGTGATCTGGCATAATGATGATTCATTAAAATTGTGGGGTTTGCATACGCACCTGGTCCACAACGTATGGAAATAAAAAAAATTAAAACTGAAAAAAAAAAAAACGTTTACAAGTGTTTTTAATATAGATGTACATATTAATACTTTGATAAGTATGTTTTAACTTAAATAGGGATGGTATAATAAAATTGTGGGGTCTACGTTCGCACCTAGCCTCTATAGAATGGAAATAGGCACAAACTTTAATAAATACTTTTCATATCTATCTACGTAAGTATACTTTGATAATTATGTTTCAGTTTCAAGAAATATGGTAAAATAAAATTATGGGGTGTTCATCCACACCTGACCTCCATAGAATGGAAATATGTCACAAAGTTTAACAAGGTTTTTTAATATAGATCCACAGAATATTGTGATAAGTGTTTTAGTGTGAACAGGTATGGTATAATAAATTATGGGGTTTATCTATTTTATTTTTACTTTCATCATATTTTGCTTTGGTTTTGATACCCCCAAATTCGAAGCTATTTCTTTACACCCCTTCCTTTTCATAACCTATCATACTTTCATAAATCAGAGTCCATTTTCTGTAGGCTGTTTTTGAACCCAGTGAACGACGGGTACTTTTGCTAGTATATATATATATATATATATATATATATATATATATATATATATAGTTGTAGATGTGTACATATATATTTGTAGACGTATATATACATTTATGTATATATATGTACATACCACTCAAACATGGTAGTGTTTGAATATATGATTAAGTGGCAGTTTCAGTCATTTAGAACCGCTTCAAAGCTTTACCGCTCACTCATTTTTCGACCAAATTTCAAACAATTATTTTAGTTTATAGATCACCTCAGCTATAATGTGAAAAAAATTCAATTTTCCTTCAGTAAAACTAAAGTTATAATGAATTTACTGGTGTTCAAAATCATAAAAAAATGTGAGGAGGTAAGCGACGTTTTTTCTTTTTACTGGTTTCCATAGCAAACATGTCGCTTTAGCGACTACTGTTGCTACCAATTCACCACTCTCACGAAAAGAGAAGTAACAAGTGAAACAGAGAGAATGAAAGAATGAAAGGGAGATAATTGGGGGATTTTATTGAAAGCAGACGAGTGCCGTACATTGTTATTACATGTGTGTATCTTATGTTTATGGGGGCATAAATTATAAGACTGAAATTAAAGAATAAATGAATTTACTGGGAGCCCGGAAAAATCATGGATTACAATAGAAATATGCGAGCATTAAATATTGCAGCATTAAGAATTTTTTAAAATTCAATTCATAACATTACATGATCAATTTTCTTAATGGTTAAATATTTAAAGTTATAAATTTATTATATGTTTTACTAGAATATCTTGTCCTTTTCTTTTTTAGTTTTAACAACTAGTCCTTTAATTTTTCAGCTTAACCATATTACTTCTCATGTTCGCATTTTTCTATTTTAATATATATATATATATATATATATATATATATATATATATATATATATATATATATATATAAAATAAAATAATAATAAAATCACTGGATTATTTATCTATCCATTCACATGTAATCACCTTTTTCTTAACCATATTCCCTCTGCTTCACTTTTTTTGTTTTCAAGTAAGATCTTTGACTTACTTGTTGTTTCATCAAATACTTTTGCATGCAAAATCCGATCCCGCATTTTGCTTTATAGAGTGTTTGACCGTCGCCTACTCTTCAAATCACGCCATCCGTCCTTGGGTACAATTCCAGTAAGTTAACCTGACATGTACTAATGTGAACTTTTTAAAAATTCACACTAGCTAACTTAATCGCTTCTTACACAGCCCTACGTAAAATAGATTCCACTACACTTCTTGTATACCTAGTACTTACAAATGTCACAAACCGGATAATGGATCTTTCCTCTTTTGAGAAGCTTTCCAACACTACAATCATTGATCATCACTTTTGTCTTGATAACATTAACTATTAGACCTTTACTTTCGATAGCATTTTTCCAAATTTTTTACTTGACAATTAGATCTTGCAGCATCTCTTCTGCACAACGAAACTCACCGGACAACGGTTCTACGACACAAATGAAAAGCAATGGACACAGTACAGAACTTTGATGTACTCCTACTTTAACCTTGAAGCTGTCACTAAATCTGCTGTTGAATTGACTTTGAGCATTTTTGTACATTGCGTGAAAAACTTTCACCAACCACTCATTTACTCTTATGATGGGGATTATCATCTCTAGTGTAGGATTCGAACCCACAACGGCATAAAATATTGGGACTAAAAGTGAATGTTTTATCCACATGCTCATCAATAAAATGAAAAGATTCTTTTATTTATTAACCTACTTTAGTTTGATTGTCTGAAATGGATAAACAGAAAAATAAAATTAAAAAATTCGTTTTTTTACATAGGCATTACTACTTATCAAGGCCCAGAGGTCACTCGAGTATAAGGGTTAAAGAGTATACAGTAGTCAATTGGACAATATAGTAATCGTTAGTAATGGAAATTCGGTATATTTGTTAACTTAAGTAAAACGGCTCATCAAGAACTTGTTTACGTTGGACTTGAAGACAACCATATTCTAGTCAGCTGGAAAGCAGGCAAACAGAAGACAGTTCCACGGGCATGCAGTTCTAAAAGAGAATCTATTAATTAATTATTAAACTGGAATAAAGATATACTAAAGAAAATCTATTAAATATTTTTTACTTATTTCTTATTTAAAACATACCGCATATAATCCTATAGCTCCTGAAGTCAAATAGGTGGTAGTATCAAAAGATTGCCTCTTGATTCATAGAGCTTACAGTTCATTAGATATACAAAAATAGACATATGAAGACAGTATTAATGAAAAAAAAAAATGGAAAAAATAAATAAAATAAAATAAGAAATTTTGGCCAAAGAATGATATGGCAGAAAATACATTTCCGGTGAATCATCTCTAGAGTTTTCTCCTTTAAGTCACGCCTTGATTATTTACTATTATTATTATTCTGACAGAGTTTTATTTTTTGCCCGGAAGACTCTCTAAAGAAGATTTGACAAATGCTGCCTTGGGAATTATGATAAGAGTATGGCACTTCTTTTGCAAATGAGTAATATCAACCTTTCAGGCGTTTTTCAGAAGAAAAAATAAGGACTCGGCGAATAAAAAAGGAAAAAAACCCTAAAGCTTTCAGACAACAAGACTGCAACTGATGATAAAATGATGAATGTGCTAAGATGGTTGAAGTGTCAGTTTGTTTATAGATCTGATTTTTCAGATAAATTGAAAAAGATGAAACCTGTTTAGATAAGTCAGCAAAATCCCAAAAGAATTTCTGTATGAATATTTAGTCTATTATTATGATTTATTTTTTATAAACATGTATTTACTTACCGCCACACAGGGAGCAGAGATTGACACAAGGTCAGTTTTATGGGAGAAAATCCACCTATCCCAATAGAGTTATTCTGGACTGGAAAAAAACTGCTTCAGTCTAGAAAGATTTCTCCTATTCTAATTGAGAATAAAAAGATGAAGTTTAGTATCAGAACATGAACTACACTTTGCACTTAGCCAAAAGGACAAGGATGTCGATAAATGAGGATCTGTCGCTCACTTTGTCACATTAAAGTTTTAAATAGAATTTTTTCGTGAAGATACACCATTTTTGTAAGAAATGTATTTTCCTTTATACAAACTCATCTCTCTCTCTTTCTTTCTATCTCTCTCCCTCTCTCTGGAAGTGTGTATCTTCTATAACATAAAGCTGAACGTCTGTGTGTGTGTCTGGTCACGAATAGGCTCCTATATGGTTGACTATTATAGAAAATTGATCACATATAATGATAGAAGATTATCGAGACACAGGAATGGGTATGTTTGATCTGGCATAATGATGATTCATTAAAATTGTGGGGTCTGCGTACGTGCCTGGTCCACAATGCATGGAAATAAAAAATTAAAAAATTAAAAAAAAAAACGTTTACAAGTATTTTTAATATAGATGTACGTAATAATACTTTGATAAGTATGTTTTAACTTAAATAGAGATGGTATAATAAAATTGTGGGGTCTGTGTTCGCGCCTGACCTCCATAGAATGGAAATAGACACAGACTTTAATAAAGACTTTTCATATCTATCTGCGTAAGTATACTTTGATAATTATGTTTCAGTTTGAAGAAATATGGTATGATAAAATTATGGGGTGTTCGTTCGTGCCTGACCTCCATAGAATGGAAATATGTCACAAAGTTTAACAAGTTTTTTTTAATATAGATCCACAGAATATTGTGATAAGTGTTTTAGTGTGAACAGGTATGGTATAATAAATTATGGGGGTTATCTATTTTATTTTTACCTTCATCATATTTTGCTTTGGTTTTGGTACCCCCAAATTCGAAGCTATCGCTTTACACCCTTTCTTTTCATAACCTATCATACTTTCATAAATCAGAGTCCATTTTCTGTAGGCTGCTTTTGAACCCAATGAACGACGGGTACTTTTGCTAGTATATATATATATATATATATATATATATATATATATATATATATATATATATATATATATATATATCAGATATGAAGATGATAAAAAAGCCAAAAAAATAAAAAATAAAACAGAAGAAAGAAATTAAATAGGATCATTATTAGAGATAAGACAAAAGCATATTCTTTTCATTATTTTGACTCTCGTGTTAATATCTTATATGCTTTTATATAGAGTGATGTTGTTTTCGGTTGATTAGCTGTGTCTAACTGTGTCGGATATATACTCGAGAGTCAAAACAATGATCAGAATATTCTGTTGTCATAGGCCTAGTCATTATTTTGTTCAAGGACACGTTCATTCTATGTAAATACACATATTTGGACTTAATTACATTTATAAATGTTGACTCCGTTATTTCATTCTGTTTATTATTTATAAATCTCCGGACAAAATACTTAATACTCACTGTTAGGTTAGTTTTTTGTTTGCTTATTTGTGAATTTGCTTATTTTGTGAAATCCAAAAATCGAAATATTGAAATTCAATTAAAACCAATGGTATCTGCTTAATCATCATGCCAAATTAGTAACACATCCAAAAATTACGAAAAACAATGAGGTAGAAAATTAATTATTAATGAAAATATATTTAAAAATTATGAATTACTTCAGTGTTGTAAAATCGGTTCTTTTACAGCTAAGCCAATGCAAAAATGTTAAATAGGGTCATTATTAGGGCTAGGACAACATTAATAATGATCCTATATGTTGGCTGCGGGCTGAGAGAAAAAAATCATGGAGCCTGTATTTTGAAATCGAAACTGTTTTTTATTTATTTTTTTTCTATGGTAATTGACATTTTTTTAAATTTATTTATTTACCATAGTAGTTGACATGGGTCCAAAACGCTTCTGATTCTGCAATGGATTCAGCATAATGACCGTGCCATGATCGGGTTGATGTGCGGCTGCGAACTAGAGTAAAGGATGCCTTCTTCATCAGAAACTTGGTATTGATGGGATTTTGGATGTCTGATGCAGTTAGCATCTCAGGTGGCTTAACCATCAGCAATTTCTTAAGTTATAACATGCTTGGATACCCCAGCGATTAAGGGGAATGTTTACAGACCACGAAGGAACACCTGGCTTGAATGTGTGAAAAGTGATTTGACTGCTTGAAACATGACTGATATCAACTATTTGCATCAGACTGCTTGAAGAGCAGATACTTGTCATTGCCAGGTGTTGCCCCCCCCCTCAGAGTTCAGGTCTCTTACAGAACCTTAAATACCCAAATCAGATGATGATGATGAGTCACAACTTATCAAGGCTAAAAGTAACTAGAGCATAATACTAATGAGATGGACAGATTATCAGTTGAATGCTGGATATTATGAGAGAATTTAAAACGATGAATAGAGTGGACAAAATCTGAATTCTTACAAAGACACTTTATGACAGTAATCTGTTGACATTGAATTTGAAGACAACTATTTCGTAATTTACATGAAAGCCATCCTGTGATAATGCATTTCACAGATCGGAAATGGGAGGAAATGAAACAATAGTTAACTCTGTTGTGAAAAATATATTTAAACTTATGAACGATGGTAAATTGTTCCTAGAAATAAATCTGAGAAAGTGATAAGAATCGCTCGTCAATTATGCGGCTTTTAAAACACAAGATAAAACTGAAGAAAAACCCGGATGAGATCGATTCTTTAAGAGATAACATGTTGAAACGTTTATCACGCTATTCTCTTCATTGAAAAGAGTCAAAAGCATTTTATATTGAATCTCCTAAGGTTTATATATATTTTTTGTGATATAAATCTAATATTGAGATGTGTGCATGTGTGTTTGCCCATCCATCTATTTATCCAAGTGTTTGTATGGTCGGTACTGAATAGAATTGCAATATGTATTAGTTGTTAACGATGAGCGAATTGGATGGAAACTGGTGAGAGAAGAATGTATTAAACAAAAAACTTAGAGGTTGGTGCGGCACTTCCTCCCAAACAGACATCTATAAGGTGGAGTATGTCTCATGTCTTATGTTCTCCCACACGGCATCCTAATTCTTCTCGTCCCACCAGCTGACGTTAACCACGGATTAGTTCCTTATTCTTTAACAGAACATCTTGCAAAAATCATTATCAAACAATCTAATATACCACTCTACTGTACTCTCGACGCTGACTTCGGCTAATACTGCCCATTATTCATCATTATAATCCATTTTCTGTTTCTAATTAATACCTTTTCTCTTTACCCATATTTTTTAAACCGCTACACACCCACAAACACCTTATTTTGTTTCTTTATCTACGCTTGGCATTTTTTCTCAGTAAAAGTATCACATTGTATATCTGAACAAAACTAATGAATCGTTCATTTTTTTTCTTTTTCATATAGTCTTTCACTATATTCTGCTTTTATATCATATCATTTTATAACATATGTATTTTATCCTCGTATATACATATATGACGCAGGTAAGAAAAAAATGTGATAATTTGAATAGGTTAATTAATATTAAAATTATTGTGTAAAATAATATATATGAATAGGTTAGCCTAATTAATCTGAAGCAAAAAACTGGATCCATTATCCGGAACATTTTTTGTTCAATTATTGGGTGGGGGGGGGGGCTGATCAACATTGCTGGAGAGCTATGATTTAATATACTGTTTTGTTTTTAAATCCCCGAAAGAGTATTTCATGATAAACAACTGATGATCCCTGAAAACGTTGGACTATTAGTTTGAGAGAGCAAGTTGCAGGACAAAATAATAATGCTGACAAAATAATTTTCCAACGAAGAATTAAAAATTAAATTTTTATAAATTTTTTAAAAATAGTTTTCAAGGTTAAAGATTTTCCAAGACACTCTCTCTCTCTCTCTCTCCCCCCCCCTCTCTCTCTCTCTCTCTCTCTCTCTCTCTCTCTCTATATATATATATATATATATATATATATATATATATATATATATATATATATATATATAAAGTACGTATTTAGATAATATTCATTCATTTAAGCAAACATTGATTAATTCTACCAAAAGTGTTTCTAATCATCTTGTTATGTCAAAAATCAAAGAAAATTAATGTATGTATCAAACATATTTTCGATTCTTCTGCAGACGTCAAAAACAAATAACCAAAAAGGGGGGAAAAAAACTACAGAAAAAAAGATTCAAAAAGTCAAAAACGAATGCGCATGTGAAGCCAGTTTGACGTCAAAAGAACGAACCAGTGCACTTCAAGAAAAGACGTTAGAAATTTGTCTGTGATATTAATTCTGGCCTCTTAGAATTTATCAGAATATAAATTGTCCGTCTAATTTTTGTAGACATCGAAATCACCTTCGTCTTTTAGTAACGTTTTCTTTGGTTTAATTTGTCCTGAAGATTAACCCAATATTTCGAAATATCGTGAAGAGTTAATTTTTTTCAAATAAAAATCTTCTAATATACATACATACATACATACATACATACATACATACATACATACATATACATATATATACATTACCTATGAATTTTGATGACAAATATTTCTCATCATTCACTTACCTGAAAATATAAAAAATAAAGCATTTTTTTAGTAATTTTAATTAATCAAAATATGTAAATATACATTAAAATAACCAACAATTGAAAGCATTTATTATTTTAAGTGACATAAAGCAAAAACAAGCAAAAACATAACAAAAATCAGGAAAGTAAAATGATTAAAATATTATACTAATACGATTGATATTTGTCTGTGTATCTGCTATCAAGCTTTAAGTTATACATGTGATAGGAAGTAAACCACTTGTGAATAAGTATTTATTTTATATATTAATCAATATTAGCAGAACACGTGGAAATTCTATGGAATGACAAATGTATTTAATCAAGAAGTATGTTTTCATTAAGCTGATTTTTTTTTTCTGGATAGTGCAAAAATTAGTTTTTTGAACAAAAAAACAATAACGCATAGTAAATATGAGTTTATTAACATTTCTATGAAATTAATGCCCGTTGTATTGTAAATATTCAACTGATTCAAATAAGATAAACTAATAAGTACTAATAAATACTCAGAAAATAATATTGTGCTACATAGTTCAATAAAAATAATAAAATCACATCACCAGTTCATCAAACAATTTTGTTTTTTTGCCCTGTTTCTTTCGAATGGTTTTGTTTCATAAATTTTTCTGAGTTCTTTTTTTTATGAAAAACGACCACACCTCGAAATTACTACGGATTCCTTGCTTACACCATTACAACAATATATTATTATAATAATATTCGAAAACGAGGCTACATCAAAGAGATGTCATTGTCATATTCTTGTGCAGGGTTGCCAGATTGGCCTTTTTAAAGCCAAATTTTGTGAGTTTGGCTTTCAAAACTTCTATTTAACCTTTTTCAATACATAACGTACGGACTAAGGAAGGAACAAGCAGAATATTATTAACTATTTGAAACTTTTAAGTTACGAATGCTGCTTTTAAACATAAAAGGGAATTGATCATATGCAATTATAACAAGTTGTTTCCCTTGAGTTTTTCAAAATCGATATGTATTAAATAAGCAGTCCACCCGGCATTGCCCGGTCATAAATTACGTTTAAATATGATATTTTGATTAATGCAGATTTTGTATTTATTGTTATATTATATTGGACCCAATATATAGTAATAATTTTAAAAGTTAAAAAAAAATTACTTGTGCGCCACCACTGAGAATCAAAACCAAAACGCTTAGCTTATGATTTACTTCGTCCTTTGATGTCAATGCCTGAGCTGTGAAGACATGTTTGCTGCAAATTAAAACATGAACTAATAGCTATTACGTTACGCATCCATATTTGTAATGCTGTCATTCGACCTGCACCTAGCAAATTCCATTTTTTTAAATTTTCACACTTTTACACTGATTTTCCCCGATTAAAACCCAAATACAAAGTTTTGCATGTGTTCGAATACACTATATATTAAGTTTTTTTTCTGTAAACCAAAAACTGACAGAGGAGTTTGGTAATTTGTTAAACAAATATATATAGATGCATATATAAATTTGTATAGAAAAAAATTTGTTTACTATAAACTTTTTATGCAAATATTACGCAAATATAAATCATGCAGAATATCTGCATGAATATAATTACACGTAATAGTTAACTAAAAATGATTATCTCATAAGAAAACTGCAAAAAAACTAATAGGGAATTAATTAAAATGAATGTTTAAAAGAATATGCAAATTAGCTAGATCTTTTGCAGATGAATGCAATTCAACAATCCATATAAAACAAAGTTGTAGTTTCTTTTTAAATAAATAGAAAAAAGGTTTTTAATATGAATATCAATACATAAAAAACCCAAATTTATAGGAATGTAGATAACTATGCAACTTCATGCCTGCCTGTGTATGTGTTTCTTACATTGTTTGTTTAAAGCAAAATGTGATGAATATAATTCCTTTCAATTGATAAATTAACAATAAAGGATATTTCAATGTAGTATTAATAATAGGTTAACCCTGTGGTAATGGTAAGAAGTTGTAATCTGATCAGTCACCATTTCAGTCCATAGACTGTAATTAGGTATTATATAGATATTCAACAGCCAACAATTACGGCTGCTGCCGTCAAACAAAAACACACTATGGTTGCTGCTGATTTTAAACAAGCACAAAAATATTTATGAAAATCTTATGATGTCATAATACACCTTCTGTCTTTCTTTCTACTGTCTTTTCTTTGTCTTTCAATTATTTACATCCTACACCTTTGGCCACAAGTTTTTCTTATGATTCAACCTACATTTATGTTATTCGTTCTCTCTTAAACATTAATGTTCAGAAGAAAAGTGTGCACCGGAACAAGATAAGAACAATATCAAAACATTTTTGGGTCAGTATTTGTCATGTTATTATTAAATATTTGAATATTACATACAATTATAGTTTCTAACTTTGAATCATAATTAAATTACACAAAACTATAAAGATTTAAAAACTTTTCACCATTGTTAAATTATACAATGGAATAAAGATTAAAAAAAAATTGAACCATGGTTAAATTATACGAAATTATAGAGAATATTAAAAGCTTACCATAGTTAATATATACATTATTATAAAGATTCTTGAAATTTAAATCATGATTAAATTACATATCACTCACCATGGCAACAAGGGTTTTGATTGAATTGAATTATAAGAGGTTTATTCAGCATCAGAACATTGTACACAAATGCCTGATAGATTTTTCCCTTGGTCAACAGTGGTAACGTTCTGTTGGTGAGTAATGGAAGAAATTCCGTCAATGATATCACCAGGGTAAAATTTCTGGACAACTTCAATAACATCACTATCATATCTGAGTTCACATTTGTCTTTGTCGTTTACACTTCTTGCACACAAACTGGTTGTCCTTTCTCCATCTGCATTTTATATAAAGTATGTTTTTTATAGATTCTTTCATAAGTTTTTTTTAAATAGATTCTTTCATAAGTTTTTTTTTTATAGATTCTTTCATAAGTTTTTTTTTAATAGATTCTTTCATAAGTTTTTTTTTTTTATAGATTCTTTCATAAGTTTTTTTTAAATAGATTCTTTCATAAGTTTTTTTTTTTTATAGATTCTTTCATAAGTTTTTTTTAAATAGATTCTTTCATAAGTTTTTTTTTTTATAGATTCTTTCATAAGTTTTTTTTTAATAGATTCTTTCATAAGTTTTTTTTTTTATAGATTCTTTCATAAGTTTTTTTTAAATAGATTCTTTCATAAGTTTTTTTTTTTTATAGATTCTTTCATAAGTTTTTTTTTTTATAGATTCTTTCATAAGTTTTTTTTTTTATAGATTCTTTCATAAGTTTTTTTTAAATAGATTCTTTCATAAGTTTTTTTTTTTTATAGATTCTTTCATAAGTTTTTTTTAAATAGATTCTTTCATAAGTTTTTTTTTTTATAGATTCTTTCATAAGTTTTTTTTTAATAGATTCTTTCATAAGTTTTTTTTTAAATAGATTCTTTCATAAGTTTTTTTTTTATAGATTCTTTCATAAGTTTTTTTTTTATAGATTCTTTCATAAGTTTTTTTTAAATAGATTCTTTCATAAGTTTTTTTTTTATAGATTCTTTCATAAGTTTTTTTTTTATAGATTCTTTCATAAGTTTTTTTTTTATAGATTCTTTCATAAGTTTTTTTTAATAGATTCTTTCATAAGTTTTTTTTAAATAGATTCTTTCATAAGTTTTTTTTAAATAGATTCTTTCATAAGTTTTTTTTTATAGATTCTTTCATAAGTTTTTTTTTATAGATTCTTTCATAAGTTTTTTTTTTTATAGATTCTTTCATAAGTTTTTTTTTAATAGATTCTTTCATAAGTTTTTTTTAAATAGATTCTTTCATAAGTTTTTTTTTTTATAGATTCTTTCATAAGTTTTTTTTTAATAGATTCTTTCATAAGTTTTTTTTTAATAGATTCTTTCATAAGTTTTTTTTTAATAGATTCTTTCATAAGTTTTTTTTAAATAGATTCTTTCATAAGTTTTTTTTTAATAGATTCTTTCATAAGTTTTTTTTTATAGATTCTTTCATAAGTTTTTTTTAAATAGATTCTTTCATAAGTTTTTTTTTAATAGATTCTTTCATAAGTTTTTTTTTAATAGATTCTTTCATAAGTTTTTTTTTATAGATTCTTTCATAAGTTTTTTTTTATAGATTCTTTCATAAGTTTTTTTTTAATAGATTCTTTCATAAGTTTTTTTTTAATAGATTCTTTCATAAGTTTTTTTTTAATAGATTCTTTCATAAGTTTTTTTTTAATAGATTCTTTCATAAGTTTTTTTTTAATAGATTCTTTCATAAGTTTTTTTTTAATAGATTCTTTCATAAGTTTTTTTAAATAGATTCTTTCATAAGTTTTTTTTTAATAGATTCTTTCATAAGTTTTTTTTTAATAGATTCTTTCATAAGTTTTTTTTTATAGATTCTTTCATAAGTTTTTTTTTTATAGATTCTTTCATAAGTTTTTTTTAAATAGATTCTTTCATAAGTTTTTTTTTAATAGATTCTTTCATAAGTTTTTTTTTTATAGATTCTTTCATAAGTTTTTTTTTTATAGATTCTTTCATAAGTTTTTTTTTTTATAGATTCTTTCATAAGTTTTTTTTTAATAGATTCTTTCATAAGTTTTTTTTAAATAGATTCTTTCATAAGTTTTTTTTTTATAGATTCTTTCATAAGTTTTTTTTTAATAGATTCTTTCATAAGTTTTTTTTTAATAGATTCTTTCATAAGTTTTTTTTTAATAGATTCTTTCATAAGTTTTTTTTAATAGATTCTTTCATAAGTTTTTTTTAAATAGATTCTTTCATAAGTTTTTTTTTAATAGATTCTTTCATAAGTTTTTTTTTAATAGATTCTTTCATAAGTTTTTTTTTATAGATTCTTTCATAAGTTTTTTTTTATAGATTCTTTCATAAGTTTTTTTTTTTATAGATTCTTTCATAAGTTTTTTTTTAATAGATTCTTTCATAAGTTTTTTTTAAATAGATTCTTTCATAAGTTTTTTTTTAATAGATTCTTTCATAAGTTTTTTTTTAATAGATTCTTTCATAAGTTTTTTTTTAATAGATTCTTTCATAAGTTTTTTTTTAATAGATTCTTTCATAAGTTTTTTTTTAATAGATTCTTTCATAAGTTTTTTTAAATAGATTCTTTCATAAGTTTTTTTTTAATAGATTCTTTCATAAGTTTTTTTTTAATAGATTCTTTCATAAGTTTTTTTTTATAGATTCTTTCATAAGTTTTTTTTTATAGATTCTTTCTTATTTTTTTTTTTAATAGATTCTTTCATAAGTTTTTTTTAATAGATTCTTTCATAAGTTTTTTTTAAATAGATTCTTTCATAAGTTTTTTTTAAATAGATTCTTTCATAAGTTTTTTTTTTATAGATTCTTTCATAAGTTTTTTTTAAATAGATTCTTTCATAAGTTTTTTTTAAATAGATTCTTTCATAAGTTTTTTTTTAATAGATTCTTTCATAAGTTTTTTTTTAATAGATTCTTTCATAAGTTTTTTTTTTATAGATTCTTTCATAAGTTTTTTTTTTATAGATTCTTTCATAAGTTTTTTTTAAATAGATTCTTTCATAAGTTTTTTTTTTATAGATTCTTTCATAAGTTTTTTTTAAATAGATTCTTTCATAAGTTTTTTTTTTATAGATTCTTTCATAAGTTTTTTTTTAATAGATTCTTTCATAAGTTTTTTTTTAATAGATTCTTTCATAAGTTTTTTTTTTATAGATTCTTTCATAAGTTTTTTTTAAATAGATTCTTTCATAAGTTTTTTTTTTATAGATTCTTTCATAAGTTTTTTTTAAATAGATTCTTTCATAAGTTTTTTTTTTATAGATTCTTTCATAAGTTTTTTTTAAATAGATTCTTTCATAAGTTTTTTTTTTATAGATTCTTTCATAAGTTTTTTTTAAATAGATTCTTTCATAAGTTTTTTTTAAATAGATTCTTTCATAAGTTTTTTTTTTTATAGATTCTTTCATAAGTTTTTTTTAAATAGATTCTTTCATAAGTTTTTTTTTATAGATTCTTTCATAAGTTTTTTTTAAATAGATTCTTTCATAAGTTTTTTTTTTATAGATTCTTTCATAAGTTTTTTTTAAATAGATTCTTTCATAAGTTTTTTTTTTATAGATTCTTTCATAAGTTTTTTTTAAATAGATTCTTTCATAAGTTTTTTTTTTATAGATTCTTTCATAAGTTTTTTTTAAATAGATTCTTTCATAAGTTTTTTTTTTATAGATTCTTTCATAAGTTTTTTTTTAATAGATTCTTTCATAAGTTTTTTTTTAATAGATTCTTTCATAAGTTTTTTTTTTATAGATTCTTTCATAAGTTTTTTTTAAATAGATTCTTTCATAAGTTTTTTTTTTATAGATTCTTTCATAAGTTTTTTTTAAATAGATTCTTTCATAAGTTTTTTTTTTATAGATTCTTTCATAAGTTTTTTTTAAATAGATTCTTTCATAAGTTTTTTTTTTTATAGATTCTTTCATAAGTTTTTTTTAAATAGATTCTTTCATAAGTTTTTTTTTTATAGATTCTTTCATAAGTTTTTTTTTAATAGATTCTTTCATAAGTTTTTTTTTAATAGATTCTTTCATAAGTTTTTTTTTTTATAGATTCTTTCATAAGTTTTTTTTAAATAGATTCTTTCATAAGTTTTTTTTTTTATAGATTCTTTCATAAGTTTTTTTTAAATAGATTCTTTCATAAGTTTTTTTTTTATAGATTCTTTCATAAGTTTTTTTTTAATAGATTCTTTCATAAGTTTTTTTTTAATAGATTCTTTCATAAGTTTTTTTTTTTTATAGATTCTTTCATAAGTTTTTTTTAAATAGATTCTTTCATAAGTTTTTTTTTTTATATATTCTTTCATAAGTTTTTTTTAAATAGATTCTTTCATAAGTTTTTTTTTTATAGATTCTTTCATAAGTTTTTTTTAAATAGATTCTTTCATAAGTTTTTTTTTTTATAGATTCTTTCATAAGTTTTTTTTAAATAGATTCTTTCATAAGTTTTTTTTTTATAGATTCTTTCATAAGTTTTTTTTTAATAGATACTTTCATAAGTTTTTTTTTTTATAGATTTTTTCATAAGTTTATTTTTTTATAGATTCTTTCATAAGTTTTATTTTTATAGATTCTTTCATAAGTTTTTTTTAAATAGATTCTTTCATAAGTTTTTTTTAAATAGATTCTTTCATAAGTTTTTTTTTAATAGATTCTTTCATAAGTTTTTTTTTAATAGATTCTTTCATAAGTTTTTTTTTAATAGATTCTTTCATAAGTTTTTTTTTTATAGATTCTTTCATAAGTTTTTTTTAAATAGATTCTTTCATAAGTTTTTTTTTTTATAGATTCTTTCATAAGTTTTTTTTAAATAGATTCTTTCATAAGTTTTTTTTTTATAGATTCTTTCATAAGTTTTTTTAAATAGATTCTTTCATAAGTTTTTTTTTTATAGATTCTTTCATAAGTTTTTTTTAAATAGATTCTTTCATAAGTTTTTTTTTTTATAGATTCTTTCATAAGTTTTTTTTTAATAGATTCTTTCATAAGTTTTTTTTTTTATAGATTCTTTCATAAGTTTTTTTTTTTATAGATTCTTTCATAAGTTTTTTTTTAATAGATTCTTTCATAAGTTTTTTTTTTTATAGATTCTTTCATAAGTTTTTTTTTTATAGATTCTTTCATAAGTTTTTTTTTAATAGATTCTTTCATAAGTTTTTTTTTTATAGATTCTTTCATAAGTTTTTTTTAAATAGATTCTTTCATAAGTTTTATTTTTATAGATTCTTTCATAAGTTTCTTTTAATAGATTCTTTCATAAGTTTTTTTTAAATAGATTCTTTCATAAGTTTTTTTTTAATAGATTCTTTCATAAGTTTTTTTTTAATAGATTCTTTCATAAGTTTTTTTTTTTATAGATTCTTTCATAAGTTTTTTTTTTATAGATTCTTTCATAAGTTTTTTTTTAATAGATTCTTTCATAAGTTTTTTTTTTTATAGATTCTTTCATAAGTTTTTTTTAAATAGATTCTTTCATAAGTTTTATTTTTATAGATTCTTTCATAAGTTTTTTTTTTTATAGATTCTTTCATAAGTTTTTTTTTTTATAGATTCTTTCATAAGTTTTTTTTAATAGATTCTTTCATAAGTTTTCTAAATGAATCACACAAAAAATCTTACAGAACACGTTAAAACTAGGCAGGTTCGATAGAGAATTTAATCTTAATGCGTTATATATAAATAATCTGTTTGTTTTGTTTTTTGTTGTGTTCGAGTGTTAATTATTGTCTTTTATCCAACAATCTTTCATGGTCCAATCATTGTGCTAGTGTATCCATTGTAGTCTTTTCAACATTTGAATAAAAGCTTCCAAATGAACAACATGCTTAAACAGAAGCAAGTCTTCTCATAACAGCCCAAACATATATTACATATTCATGCATAGCTCTATGATTAGCAGTTCGTCTGGGAATTGTTTTATTTTGTTCTGTTTACTACACACGATCAAGTGGCTATCTTCTGCAATATATGTTATTCTGGCTTCTCACAGAACGTTTTATGTCAACATGTACATTGGTTCCCCATATTTGATGTCATTAATTTTCAAGCAATTCGATGCTCGTAATTTCCTTTTATAGAAATAATTTCAACTTAGGTTCATTTCTCAATACTAATCTCTTTATGTTTTGTATTATTTAGATTATTCAAACTACTGTTCTCATCTTTACTGTTATTCTCATAGCATTTCAGCTGATATAGACCCTAACCTTCTTCAAATGTATTTTGTCGAATTAAAGAATCTTTCCGTCGAACTTAGGAATTTGTACAGAATTTCAGATGGAACCCTTCGTTTTAACTACGGAGACAGTATACTGTGATTTTGCGAGCCATGAGTCGTAAGTAATTCTCAATTTTATTCTTATTATCAGCTGAACTGGGGATTGAACTTTCAATCCCTAGGAGACTGT
This sequence comes from Euprymna scolopes, assembly GCF_053919585.1. NCBI lineage: Eukaryota > Metazoa > Mollusca > Cephalopoda > Sepiida > Sepiolidae > Euprymna > Euprymna scolopes. The sequence continues at coordinate 82,599,974 of NC_136504.1, forward strand.
CATTTCAAACTAATTATTACTTTAACACTTTATCCGTTATGCCACGTGTCCTTATATTATGACTGAAAAACGTCGGAGGTTACATCGGTCAAAACGTTGTAAGAATATGATGAGAACACTAGTCTAAATAATCTAAATAATACACATTATGAATCCACATCTAAAAAATATAATCTGTTTTAGATGAGGATTGATAAATTACATCATTTGGATCATTTTAATTGTTGAAGCGATGTAACCTCTGACCTTTTTCAAATGCATTTTCTCCATCATGGCTATTTTTATGTTGATCTTTGAAACCTATATGTAATGCAGAGTTCAGTCCCTTATTATGGGGTGTAAATTGTTCTCGTTCCATCAGCCACGTTAAACAATAAATAACACCCCCTACCCTGTCATGGCAGACAAAACAAGAAAAAATTACCCTTGTGGATGGAATAAAAGTTTGTAATTCTATAAATGTTTTTTTTTTTTTTGCAATTAGATTTTTATATCAAATCGCCTTCACTTAGACTAATTGCAAAACCAAGGCTTGAGAGTCTAGTATACTCTGTTATCGAATCCATAGATTGAGGAAGAATATATGGATTTATCACGCTCACAAGGATACAAATGAGAGAAATGCAGTAAATGTGATTGTCAGGTCGTATGTATTATCTCCTAATCATCCACATAAATCAACACAGAAAGCTCAATTACGATTGTAGAGAATAATATATTTATTATAAGTTATACTGTATAGTTAAAATTCGATTAATCGTTGATATCTGTGGTTTAAGAAAGTGTGAGAATTCCGACTATAGAAAATGCATTCTAAATGAGCAAAACTAATTGCGAATTATGGGAATATACAAATATTTATTAAAATACAATGTGTTATAGGAATTCACTGATTGCCTCCAAGAACTGGAGGTAGGGGAGGGGGACTTGACAGATAAGAGTATAGTAAAGAAACGATAATGTTCAAATGTTCTTTTTTTTCCTTTCATCTTTAGCGATTAGACGATCGTAATTTTAAAAAGAGGTAAGAAAGTTGATAATTATGAATGGAGATACAAATATATTATTATAAGTTAGAAAAGCATGTAATGTACATGCTGTTGCACTTTAAAAAAAATAATGGAAAATTTTATGTCTATATCATTAATTGGTAGATGAAAGATAGTGTTTTTAAATTACAACAAAATGTATTGATTGAGATTGTCGGACTGACTTCCTCATCTTGGTTGTTATTGTCACAACGTTTCGGCCGTTTTGCCCTCCGGCCTTCGTCAGGTGAACGGTTTGTTAGGAGTCTCGAACCCAACCCTTTATTATTATTACGGGGGTACCGTGTTCGGACTCCAGCTAGGCTTTGGGACATAGTTGCTGATTCTCTGTTTTTCAAAATTGAAAAACAGAGAATCAGCAACTATGTCCCAAAGCCTAGCTGGAGTCCGAACACTGCTGATTCTCTGTTTTTCAAAATTGAAAAACAGAGAATCAGCAACTATGTCCCAAAGCCTAGCTGGAGTCCGAACACGGTACCCCCGTAATAATAATAAAGGGTTGGGTTCGAGACTCCTAACAAACCGTTCACCTGACGAAGGCCGGAGGGCAAAACGGCCGAAACGTTGTGACAATAACAACCAAGATGAGGAAGTCAGTCCGACAATCTCAATCAATGAAAACAACTCATCTCAAAAATACAGACAATTAACAAAATGTATATTACATAAAATAAATCCAAGGTAATTTTTTATTCAATTTAAATTAAATTTTTATACCTTACTTTGTAAAATTTATAAAAGTGCACTTTGAAGATAAATAAATTTCAAACTGAATCTTGTACCTTTATTTTTAAAGCCTATAGTAAAAAAATGTTGTTTAACAATTTTCATGCCTTGGATGAAATGCTTTTCTAACTTGTATCTTACCTTTTAAAGATTATATTTTAAAACTCTCCTTCTCTCTATTTCAGTTTGTATTTCTCCTCACACCACAACTCACTTTTGCAACCCCTCTTTGTAATACAGGTCTGAATAATGAGAAAATCTGAATTTTTTTTAACAAAAACTTTAAAATAACTTTTTTAGATTAAATTTTTTTAAACTTCTTTCAGAATAGAAAATCTTTAAAATTGAACAAGGAACATATTTCATATAGGTTTCATTAACAAATATTCAGTACCTAGCTAGAAAAATAGAGATAAAAATTTCAAAAGGACTGTGTAACTGGTTACGGTCAATAGTAGTCCTCGCCAGCGAAAGTCTTTGTTATTGTTATTCTATTATTATTATTATTTAAAACGTTTTGTGTCCTGCTCTTTCGCGCGAGGACTAATACAGATAAAAATACATTCCACCTCCTGTGCAAATGACTATGTTAAGAGAAGCTTCTTAGCTGGAAAAATGTACGAAATTTTTTAAGGGAATGAAACAAATTCTGAAAGCATGCATGAGGAATTGGTCTAAGTGGCTGGCAAAGTAGATTAGCATTTGCAGTTTTTGGTTTGAAAGCTATAATGGTTCATGGAATGAGGGAAAATTAACTTTACTTTATTATACATATCACTAATTATTGCCTATCATGCCTTCAACTCTATTTAAAAGAAGGTGGTGTATCAAATCGATCATGTCGTTGTATTCACACATCTTGCAGTTGAATCGTTTGCATGATGTGTTAGATTCAGTTGTGTTTGGATTGTTTCCAAGTTGTCTGAAACACAAGAATTGTTGACCAATTTCATGGCACCTTGCTCTCCTCTCTTAGGCTATGAGATTGGCAGTTAGCGTTTATGTCTGATTTTCTCTGATATCTGTCTTGGAGACATTCTGGCATTTGACCGACAATGCGTCATCTTTTCTGAGGGTCATTTCTTGAGAGAAGTGTGCAAGCACGCTTTCGTGTCTGTGTCAGTCACATGAATCATCATAGAAATGCAGCTGCTTGCTCGATAGAAAAACCGTTGTCAATTCTCCTCTCTCTTTCTCCCTCTCCTCTCTCTCTCTCTCTCTCTCTATATATATATATATATATAAAGAGAGATACATGAACATGAATATAAAAGGTTGATCTAAATTGTTTGTGCAATAGAAATTTTGTGTTACAAATATATTTTATATACATTTTTTACACATACACTATATATATATATATATATATATATATATATATATATATATATATAGTGTATGTGTGCATACTTATACAGTATTCTTTCATTTAAGCGCATATTGTTAGACTAACATAATTATTCAGTTTGATTATAACTTTTTTTTATTTTTTCCCATTTTTATAATAATCTTGTGTCTCAATAAAAAGTGCCATGCATGTTCCATATGTATTATCAACGTTTTTAATTCCTTGCCGAATCATCATCAATGCATATGAAGTAAGATGTCAAAACAACACACGAGTTTTGCTGATGCTATTGTTTGCATTTATAATATTACTCAACAAGTGAAGCGAAAAAAGTAAAGAATATAGATATCAGAAAGGAATTTCCAAGATTTAAAACATATAAAAATGCTCATTCAGTAAGGAGATATGGTAATATTGTTAGTAAAATTGTAAATTAACACTAGCTGGTGGGATTGAAAATTGAGATATTTGTACAAGTTCTGTTTTTCCTGAACTTATGTCACGTTAATGAAGTATTATGACGATGTCAGTGTTATGTGGTCCCATTCTGAGCCTCAATTTTCACTTTACTTATTTTTAGTCTTGCGGGCTAAATTTTTGTTCAGCATTTATTACCCACGCACATGATAGCATAAACAAAAAAGTAGATTCATACATAACATGTTAAAAGGTTAGTGTAATTTGCTTGAAACATTCTCCAGTGTGTAGGTATAGAAGCCAATAAAATACAGAGGTGTCACGAATAGGCACAAACTGAAGTAAACCATAGCATACGATAGTTGAATAAGTTATGCATATTCACCTTTTATTAATGCAATATCTGTTATATATATAAATGTGAACGTGTCTGTGTGTGTGTCTGTGTACATTTTCCTATGCAATAACTCTGTCAATTTTCAGTCTACAGACTCGAAATTTGATATACAGGGTACTGAGATTTGGGAAAATCTTTGTGATCATTTTCGGCCAGAAATTTGGTTGTTAAAGGGTCAAAGTTCAAGAATTCTACCAAACTCCTCCACCAATTTTGGGTCTAAATGTTATATAGGGGTTTCATTAGAGAGATGCTGTTGTTGAGTTTTAGAGTCTTAGAGAGTCTTAGTGAGAGTTTGTCGTTGCGTCTTAGAGAGAGAGAGAGAGAGAGATGTGTTGTAGTAGAGAGAGAGAGATGTTGTTGTAAGAGATATTGTTGAGAGAGATGTTGTGTTATGACGATTCATATATTTTAATGTTCATTACTTAAATGTGTTGATGGAAGAAGCTCTTAAAGTGAGGAGGCAGTCTTCAGACAGTCTTAGTGTAGATATGAGATGTAGAGTTCACATTGTAGATATGAGATGTGTATGTCAAGACATTTTATAACACAGATATATAGACATATAATAACAATTTTCACTTTACCTTTTGGTAGAATTAAAACACAAAGACGGCGTTTATAAAAAAACATGATGGGTTTATTTTTTTTCACGACCGGCCGTGGTTTTCATCATCAAGGATTCAAAGCTTCACATATTAAGTTTCAAAAGTGACCGTCTCGCTTCTAGACGTTCGAATGACAACGGCCTGGACTGTCGTCTGTCGTTCTCAGACTCTCTCTGAGTTTCTCCCAGTTTCCCCTTGCTTAACTCTAAAGTTTTCTAACTATATCTAGAACTTCCCATTTTTCCATGACGCCATACACACGTTAAAACATGTGTCTTCTTTCACGTGTCCTGGACATACGTGTCCAAAACTTTTCCTTTTTTTACAAAAGGAATTTTAAACTATATTCTTAGTAACCCATATTTCCAATATGTTAAAACATGTTTATTAAATTATCTTGTAGCTGCATTCTTTCAATTGAATTTTCATAACAAAATTGACAGTGCACATTCTTTTCTTGAAACTATTTTATCTCTAAGCTAAACAATCGTTTGTTTTACATTCCATTTTCTAATTCTCTCTCGTAATCTATTTCTAAACCTAATTTACGAGGTTCGAATTTCGTCTATGCTATTTCATTTTCATTTTAACTAAATCTCTTTATTTTTATACTTACATGAAAAGGGGACAGCCCTTTTCATGTAACATAAACACTTGAAATTCTAGATATAAGGTTCCTTGGACATGGATCTAACTTAATAACTTGATTTGAGCCGAAAACAATAAATGTCAAGGGGTCATAAAAGGGGTCAAAGTTTAAAAAATGGACCTTTTTTTTGCACAACATACACCTCCAAACACCCGGGCAACGCCGGGCTGGAATGCTAATATATATATATATATATATATATATATATATATATATATATATATATATATATATATATATATATATATGTATATATATTTGTTCAAAACGGCAATTGAAGCGCATGTTCCCATGGGGAAATTTTATAGCAATCCCCACTCTCCCCAATGGTTTACTTCCACATGTGCAGCTACCATCGCGCAAAGGCATCATGCATACCGCAGATTTAACCGACACAAATCCAGTTCAAACAGACAGAAGTACATAGAAGCCAGAAGCAACTGTAAGAAAGAAATAGCGACAGCTAAGAGAGAATTTACTGAAACCACCAAACAAATGCATCAAAGCACAGAAATTAGGAACTCGTGACTTCTGGAAAATCTACAAGATTGTAATAATAATGGACAATCGACAATTCTCCCACTATGCAACAATCATGAGGTTGTATGCTCAGCAACCGAAAAGGCTAACATGCTTGCTAGTCGGTTTGCCTCCAACTTCATACTGGACCTTGCTAACCCTGACTTTCCTTCACGGACAGACGCCACACCAGACGATCTGAAAACCACCCCTTCTTAGGTGCATGCTATCATAAAAAATCTTGACACTTCAAAAGCATGTGGACCTGATCTCATCCCGCCTGTGCTATTAAAAACTGCTCCGCTGAAGTAGCTCCAATCCTGTCCAAACTTTACAACAAATGCCTTAATGAATATTGCTTTCCTACCTACTGGAAAACGGCTTCTCTGGTACCAGTTTTCAAGAATTCTGGCAAAAAAACTGACCCATTAAATTATTGCCCCATTAGACTTCTCCCACTTTTTGCCAAAATATTTGAGTCCATAATTAACCAAGCTCTAGTCCATCACCTTACAGATGCTAAACTTCTGACAGACAAACAATATGGGTTTAGGAAAGCCTGTTCCATAACAGACATCCTAACTGTAACCTCCGAGCGTATATACCATTCACTTGACAAAGCAGGAAACATGAAAAAGTAAAACTGTAATCTCCGAGCGTATATACCATTCACTTGACAAAGCAGGAAACATGGAAAAGTAAAACTGTAACCTCCGAGCGTATATACCATTCACTTGACAAAGCAGGAAACATGGAAAAGTAAAACTGTAATCTCCGAGCGTATATACCATCCACTTGACAAAGCAGGAAACATGGAAAAGTAAATAATTAGTTGTTAAAACTGGAAAAGAAAAGGACAAGATATTCTAGTAAAAATATAATAAATTTATAACTTAAAATATAGCAGCATTGAAAATTTTTTTAAATTCAATTTATAACATTATATAATCAATTCTTAATGCTGCAATATTTTAAGTTATAAATTTATTATATTTTTTTACTAGAATATATTGCCCTTTTCTTTACCAGTTTTAACAACTAATCATTTACTTTTCGATGTTTAAGCTTACCCATATTACTTTTCCTGTCCGCATTTTTTTAGTATAATATATATATATGTATGTATACATATATATATATATATATATATATATATATATATATATATATATATATATATATATGTGTGTGTGTGTGTGTGTGTGTGTGTGTGTGTGTGTGTGTATAATTGCATAGTATTTTTACTCGCATCAGTATAGTGAGAAGTTATGTATGATATTTCAAGAAATTCCTCTCCCAGCTATGTGTTTGACTTTAGTTCAAAACAACAGACAGACACACACACACACACACACACGCGCGCTCACATACACACATATATATTGTAGTAATAAAATGAATTTGCATACTTTATTCCACCGTCGTATGTCTTAATTTGCTCCAATTTGTGTCTATCCGTTACATCCCTGCATTGTATTGACTTCTATATATTTCCTTTATATACTGTATGTTAAATTTTCGCCTAAAAATAATGATTAAACATTTTATATTTGAAAGGGGAGTAACTCTTCCCTTTCTTGTCTTGTTTTAAATAGTGTGTATTTTGCAATTCAACCAGTCGACAGTGATATAACAACATTGAAATGGATGTAACTAATATTAATTATATCGTCAGAAATAAATCATTCTCTTTTCAGTTGTGATTATATAGTAAATAATTATGTCCGTTGGTTTATACAGAAGCGTTTCCATTCAATTTATCATTCACATTTGTGTCTTACCACACACAAACTACATCACCATATTTATGTATGTTAAACATATAATAGATTTTGTTGATTATTTTTAACATTTTAAAATTCCATCTTTTTATTTGTCATGGCATTGTTAATTGTGTTTCTTAATTTACTTTGTCATCATTTTTTTCCGAATGCAATATTTATTCTTTGGTTGTCCATTAATATAGGATCGAAGTTTTCTGGTCCTAGAACACAGTTAATTATATTTAAATTGTACTTTGCACGACTGGGTTTCACCAAGAAGTCATACAAGTATTTGAAATAACAATAACTATATTGTTTATTCATTCGTGACACAATTGTTGTTATGTCCTTCCCCCCTTTCTAGGAAATTGTCATATTTGCACGTATCTATAAATGCTGTACAAATAGTGATACATTTAAAAAGAAGAGGAAACAGATTTTATTATATGTAATCAGTATCTATTCATACCATATTGAATTGGCAAGGAATGCAACCGACAATTCTTGTTCATTGTTAACATCTGCGTTCTTATAATAAGTGCGTATGCTATTAGGGTCAAACAGAAATTTCTGGGCGTTTCAGAATGATAAAAATAAAACCAATTTCTATACATTATTCTAATTTACACTAAGTGTTGATAAACTGATCACCCAATCTCACCTTCATAATATCCCGAACTTTATCTTTCCACTCCGTTTTAAATTTTTTTCACTTTTTCTTTTTTTCTATCTACCACGTGTTTTCATTTCATGTTATTCTTATTTTCACTTTCTATCACGTGATTTTAAATAATTTTATTTTATTTTGTTTTATTTTTCTGACCATCTCATATTTTGGATTTTATCTTTATATTCACTTTCCATGTGCTTTTATTCATTATTTTTAATACTTCAAATCATCTTTCCCTCCTTTTCTTATCTCTCCACCCAACCCACTACGAGCATCATACTCTTTCACTGCCTTTCATCTCCATCATTCCTCGCATACCAAACACACTGCATACAGTATCTATTTTCTCTCTCCCTCTTGCAACTACTTCCTTCGGTTTATTTTCCATGCTTCACTGTATAAAATATCGATTTATCTCTCTTTCTATCTTTTATATAATAAAATAGGAAAGATTATTTATCGCCGGAAAAAAACCGTTATAGCTTTGTAAACGCAGACCTTACACATAAATTCAATATGGTCAGACTATTAGCGAATATTTGTTGTAGGTTTTCGCATATTATCATTCGCTTTTAACTGCTATCATTCAATCATATTGTTACCGAGGAGAATAAGTCATATTAACCGGTGGAAGCACGATGTTCACTCGCTAATTATTTATCCCTCTTTCTCTCTACAGCGTAACCGGGAACTTTTCTAGATTGGGCAACGTTATTAACACGAACACCATCCATGTTCAGTGCTTATTTTTATACATTCAACATTAATTCTTTCGTCTGCAAATAAGGAATGCTTCTTGTACACCTTACGGTCAATTCCATTAGCTGTCTGCATACGTTCATCAAAATAGAGGCATATCGGAATAAGGCATTTACGAACGGCTAACAATAATTTTCACAAAATAAACAAGATGGTAGCAAATATTCAAACAATATATATTTGGCTGTTTCTTTTCTTTTTAGAATATTATAATTTTCTCATGAATCATCTAAGACAAATAACTACACTTTATCAAAAACGTACATAATAGTTATTTTTTTGATTTTGTATGCTTTCCGTCGGTACATTTTGTCGACAGTAGTAAAGAGAGAGAGAGAGAGAGAGAGAGAGAGAGAGAGAGAGAGAGAGAGAGAGAGAGAGAGAGTTGCTTTCCTTCCAGCAGTAATCTACTTCTTATCATTTTCTTTGTTATGATCGACTGGCTTACTCTCTTCTACAATAAAAACACACTAACAATGATTTAAAAACGAAAACACCGAATCGGAGCTGAATACTGAAACAAAATAAATAACGAAATACTCTTCTTTTTATTCTAAACTAATGAGGCCACTCGGCGTTACCTGCCTGGAGAAGGATGGTATACCAAGTATATTAAGCCCCCCCCCAAATAAATGAATGAAAACAACTTTTGTTTCAATCAAAATCACAGCGAGTACCCGTGCGAGCGAAAAACAATCATAGCCGCAGTAGGCAGGCTCGAACCTGTAACACAAAAGAGAAAAAGAAGGTGAAAGAAGATAACGCGTTAGCTGTCACGGCCACAACGACTTATGACGTCACCACGGGTCGAAATATCGTTTTTAAAACGTACATTCAGATTGCTAGATGTATGGCTTGCAAAAATCGCGACACAAAAAATGACTCTTCCTTGTAAAAAATAGCCCAGTTGACCAGCACAGAATTAATCTTTTTGACCAATTTTTACGTATTTTCCATTTGAGAGATTGATCTTCCTAACAGTTCCAATTTCGTCACGGTCCGATGCGCCTGACAAAAGATTTTGACGGATATACAAACACACACAGATACACACACATGCAAACTAACACACATTTTCCCTTCTATATAATAGATTAATTAAAAAACAACAATACTAAACTTCTTTTGGACATATCTGCTCCACTTTTTTTTTTCTTTTGTTTTTTGTAAATGAATACGAAATGCTAAATGAGCTCACCGTGAGGATAAAGAAAATGACTATAAAAAGAACGTGTGCAACAGACAGAGGAGCACGTTCGGGAGCATGTTTGAGAGAACGTTCGAAACGACAGGCGTCAAAGAAGACGATAATGTTAGAAACGTGAAGAACGTTCAAGAAGACAGAGGTCAGAGAGAAGCAGCACTGTCACATTTTATTTGGGTAATAAATGTCGCTGTTACAAAGTCGAGTTATTACTTATCCTGTGTTCCTTGCGACACACTCTGCTATAGCATGTTGAGTCCACGTGTGTGAACGTGGGTAGCGTTACATTTTAACGCATACTTGAGTAACATTTAATAAGACATCAACACATGAACTAAAACTGATCAAAATAAATAAATCAGTAAATAAAATATGTACATTTTTAATGTATAACTAAATTTAAAATATTTTGTTTCGTTTCGTTTTCATTTTTGAATATTGTCACATTCTTTTAGAAATTGCTGAAAATGATTAGGTGTTTTCACTATTGTTTCTGCGGTGATTCGTCTCTACTAAGCCAATGCTCAACCTTGCCTTTCATTTTTCCCCCGGGGCTTCATTTCTTAACGACCACTTCATAAAACAAAACAAAAATACATCAGTCTAGAGGATTTCTCTTCGCTGAAAATCACCAGACCCATGGTTTTCGGCTTACTTAACATGCTTTCTAAAATTTCGTTTTATTAACAGGGCTTCGTTTCTTAATATATAGACCACCTCATAAAAACAAAAGTACGTCAACAGAGAAGGGTTTGCTCTTCATTGAAAGACAGCAGAACTAATGGCTATGGAATTGATTAACGTGAATTTTATTGCCTTGCCTTCCATTTTTATTAATGGGTCTTCATTCATTAACTTAACGACCATTTCATTTAAACAAAACAAAAATACCATACTTTAGAAAACTTCACCGAATATAACTAGAACCATGGTTTTACGCTTGATTGGCATACTTTTTAGTATTTCATTTTATTAGCAGGGCTTCATTTCTTAACTTATAGACCACACCCTAAAACAAAAAAAAACAACCTTATTCTAGAAAGAGGTAACATTCATTGAAAGACATCAGAACCAATGGTTATAAAATTGATTCACATGCTTTTTATCATTTTATTATCGAGGTTTCATTTCTTTACTTATAGACTATTTGTAAATATGAAGAGGAGGATCATGTTTGCCCTTTACTTTTATAATTTACAAGTAATAAAGAAAAATAAATCAATATTGTATTTTTTCATAGATGTGTTGTGTGAATGTAGACCTCACAATATTATTGTTTCTCCTTCGATCAACATAGAGCATAACACACCAATTGCTATTAGATCACTGAAGTTAAGCAATACTGAGTCAATACAAAAATGGGTGACCATTTGAGAATACCAGGTGCTGCATATGAGAAAGCTCACTGCATATCTCAAAACTGTTTCTGGTTGTTCTGGATTTCTTCTTGTCATTGAAATCAAGCAGTGTCGATTCAAGGGAGGTGTGGTTGATGATTGTGCAAACTTTGTTTCATTATAAATTTTCTATGCAAGCATCCGTCCAGATGTTATCCATTGTCTTTTAAGACTGAACAGAGGTCTGGATGGATGGATGGATCAAATTAAAATATACTTATCTAAGTGTTTTGGTAATTTAATTTCCAAATGGCCATGATAATGAGTATCTATTTCCAAAATCACAGAAACCATTTATGAACAAAAAAAGCAAACAGACAGGCAAACAGACAAAAAGTTCGACTTTATATAGAGAGATGACTGAATTGTATTACACTATTGATTGTGACCGTGCCTACTCCTATAACTTTAAGAGTTTAATTAATGATCCTACAACTAACCAAAGACTAACACCATTTGTATTAATTGGTATGAACTCATAACATAGGTTGTTACTCCGTGTGGTTGGACAGTAATTTACCCAAAAGGAAAACACGCACAATACAATGATATTGACCACATGTAAAACTTCTCAAGAAAAGCAACAAAACCAAAGCCAATTTCCCTCAAAGTTTATTACTTAACATTTTACATTGTCTTTCTGCTTTTTGTTAGTTTTCTTTCTCTTATTAACTTTTCTTCGTTTTGTTGTTGTTTAAGTTAAATACAATGTTGTTATATTTGTTATCTGTGCCTGTAATCGCAGCGTTTTCATGTATTTTAATTAGAAAATGTCTTGCTTGTTGTTGTTCTTCTTCTTTTTCTTTTTCTCGACCACTGCTAAGTAAATGGTCAGATCTCGATTTCCTTATGTTCCACTGAGTGAAAGAAAGTCTGGAGTTGAAAACCGAGAGAAAATTATTCGTCTCTTGTTTACTGACATTATTTAATGAAAGTTCTTCAATTATGAAGACTACAACTATGGAATCAGCCATGCAAAGTTCGATTCCTGTCGGATCTAGCGTGGTCATTTACATACTAATACTCTCGAGAGAAGTATGGACCAATAATTTTCTAATATCAACTTGTGTTCAATTAATTACATACAATGAATCAATTAAAATAGGTAAATAAAAAAGTCTTCAATTTTTAAACAGAAAAGTGAGCAATGGACCTTGGATATTTCAAACTTAAATGTGAAAGACCGAAGAAAATATTATTTCAAATGTAAGCATGAAAGTCCACAGACAAATATTGGGGAAAAAAGATTTGCTAATGGAATTTCTGTTCAATTTTAGGTACACTGAAGGAGGAAGTAAATTATTTTGTTGCCAGACAAGATTTCTTTTTATAAATGTTTTACAAAGTAGAGCTCAGTCGAGCACCTACTGTGGAAATTTTACTTTTAATTTTAATGTATTCTTTTTCTTTGTTTTTTGAATAATCATATTAATAGAAAATATAATTAATTTTTATTTTAAAACTGTTTTCTTGATCCCTTCCCCAAATGATATATAACAAGTCTTTCACAGGAAAGATATTACTACTAATAACTGTTATTGCCAGATACTTACAAAAAATCATGTACTAAGAATTCACTACTTATCAAGGCTTCAAGCCAGCCAAGGACAAGAGTTAATGAGTGTCTGATGGACCATGAGACAACAAGATTGGTAATGATGATTTAAACTGAACAGAACCTGGTTATATAAAAGGATAGCAAAAAAATTTTAACATTGGATTAAAAAGCGACCATGTTGCATTCTTTGGATTCTTCATCTTGAGTATTGTTTTCACAATGATTTCGTTAAATTAGAGAATCTGCACAGAATTCTGAGCAGATAATTCGTTTCGTCAGCCATGACTGCATAGAAGTCCTAAGTAATTCACAATTGCATTTTGAGTGTCGCCTGCTCTAAGGATTAAATATTCAAGCTGAATTTTACTGATTACTTTATTCATAACTCCACGGGTTCTTGAAGACAATTCTAGTATTAATTTTAGGAGCTTTAAACCAATTTTGTTTCTAGATGTATAATCTTACCACGTATCATTATATATCAATATCTATCTATCTATCTATCTATCTATCTATCTATCTATCTATCTATCTATCTATGTAAAAAGACCCTGTCTGTGTGTGTGCATGCACACGCGTGGAACGGTCTCTACTAAACTGCTTTGTCAATTTTTAGTCTACAAACTTGAAACTTGATCTAAAAGGAAATCGAACCTGTGTAATAAATTTTATTTGATTTTTAACCGGTAAAAATAACTGCTAAAGGATCAAAATTGAAAATTTAGAACTTGGCAGGCATAAGTGGACTTAAAATACTTTTCTCCACATGCGCAAATATACATTTATACGTTAAACTACATTAATTTGTTAAGTTTGGTTACTCTAGGGTTATAATCAGGATTCGGTTCTGGGGTTTGTGAAGGAGTGAGTCACTCTCTCGACAACAGCACGTTTCTACCCTCTTCTTTTCCAATCGACCACACTTGGCCTCTTGCCACCAATGTCACACCGCACAATCTGAAGGTCAGCAATACGAGATTCTTTTCAAGAGAAGATGTTCATGACTCTTTTCTCTCTGCCCCCCCCCCAGGGAATTTTTCCCAGCTTTTATATCCTCCTATCTAGAAAAAAAAAGGAAGAGACAGGAAAAAAAATAGCTTCTATCATTATGCTCTACCTTCCCAAGATGCCCTTCGCATATACAAATATGCTGGCCATACTTTCCTTCTTCTTTCCCAAAGAGCGATGCAGATACGCCCGGTACGTTTCTTTTTTTTTTCTTCTTCTTTTTTAACCATATACCCCACACATGCTTAAGGCTATCAGAACCAAACAAATTAAATTTCGCTTCATCAAAAAATGGGACATGGTTCCAGTAACCTATAAGCTTTGTTGACATGTCTTCAGCAAACTGTTTGTGGGCTTTCTTGTGTATTGCCTTCAGAAGAGGCTTCCTCCTGGGGTGACAGCCATGCACACCAATTTGAGGAGTACAAAGATAAGTGTGTCATGCCTACAGTCAAACATGGTGATGAGAATGTCATATCATGGGCTGCATAAGTGCTGAAGGTATTGGAGAGTTACATTTCATTGAAGGAAACGAACTTCAACATGTACTAGCAAATACTGCAGCAGAGCGTGATCCTTTCCCTCCTAAAAGTGGGTCGCAGAGCAGTGTTCCAGCATGACAATGACCCAAAACACACATCCAAGACAACCACTGCTTTACTGAAGAGGCTGAGCGTAAAGGTGATGAATCCAATAGAACATCTTATAGGCATCCTCAAGTAGAAGGTAGAGGTGCGCAAAGTCTCAAATATCTGCCAGCTCTGTGACGTCGTAATTGAAGAGTGGGAGAGCATTCCAGTGGCTACATGTGAAGCTCTGGTAAACACTATGCCCAGCAGAGTAAAGGCAGTTTTGGATAATGATGGTAGCTACACAAAATATTGAGAGTTGACATGTTGTATGTTAATATTGACAACTTTTCGTAATGGGTGTACTTTGTTGCCAGGGATTTAGCTTTTAATGGCTATATTTTGAGTTATTTTGAGTGGACAATAAACTAACTCTGTTAGACAGACTACTTTTCATTGGGTCAAAAACATAATTTTTTCAGTGTTGTCTCATGACGAGATATATTTGAAGAAATGTGAGGAATGTACTCACTTTTGTGATACACTATATATTTTAACTATTTATTATTACATACTTGTTACTATATATAGTATTAATTCTGACACCCTGCACTGACGATTCCCGAAAGGATTAAACACTAGTGTCTGTAGGTATTTAATTAATATAGTAAATAATTATATATATATATATATATATATATATATATATATATATATATATATATGTATGTATATATATAATTTTATCTAAATATTAATAGGATAGCATGTGTGTTATTTATTTTGTGTGTCACGCTTACATCCGAGTGACTGTCTTTTAATTGTTATGGAGTTCGATTTCTTTTAATTTTATCAAGAATTTTTCATAAGTTTTCGTTTCTGTTATGATTATAGCTGATGGCACTCCAGTAATCTATATTTTTTTTATAAATAACTTTATCAACAAGAATTTAAGTTTTGGTTTCTGTTTAGATTATACCTGAAGGAACTCAAGTTATCTATATATATATATATATATATATATATATATATATATATATATATATTCGTAAGTATTGGTTTCGGTTTCTATTCAAGCCAAAGTCATATGGATATATTTTATTTTTTAAATTGCAACTTTATCATTCAAATACTACTGGCTTTGAATATATGTTTAAGTGGTAGTTTTAATCATTTAGAACTGCTTAAAAGCTTCACCGCTCACTCATTTTTCTATTAAATTTTAAACAATTATTACAGTCACTTTCTCAGCTATATTCTGAAAAAAAATTTCAATTTTCGCTCAGTAAAACAAAAGTTATGATGAATTTTCTGAAATTTTCAAAATCGTAAACATATGTAAGGAGGTGAGCGGCACATTTTATGACTGGTTTCCATAGGAACAACGTCGCTTCAGCGACTATTGTTGCTACTAATTCAAAAAGAGAAGTAACAAGTGAAACAGAGAGAATGAAATAATGAAAGGGAGATAATTGGGCGGATTTTATTGAAAGCAGACGAGTGTCGTACATTGTTATTACATATGTGTTTATGGGGACAAAAAAATAAAATTGAAATTAAACAAAGAACAAGTGATTTACTGGAAGCCTGGAAAAATCATGGATTACAATAAAAAAAATGCAAGCATGTAAAGTAATATGGTTAAGCTGAAACATGGAAAAGCAAAGGACCAGTTGTTAAAACTGGAAACGAAAAGAACAAGATATTCTAGTAAAAGATATAATAAATTTATAATTTAAAATATTGCAGCATTAAGAAATTTTTTTTTAAATTCAATTTATAACATTATATAATCAATTCTTAATGCTGCAATTTATATTTTAAGTTTAATCTGGAAGAATTTCTCCTGTACCAACTGAGGACATCTAAAGTATGCTATTAAAACAGATACTACACTTTGCATTATTTATTTTCAAAAAAAAAAAATATAAACAAATTTACATTTTAAACATTCAAAACAAAATAGGCAAAAGCCATCAGAACGTGTAAGAAAATGGGCGTGCGTCATCATCCTTTGTTAGCATAACTAAAAAAATATTTAGCTAGAATCCTGAAATATATAATACCACATAGTAGTAACCCGGCGTCCAGGTTTTGAATCTCAAGATTGATGTGTTTCCTATGTCTAGCCACACTGATGCGTCACAAAACGACAAAACAGGTGTCTACTGATGACTTTATTTCATACTAGCAGGGCCACTCGGCATTGCTCAGGACAAAGTGTAACATATTTCTATTAAAACTTCTATTTTTCCCCTTCCTCTCCTCACCCCCTTTATCTTTTCTACCCAACCCACTCCTTTCTCTGAACATGCATAAACATCTGCACACACAATACAAGGAACGGGTCAGTATAAAGGAATGAACTCTATGAAAAAAAATTAAAGTTACTTCCCTTTAGTTAGTGGCTGAAAAAACGACCCACCTCATTGACGAAATTCGCACCAGTTTAGAGTAAAAACATTAACAATTTTATGTTTATAAATTTTAGATATCATTTATCTGGAGCAATGTCGATGAAGAATATACCAACTTTGTAGGTGTTTGTTTCGTTGTTTTTTTAGTTTTTAGCCAGATATAGATAGATAGATAGACAGATAGATAGATAGATACATACATACATACATACATACATACATACATACACACACACACATGCAACTGCCCTCATGGATAATATATGCAAAACTCTTCCTTTTGTAAAAACGAATGGAATATTTTTTTAGTGACTGATAATGGTTATATATTTCACTTATTCTTAGTTTGTTCCAATTGCTATCTGCTAAACAAACGGTTGAGTTTTTATCCCAGCCAGAAGCGCTTACCAATCTATACTCACTGAAGAGCTGTGATATAATGAAACAGTCTGTAGAGAATTACATAATAGTTGGAAGGAAATCATCAGTCACCATTAGCAATAATTAAAACCTCAATCAATAGAGCAATCTTCGGTGGCTGATTAGTGTTTGCATCAACATTATATTTATAAAAAACCATTAAATTTTAATATATCATCGGCTTGTGCAGAGAGCCTCAATGTAAGAATCGTCAACTTGACGCAAAGCGTTTGCTTCAATCCTATGTTAGTGTGTAATAAATTGGAGGATTATCTTTATATAAATATATTTGAAGGTGACCTTTATGAGCACCGATTTCATAGCTTAGATAGTAGCACTGCCAGCTATCAACCAAATGGTTATAGGTTCTATTCCTGGTTTGAAATGGTTACTAGTCTAGCCGCACTGATAAGCTGTGATAGAACAGTAAAAAAGTATGTGGATAACTATATAAGCCTCAGACTTCTTAGGTAGAGCATTTTCGTTAAATGATTTTGACTTTTCCTTGCTTAAACAAACAAACAAGTGGAGTCCTTTAAAAATGGCAGTCAAATGTGGATATAAAAATACATTTATGGGCGCCGATTCCCATAGCTAAGGTAGCAGAACTGCCAACTATCAATTAAATGGTTGTAAGTCAATTCCTGGCTCATAATGGGTGATAGTATAACCACACTGATAAGCTGTGATACAGCAAAATAGTCTGTCCGTGGATGATTATATATGCATATATTAGTGTACACCTTTCATCAAAAATAATTGAAAAATATGCTTCAGTAATATTCATAAAAATGATGTGATAATGCAATTCAATGTTTGAACACATTATCATTTCTGATGACTTAAATGCACGTACTGTTGACTTTTTATTAAGGATGGAGAATTTCTTTCCGATTTCATTTCAGACAATAGTTGTCTGACTTGCTTATGTCGTTTTCTCTTCTGTCATGACTTAAAATAATTTCGTCCCAAGTTTAGATACTGCATAATCCTGTGATGAGGTAGATTTATATTTATTTATGTACAAATAAATACTCATTGGTCACATTTATATGAAAATAAATATACATTCACCACATATATTTATATAGAAATAAATACATATTGGCCACATATATTTAAAGATAAATAAATATGTATTAGCCATATATATATGAAAATAAATACATATTGGCCACATTTATTTATATAAATACAAATACACTTTAGTCATTATTATAAAGTAGAGTAGAGGGTATATATATATATATATATATATATATATATATATATATGAAGAGCATAATACATATATATATATATATATATATGAAGAGCATAATATATATATATATATATATATATGAAGAGCATAATATATATATATATATATATATATATACACACACACACACACACACACAGAAATCTTAGCTTAGTCTATTTGGAAAGTATTTTGTTTGTATTTACATTAATTTGACCGTTACTGAGGAAAATTTCGGATCTTGCCTGATATATAAATTTTATGACAAGTTTGGGTTTAAATTAATAGATTTTGTACGTATGATGTATTCAAAGTGCGAAAGTCAGCCTCATAGATCCTGATAATGCAAAATTGAATAATTTTATATCCCACTGATACAGTTCAAGAATCTGGATTATTCTCTTGTGTCCATATTCATGAAGAACTAGACAAAAGGTGTCTCAACCAAGGGAGATTAACACTCCATTAATAATGCGGGGAAATATATGCGCCAGTACCAGATTAGTATCGTGACAGATGTCCCACTTGCCGTAGCACAGACGTTTCAGAGGCCTCACAGTCAGGAAATTTTTCATTTTATTCTGACAGTCTTGAAGATTGTCTAGTTCAAATTTTATTTAACTTCTCTACCTTCAAAAGGAATTCTTGAAGCTTCGTTTGTCAGCATCTTTTATTGTCTTGTTTGCAGGGTAGAATTCGTATAATATCAGATGTCATAATCCTACCACCTATTTCTTTTCCATCGTTACATCCTTCATGACAGCTCAAACTCAGGTCAGTCGCTAATCAATTGGTAATGCATCCATTCTTGATGACATAGAAAGAAGCTTTTCCACATGATACATAAATCTTTAAGTGGCTGTATATTCTGCTGAACATGCTTGATAGCTCTGTTAAATAGACACCAACTCACGTAGATGCAAACACCATGCCACAAACTGGTCATATGCTAAAAACGAATATACAGCTTTTGATATGCTTCAACATAATTTCTATTTTCCTTAATGATTTTCTGGTAAGATTCTTCCATCAGATTGATTGGAAGCACTTGTTCAACCTTTTTCACATAAATAACAAACCAATTTCACAGTTATAGCCAAGATTGTCTGCCCTTTTTGACTTCCGGTTTCTGCTGTTCATTTAGCTGGATGGTCAAGCAGAGAAGAGATGGTCAAGCAGACAAGAGATGGTCAAGTAGACAAGAGATGGTCAAGCAGACAAGAGATGGTCACGCAGACAAGACAGCTATTTTTGATACGGGGAATAGGAAGGCTTTCATATTTTCGAAGAGAAAAATAACACTGGTCAACAACAAACTTGTTGTCTGCGTTTTTTTTCAGCTGATTTAGGACGAAGTTAATGGGCTGAATCCAGAAATTCCATTGGTTTGGCTCAATCATGTAAAGGTTTTGAACTATGGCCACATGTTGTTTTTTACGTTTTTGTTCACATGCACGCATGTGTGGAGCATTTTAGAAGTTGATGAGGATAAAATCCCATGTTGAATAATTCTTTTGGTTTAAAATGATTATTTTAATAACAAGAAATATCTAGGTCCGATAGTTCTGGGTGATTATGTCGAAAAGTGATCAGTTTCAAATCGTAAAACCTTGAAATTTTTCAAAAGTTGGTGTGGCTCAGCATTACGCAAAGAAGGACTGGCTTGTGTGGTAGGAACTGGTGCCTTGCAAAGAAAGGAACGTCATCAAGGACTCTCTGGTGGACAGAGGCAGAATACTCCTCCCATTATTGCACATCAAGTCATGCAAATTTGAGATCAGTACACCTTCTTTGCCTTTTTTCCCCATTAAAAATAGATTAATTCTAAGAAGAATGTGATGCATAGGGTCACCCATTGAGCTCGGGTTAAATTGTTTGAATCAGAAAAAAATTAGCTTATAATGAGTTAAATATATAAAAAATATAAAAAACAAAGTCATATTAGTCTCTTTCTACTCTTTGTATCTCCTCTCATTTACTGTTTCGATACAATTAAATACTGTGGCGATATTCCCTGTTGTTCATAAAGAACTGTTACAATTTTTTTATGTCCTTTTTTTAATTATGTTCAATTATTAATAAACAGAGAGAGAGATAGATAGAGAGAGAGAGAGAGAGAGAGGGGGGGGGGAGAGGAGAGAGAGAATAGATAAAAAATAACAGTTACTACATTAAATAAGAGAAGACGGTCAAACAAAATACAGTGATAGATGTTAAAAGTGATAGATAGAAACTAAGTAAAGGATGAATAACTTCTCCATGAGTTCAATTAAAATTGAAACTAATTTCAATAATTAAAAAGGAAGATTTTATTTCATACAGCAAACTGAGGAATATTTTTGCATGTATTTTGTATGATTAAAATATATATATAAAAAAAAAACTTAGGAGAATAAACGTTGATTATCCCAGCTTTAGTACAAATTAATATATTTTGGGGAGGAATTCGTTGATAACTTTAAAAATATCACAAGCATAAAAAAAATGTTAAAAATAAATGCAATGAATTAAGAAATCAATTTTCTTCTATAATAATGAGCCATCATTTACCAAGGTGAAAAACCACTCGCGAACAACGGTAAATGAGATGGTCAGTTTAATGATGAATGATCTATATCCACATTTATAAAAGTGAGCTTGTCTGTCTGAGTGAGAAAGTGCTTCTAACAAATTCCTCAGTCAATTTTTGATCTTGTGCAACAAATTCGATTTGGTTTTAGCCAGTACAAATAGATGCTGAGTTGTTAAAATTGAAAAATTTGAACTTGGTAGACATAAGTCCACTAAATGCTTTTACACATGTACAAATATACATTTATATGCTAAAAAACGCTTTTTTTATGTTTTGATATGCATATAGATTTAGCTTAGATGGTAGTGAAAAGCATTGGAGAACTATGTTTTGATTTCGATTCTAGCTAATGGTACCCAAGTCATATTTTTGATTTTCACTTTTGAAAGCACTACTATATAATATTAATATAATAAACAGAGAAGTAATTCTATAATAATAAATAGGGAATCTGCATAAATTAAAATATATTTCAGCATATTTTATGCATGAAGAACGCTGGCGGCCTACTTAAAATACACAAAAGCATCTATTCGCTGTACTTTACCGTTATTAGGAACTTCAAAGTATTCTGAATTGAACGAATCTATCTATCTATACTCCTATAAATCCGTTTTCTTTTGTGTGCATTGATATTCATATTAAAACCCCTCTTTTCTATTTATTGTATTTATTTGCTTCCCCACCAAAGCAAATTAGGCACAAAGCCGTTTTTAATGTGGGGTAAAAACCAGCTCCCCTAAAAGTAGGCAAAAAAGGGGCACTCTGGTTACCAAAAATAATAATTGTTCCAGTATAGAGGGTTTCACCTCCATTGACTGGTACAAATTATCTTAAGTGCAGCATCTGCAGAGCAGATACTACACTTTGATCCTGGCCCGAAGGCCAAGAACAACAGAAAAAAGGCGAGGTATTTATTTGCTCCCCACCGAGCAAATTAAGCACAAGGCCAATTTTTAATGTGAGGAGTGAAGGGGAAATGGGGACCAACTCCCCGGGGAGTAGGGGAGCTGGATAGTGACAATTCGTATGAAGGGTTGCCTCCACATATGGTCTTTGCTTGCAGTATGTATTAATTTGCTTCCCTACTGAGCAAATTAGGCACAAGGCCGTTTTTTAATGTGTAGAGAGAGGGAGGGGGGAGGGAAAAGGGGGACCAGCTCCCGAGAGGTTGGAAATCGGGAGCTGGATAGGAACTGTTGGTATGAAGGGTTGCCCCTACATTGACCAAGGTCTTATATGTGGAGTTACCCCACATATGGTCTTTGCTTGCAGTATCTGCCAGAACAGCTACTACACTTTGATACCAGTGCGAAGGCCAAGAACAACACAAAAAAGGCAAACCTCTTTTCTATTTGCTTAAAAAGAAAATACAATGTTCTTATATATGGCTTGTGGAATTGCATTCACTAGCAAAAAATCCAGTTAATTTGCATATTCTTTTAAACATTCATTTTAATTAATTCCCTATTAGTTGCTTCGGTTTTCTAATGGGATAATCATCTTTAGTTAACTATTACATGTAATTATATTCATGCAGATATTCTACATGATTTATACTTGCATAGTACTTGCGTAAAAAGTTTATAGTAAAAACAAAATTGTTTCCATATATATTTATGTATACGTATACATTTTTGTTAACAAATTTTGCCTACCAAATTTTTCCTAGAGTTTTTGGTCTACAGACATGAAACTTCATATATAAGGTATTTGAATCCATACAAAATTTTATATTTGGGTTTTAGCCCGGAAAAATCGGTGCAAAAGTGTGAAAATTAAAAAAAAGAAGAAATTTGCCAGGTGAAGGTCAAACGCCGGCATTACGAATGCATAACGTAGTAGCTATTAGTTCATGTTTTAATTTTTAGCCTTGCAGTAAACATGTTTTCATAGCCAGTCATTGACAGCAGAGGTAAAATAAATCGTGAGTTAAATGTTTTGGTTTCAATTCTCGGTGGTGGCGCATGAGTCTTTTTTTATACTTTTTAAATCATTACTATATATTGTATTCTTTCTTTCTATCTATGTATCTATCTATATCTATAAAAGTGAAAATGTCTGTCTATCTTTTCTCTATGGTATTTAAGGAAGACTATTATACAGAAAGGCATTACTTTACATATTCACACTTTTTAATATATACATATGCACATAACCTTATGAACAGTACATAGGGCCCGAGCAAAGCCAGGCGGAACTGTTAGTACGTATATATTTTTGTTTAATCTATAAAAGTGTGCGTGTCTGTGTGTGTACAATTTCCTACACAATAACTCTGTCAATTTTCAGTTTACAGACTCGAAATTTGATATACAGGGTACTGAGATTTGGGAAAATCTTTGTAATCTGTGTTCAGCCAGAAATTTGACTGTTAAGGGGTCAAAGTTCAACGATTTCACCTTTGAGAACTCTACCAAATTCCTCCGACAATTTTGGTCTACACACTTGAATTTTAGATATAGGTTCCTTGGACATGGATCTAACTTAATAACTGGATTTGAGCCCAAAACAATAAATTTTAAGAGGTCATAATAGGGGTCGAATTTAAAAAAATTGACCGTTTTTTTTTCTTTTGCTCAGCATACACCTCCAAACACCCGGGCAACGCCGGGCACCCATGCTAGTATATCTATAAAAGTGAACGTGTCTGTGTGTCTGTGCGTCTGTCTGGGTGTATGTGTGTCTGTCTGTCTGTCTGTGTACATTTCCATACGCAATAACTATGTCAATTTTCAGTCTACAGACTCGAAATTTGATATACAGGGTACTGAGATTTGGGAAAATCGATGTGATTGGTTTTCGGCCAGACATTTTGCTCTTAAGGAGTCAAAGTTCAACAATTTCACCTTTGAGAACTCTACCAAACTCCTCCGACAATTTTGGCTATAAACAATTGAACTTTTAGATATAGATTTCTGGAACATGGATCTAGCTTAATAACTTGATTTGAGCCCAAAACAATAAATGTTAATGGGTCATAATAGGGGTCAAAGTTACACAAAATTGACCGCTTTCTTTTTCATAACATACACCTCCAAACACCCGGGCAACGCCGGGCTGAAATGCTAGTATAGAATATTATCAAACTTTATCGAACACAGCATATGTATCTTTATTTAGTTCCTCTTCAGAATTTTAGACACAAGGGTAGCTGAGGTTTTGAAAAGTTAGTGCATGAAATGAAGTGCACCCTGATCAACAAAAAATGTGTAATGCATCGGCATTCTTTGACAGGAGAGTGTCAGGCAATTAGCAATACACCAATCTCTTTCTCCAAGAGAGAAAATACTGGGTACTGGGATAAATTTGTCACCCTAAAGAAAATAACACTACAGTTTATTTTAAAATTTTTATTTAAAAAGTCAATTCAGATTAACTTAATTATGTAGTAGAACTGACATCTATTCCATGTAGTCACCTTCTGCCTCAATCACCGCTTTGATACAGGTCTGGAACTGGAAGCATGCCTTCTCCACAAGCACTGGTAAGTGCTCGGTGAATACTCGGTGGATGGCAGTGATCAGGTTGGCTTTGGTGTTGTGGAAGGTCATGTTGGTGATCTTGATGTATGACCAAACAGACTAGTTCAGCAGGTTCAGATCGGGGAGGAGAGGAGGGGCGAGTGAGAGAAGGTACAAAGTCATAGCAAAGTCTGAAGCCAAGCAGGGGTCTCTTTGGACTTGTGGACTGGCGCCGAGTTCTGTTGCTACACCCAGGGTCTGCCAATGGTCCTCTGATTGCACCAGGGGATCATCATACTTTTCAGCACATCCAGGTATATTTTGGTGTTAAAACTTCAAAGATTTGAGATGGTATGATGTGGCCCCTACTTAAAACCACACCAAAACCCATAATCATGACCAGAAACTTCATTGAGCTGTGCCCTTAAACGTTGAACCCTCTGGATTTGCATTTTGAGGGTGTTGGCAATGATCCTATTGTCATAACTTGGATCAGTAGGAAGCATAAGTTGTACAGCGGCACATCTCTGATCGTGCTCGTTGAAGATTGTGTCACTTTCAGACATGGTAGAAGGCTCCTATCGCTCTTGGGATTTGTACACAACTGGCCAACTAGTAGATGGTCTGCAATAAAAAAAGAAAACCGGTTTTCATTAAACAGAAATGGAATCATGTCGCTGTTTCTAGAGTGAAAATTTTATCGTCTCACCCTGTATAGCTGGAGAGGATGGGCATCCAGAACGATACCCAAATCCAACACAAGCAAATCTAATAGGAATATAGATTTAATTTTTCAATGTTGTATGCATTTAGAATTAATTTTTTTAATATTGTATGAATTTAGAATTAATTTTTTCAAAGTTGTATGGATTTAAAATCACCTTTTTTCAGTGTTATATGAATTTCAAATTACTTTTTTTCAATGCTGTATGCATTTAAAATTAATTTATTTAATAAATGTTCAAGTTAGATTATTGAGTAAATTTTTACTTTAACTCCACTTAAATAATTAATTAATTAATAACTTAATTCCACACTCACCTTTAAATTTATAAGTTTTTGGGTTTGCTTAAAATATCACATTCAAATTTGAGACAGAGAAGTGATTTTCTGTTTATTAAGACATATTTTTTCCAAGTGTATTCCTTAATGAATTTTAGTGACCGTCGTCATCCTTAAAATAGGGAGGGAGTGATTTGTTACTCGCATACGCGTTAGTACTTATTTAGTTTAAAAAAACATGGCCGTCAGCAATAAGAGATTACATTGAATAACAAAGGTCTTAATATTCAGAAAACTACTTATCTGCTCTAAATTTAAACACGATATTTGTTTTCAGCATACCCGAAAACTTAATAAAGTCCTCAATTTAACGGTGAAGTTTGAATTGCAGTTGAAGTAAAAATAATACCGATTATTGATTTAAATAAGATATTCTCGAAATAAAAGTAATAACAAATCATAAAATAAGTAAATAACAAAAAATTAATTTTATTTTTAAATTCAATGAAAGTAGGTCACGGAATTATTTGCAAAGTTCAAACTCATTAGAAAGAAAAATGATTGGAGAAACTCATTAAAAGATTGATTGGCAATTGCATGAATAAACTCATCTGCATATTTGATTTGTTTTTCTTAGTTGTTTCGTTATTTTCTTTCCAGTTATTTATTTTTTGTGAGTCAATTTATCTTTTTCTTTGTCTATGCAATTACATTTTCTGTTTATTTTTCGTCCGTCAATTGTCTCCTTACTTTGAAGACTTCCAGTAAAACCAGAAAAAATTGTTTTTCCAAACACATTGGACCCGAATTAGAAGGTAATAAAACTAGACGGAAGAAAATAAATCATTGTTTTTCAGCCAATCAGAAATGCTGACAAAGATTTACCAGAAGTCCAATGATTTGATTGGCTAAAAATGTAGATAAAAAGAACACCTGGGATTATCAGTTATAAACTATTCTTTTTGTTTGAAAATTACTATTTTGCATCTGTGTATGGTCACAAAAGAAACATCATACGTGATTTGCTTCTATACTTTCATTCTGGCTGCAATTACTTTTTGTTCAGTAATTTAAATGCTTAAAAATTAAAGAATCAAAAATGAAGAAATTATTTAAAAAAACGTTTTATTTAATGAGAAAAACATTCGATTTTTTTCTCATTCTTTTAACATTTTTTTCTTTTTTCTTTTTATAATTGAAATATATCTTTTAATTTTGCATGATTTTTTTCTCATTAAATAAAATGTTGAAAAAAGGTTTTTTAAATAGTTATATTTACTTTTTAAATTTTATTAATGGTGCTTCTAAGAGCTAATACTTTCCAAATTTTAAAATATCATCATTGTCAACTATGAGGTGTTTATTTTTAGTATGCATAATAAAACAAATGAATCATAGTTGAAGTTGGCCTTCAAATTATCAGTCACATTAAATATTACTTTTGAGTCAGTTCCCAAAATTTTAAAAATTTGGAAGGTGTACAAATGTATCATAATACTTTGAACTTAATTTTTTTTATTCGAACCAGAAATTAATTTTTAAATTGTCAGTTACGATAGAAAATGAAAAAAAAAAAAACATAGGAAAATGTTAGAGATTTGAAGTTCCATGGATTTTTCTACTATTTTGACTACTTATTCTTATAGTGAAAATAATGTTATTTTATTTCCATCCTTAAAAATGACTGAAAACTTTCTGAACAATTTCTGATAATAAACTACAAATATACATTTTATTTTTGAAAGTATTTCTTTTTTGGGGACATTTTTTTTTGTATATTTATTCTTCAAAGAATTTCTTAAAAGTATTTTTATAGACAAATGTTTAGCTTTTTCTTCCCCAGAAACTTCTTTTTAAATATTTCTTCCTCAAAGACTTCTTTGTACGTATTTTTTTCAGATACTTTTTTTAAATGTTAGAGACTTCTTATTCAAGTTTTTTTTTTTTGAGGTTTCTTTTTTAAGTATTTCTACCTCAGAGACTTCTTTTGGCAGTAGAGAGCATGCAAGATAATATATTGATGTAACTATATACAACTGTGCCCATTTCTGAGAAGTATTTCAATCTATATTTAATTTTAATTAATCTAAAAATACCACTTTTTCTTCCAGACAAAATATTTCTCTTACAAAGAAATGAACTGGGTCATAATATATGTAAAACTATTTTGAGCCGTATTCTAGTTTTTAAGGCGCCCAGTATGGTATTGTTATGCATGAAGATATCCCAGGGCCTAATCTTATTACTATAGTACAGTGCTAGAAGATGCTGTAAGCCAGAGAATGCATGAATCGCACTATCAGCAGCACGACATGCTGACTTAAAACCTATGATACGGCATAAGGTTCAGAATAAAGAATCTGCAATTCGATGTTTGAATGGATTAGAATCTAAAAAGTCAGTTAATAAAGAATCGAACATATTTAATATCTTAAGGGAATCAATTTTTTTAATTGCATTTCACCCCAAAAAAGATACAGTGCCACTTTGATGTAGGGACCTACTATTTGGGACATAATTTGCAGGGATACTATGTAGTGAGTTGAGCAGCAAATGTCTTTTTACATTACACTTGAACTTTTGCATGTCAATACAGGGAAGCAGTGACCCGGAGAGGAATTCCAAATAAATTTCTTTCCATTAGAAAACGTTTCCTGGCACGAAAAAACAAAAAACAAAACAAAATTGAAAATGAAAAGAGCAGTTAAATAGAACAAGTTGAAAATCCATTTATACCTCGGATTGCAGAGTCTTCCTTCTAGATCCTATGAAGTATAACGTTATTGAGTGTTTGATCCTTTACTTTGGCGCTTTGATATTTCTTTAATTCTATTGAAGATACATTTTATTTCATAAAACAGTTTTCTTTTATATATTTTCCAATTTAGGCTAACCAGTAACACTTTTTCTTACTAATTTTTACTCTCTGATAAAAATCTTTGAAAATCTACGGGTTAAGGATTATTTATTATGTTAATTCTTTATTTAAATGATTGATAGATTAATAAATATTGTAATTTCTTAATTTTTTTTATCACCAATTTTCTTGTTTATATATAAATATATATATGTATATATATATATATGTATATATATATGTATATATATATATACATATGTATATATATATGTATATATACGTATATATATGTATATATATACGTACATATCTATATATGTGTGTATATATATATGTATATATATACGTACATATCTATATATATACGTATATATATATATATACGTATCTATATATATATATATATACGTACGTATCTATATATATATATATACGTATATATATATATATATACGTACGTATCTATGTATATATGTACGTATCTATATATATATACACGTACGTATCTATATATATATATATATATACGTATATATATACACACGTATCTATATATATACATATATATATATATATACGTATCTATATACGTACATATCTCTCTATATATATACGTATATATATATATACGTATATATATATATATATATATATATATATATATACGTATCTATATATATACGTATATATATATATATATACATATTACTATACTGTCTTGCATACAATAACATTTCTATATTTGAAATTTAACTTTTTCAAATCACAAATTTTTAATTCCTAAATTATTATATATATATATATATATATATATATATATATATATATATGTATATATATAGTAATTTATAAAATATACATGGCGATTAAGCTACACTGAATATTCCGCGTTTCATCCACTCTAGGACTCTTCAGGCTTATGCGTGAATTTTGTGGTTGTTGGATGCGTATATAAAAACGACAAACAACCACAAAATTCGCGCATAAGCCTGAAGAGTCCTAAAGTGGATGAAACACGGAATATTCAGTGTAGCTTAATCGCCATATATATTTTATAACTTACTAACTAGCTCTACCTACATATTGAGCACTTTTGAAGTAAATACTTAAAGTTTACGCATAAATTTATACTTTTGTATATTAATTTTACGTGAGTAAATTAAGTAGTTATATATATATATATATATATATATATATATATATATATATATATATATATATATATATATATATATACAAGTTAGTAAAGCATTTCATCCAAGGCAGGAAAATTGTTAAACAAAATGTTTTTACTATAGGCTTTAAAAAATTTATTTATCTTCAAAATGCAGTTTTATAAATCTTACAAAGTAAGGTATAAAAATTTAATTTAAATTGAATCAAAAAATTACCTTGGATTTATTTTTTGTAATGTACATTTTGTTGCACTTTAAAAAAAAAGCATTGAAAATTTTATATCTATATCATTAATTGCTAGATGAAAAATAATGTTTTTAAATTGCAAAAAAATATACATTACATAAAATAACTCCAAGGTAATTTTTTGATTCAATTTAAATTAAATTTTTATACCTTACTTTGTAAAATTTATAAAAGTGCACTTTGAAGATAAATAAATTTCAAATTGAATCTTGTACCTTTATTTTTAAAGCCTATAGTAAAACATTTTGTTTAAAAATTTTCATGCCTTGGATGAAATGCTTTTCTAACTTGTATCTTATCTTTTTAAGATTATATTTTAAAACTCTCCTTCTCTCTATTTCAGTTTGTATTTCTTCTCACACCACATCTCATTTTTACAACCCCCTCTTTGTATTATTACAGGTCTGAATATTCTCTCTGTTTCTCCTCACACCACAACTTATTTTTTGCCACCCCCTCTGGTTAATACAGGTCTGAATAATGAGAAAATCTGAATATTTTTTAACAGAAATTTTAAAATAACTTTTTTGGATTAAATTTTTAAAAACTTCTTTCAGAATAGAAAATCTTTAAAATTTTATAAGAAACATATTTCATATAGGTTTCATTAACAAATATTCAGTACATAACGAGAAAAATAGAGATGAAAATTTAAAAAAGAATGTATAACTTGTTACGGTCAATAGTAGTCCTCGCCAGCGAAAGTCTTTGTTATTGTTATTCTATTATTATTATTATTTAAAACATTTTGCGTCCCCCTCTTCTGCGCAAGGACTAATATATCATAAGATTATTATATTATAAGAATAATTGAATTTCAACAAGGTCGTTGATAGTGCTCAATCAAAGAGAGCAAATTATATATTTTTTTATTATTCTTTATGTAAATATAGTCATGCATGAAGCAAAATTAAAGTTCTTTAACTTTGTTTCACGCCAGTTATGGCATTTTTTCCTCTCTTAAAAATTTGAAACTGTCTGGAACCTTTTTAATTTTTGTATTTTAATTTTTCTTGCCTGATGAAATCAATTATGATTGAAACGGTCTTTACATCGTAGCAAGATATGACTGTATTTACATAAAGAATAATATATATATATATATATATATATATATATATATATATATATATATATATATATATACATGTGGACCTGATCTCATCCCGGCTGTGCTATTAAAAAACCGCTCCACCAAAGTGGCTCCAGTTCTTTCAAAACTTTACAACAAATGCCTTAATGAATCTTGCTTTCCTGCCTGCTGGAAAACTGCTTCTGTAGTACCAGTTTTCAAGAATTCTGGCGAAAGAACTGACCCAGTAAATTATCGTCCCATTAGCCTCCTCCCACTTTTTGCCAAAATATTTGAGACCATAATTAACCCAGCTCTAGTCCATCACCTTACAGATGCTTAACTTCTGACTGACCAACAATATGGATTTAGTCAAGCCTGTTCCACAGCAGACATCCTACCTGTAATCTCAGAACGTATATACCAGTCACTGGACAAAGCGGGGGAGGATAGAGCGGTAGCTCTAGATATATCTAAGGCTTTGGACAGGGTATGGCATGAAGGTCTTCTCAGAAAAATCAGATCATATGGTATAACTGGAAGAATACATAACATAATTAAATCCTTCTTAGATGAGAGAAAAATCCATGTTATTCTCGACGGTCGTACATCTAAACAATATGATATAAATGCAGGAGTGCCTCAGGGGTTTATCTTTTGACCTCTGTTATTCCTAATATTCATAAATGACCTCCCTGACAAAATTGTTTGTGAGATGGGTATATATGCTGATGACACCACACTCTATAACAGACATGACAGGAAAACAAATGAACACATATCTAAAGAAATGGCAGACACACTAGAGGATGACCTCCAATCTGTAGTGGAATGGGGACATAAATGGATGGTCACATTCAATGCTGCCAAGGCTAAACTCGTTTCCTTCAATAACTACAAGAATCCTTCTCTACCACCAATAGCAATGGCCAATGACTCTTTATCTGAAAGTACATTTTTTAAACTTCTCGTCCTAACGCTCACAGGAAACATGAGTTGAAACAATTACATTGAGAGTATCGCCAGGACTGCTGTGAAGAAGGTGGGTTCTCTCTATCATGCTAGAAAGATACTAACGCCCGAAAATATACTGTACACCATTCACCCATGTATGGAGTATTGTTGTCATATTTGGGCTGGTGCGTCTGCCACTAATCTCTCGCTCCTAGATAAGGTTCAAAAGAGAGTCACCAATCTGATAGGTCCTGAACTGTCATCTAAACTTCAGCCTCTGTCCCACTGACGAAACGTTGCATCCCTTTGCCTGTTCTACAAGTTCTTTAACGGTGAGTGCTCTGACGAACTGCAAGCACTTGTGCCCACATGATGTAAATACCCCCGACAAACCCAACAAGCAGCTAAATCCCACCCCTACACAGTAGAGATCCCTATATGTAAGAGAGCCTTGTACTCCAGTAGTTTCTTCTCCAGGACAACTAGACGTTGGAATTCCCTTTCGGGTCCGTGCTTCCCCAACTGTACTGACATGCAGAAGTTCAAGTGTAACGTGAACCGACAGCTTGCTGCCCAATTCCCTACACAGTACCCCTGATGCCTGTTTCTCTGATAGTAGCCCCTACAAAAAAGTGGCAATGTGCCTTGTTTGGGGTGAAAATGTAATAATATATATATAATATTATTTCAACACGAAATTAAAATTAATTATTAAGTAGACTCTAATCAATAATTGCTTCTCCAACTACTTCACAGACGAACAAATTCGACAATGTAAAAACAATCTCTATGAAACATTATAAAATTTAATCCTGCACTCAATGTATATATACCGCTATTTTACCGAAATCAGCTACAGAATAATTATAAAATAGACGGACGCCTATTAAACAATATTATTAATAAAAATGTACTCTCCACTTACTCAAATAAAAAAAATAAAACTGATATGTTTTATCAAATTCAAAACTTCAACTTTTATCTTTACTGAATTTTTTAGATGAGTATTAATAATTCGTATTATTTGGATTATTCGGTCCACAATTCTCGCCGTGAGTATTATTAGCACACCATTTCGACCGATGTAACCTTCGACCTTCTTCAGGTATATTCTGTTGAACTTGGAAATCTTTCTGTTGAACTCTGGAGTCTTTCTGTCAAACTCACGAATCTCCATGGAATTTCGAATAAAAATCTATATTTAATCTATGGAGGCATGCTCTTGTTTCGTCAGCTATGGCTGGACAGAAGTCCTAAGTAATTTACATTTGTATTTTTAGTGTCAGTCGCGCTGAAGATTGAACCTTCAACTTTACAACTGAATTTTACCAAGTATTTTATCCTCTACATTCTAACTCGTGACTCATTATTATTATTAACAATTCTGTCTCCTTAACTACATTTTTAGAAAGGACAAACACCTAGTATATGAGTTTAAATGTTTTTGTGCAACTGTGTGTCTGACACTTAAGAAAGAATAAACATATACATAAACTTAATCCTACTTTAAGCTTGTGAAACTTTCTTCATTCTAACTGTTTTTCTCCTATCAATAGCCTTGGTCTTCGCAAGATGAAAGTTAATAGTCTTTGTGATAATCATCTTTCATTTTTGTTAGTTAATTGCATCAATCAGCTTCATGCCTTGTCTCGAGCAATTTTGCTAAACACAAAAAAATCTAACACTGGTTACAATGCTACAGAAATAAGATATGGCCAAATTACAGAAATATTTTCCCCACAGTAAAATCATGGACAACCACATTGTGTCTCTCTCATCAGATTTTATCATTTTGGGTTTGGGCAAACTTGAAATGTCGGTATTTATCTTCTCTATGTTCCCAGAAGTATATCCTACCGAAATGTTCTGCTTTTCGGCTTTTCTTGGCGAAATTTATGGATCTATTTGATTTATGTTGCATTAATTGGCAATTCTTGCTCCCCGGACTTTTGGTAGCATCAACTAAACTAACAAAAGAATTGTAATAAGCCATTCGAAGATGATTAGCAGGTATTTCGATACAAAGGAAACTGATAATTGGCACATCACTGTGAAGACGGAATCTTTTGAAATGTCTAAGCACAGTCAGACATTATCAAGACTCGGGAGATTTGAACTCTTTCAAACATCGGTTCAACTGATTCCAAAGAAATTTAAGTGAGCCAAATCAACTATTGACTTCCTAGCATTTGCAGAATAAACAGGGAATTACGATCACAAACATAACCTTGTTCAAATTCCATAGACACTTTCTTCATTGGGATTAAATTTTTAGGATTTTAAGAATTTTATATGGAAGTTTCATTTTATATAGGCTAGGCATTGTTCAGAACCAAGAAAGCAATTTTAATTTTTAATTTTTATTTGTTTGTACATTTTCAAACTTATACAGAAAACGAAATAACCTTTAAGTTGTAAGATAAATCATTTCTATTATATTTTTCACTTTAAAACATGAGTTATCGTCCTTATATTATTTAAATTATGCTTAGAAATGAAAACATTGAATGATGTGTCATATGAGTGTTTTGAACATGACAATTTAAAAGGTTTTAGATTAATTTTTTCCCCACAACTGAATGAAAAATTTTGAAAAGTTATTAAATGAAAGAATGTATCATGTGCGTAAGAGAAGGCCAATAAAAACATAGGAAATAATAATGATGGGCTTTTTTATATTTACTAATGTGCCATCACTTATCAAGGTTCGGGGGGCACTTGAAGATAAGTATTAAAGAGATTGTCAGTTGGATGATGATAGCCACCGTGAGAGAACAAGAAGAATGGCTGGAAAATTACTGAAGATTATCCGAAAGAACAGTTAAAAAATTGAAAAACTTGCACTAATTTCTTACATGTTGTGCTATAAGATAAAATGCATTATCAGTTATGTATTTATTTTGCTAATGTTCACTTCTTATCAAGGCCAATGAGCCACTTGAGGATAAGGGTTGAAGAAATCGTCAGTTAGATGAAGATTTCCACCACAAAAGGATTGGAAACAAACAGTGCAATGTGCGGTAGATTGCTAAAGATTAATTGCTTATCCAAAAAGGTTGTTTGTCAAAGATTTGTTTACATTTAACATGGCCATGCTATAATAAGTTGGGATGCAGACTTTTGGTCCCTTGTTTTGCAGATGGTAAATTCTAGGAAAGAAATTCTGTTCATGGAAGTTTCGTTTGAATTTTAGTAAAGAGAAAAAGAAAGGAAAGATCCTTGCTTTAGTTGTAGATGAGTTCTTGCAGTGAATGTTTTATGAAGTGCAGTGATTGGAGCTCAGTCGAGCACTTACAATGAACACAGCGAGACAGTAGAGAGAGACTAGCATCATCTCTTTTGCGTGAAAGGATGTTACATATGAGAACAGATCATCCCTTACTAGATTACAGAGCAGAGAGAAAAAAGGATAAATAAGGACCTGACCAGAGATAGGTTAGTTTGAAAATCGATTTGTAAAGGCCGTCTAACACATGCTAGCATCTAAAACCGATTTTGAATTGAATATAATGGAAAAGAAATGTTGATGCTTGTTCAGACTAACTACCCTCTTGCCATGATTCTATAACTATTACAAAATCTCTTTTAACACAAGATCTCATGCACCTAATAAGAATCCACAGTATATACTCTCTGTTCTTTGGACATTTCAATGGCTGCTGCAAAGAAGGTTCCCTCTACCATGTTAGAAAATTACTCACACCTGAGATCATCCTATATCTGTACAAAGCCACAATTCGCCCATGCTTGGAGTATTGTTGTTACATCTGGGCTGGTATATCTACCATTAGTCTCTCTTAGTCCAAAAAAGAGTCGCAAATCTAATAGGTTTCGCATTATCAGCCAAGCTCCCACCTCAGTTCTATTGTCACAATGTTGCATCTTTGTATCTGTTTTACAAACATTTTAATAGAATGTGTACGGATGAACTCATAGCATGGGCTTCTTCGACATACATGCTAACGACTAACCTGAAAAGTAGCAAAATCCCACTCCTTCACTGTTAAGGCCCCTATAGTTTTTTCTCCCTTGGACTGGTAGATTTTGAAATTTCCTTTGTTTTCTGCTTCCTTGACTGTACTAATCTGCAGAAATTTAATATGATATTAACAGGCATCTTGCTGCTTAACTCCCCTCAGACTCCTATAAGACACTATCCCAAATAAGTTCCTCATGTCCAAGTGGCAATATGCTTTGTTTAAGGTAAAAAAGAGTTTAATATATATATATATATATATATATATATATATATATATATATATATATATATATATTAGAGTCTCCCGTTGATTTCAACATATGAGATTTCAACAACATTGTTTCAACTCATTAATGCTTCAGCCTCATTTAAGTCCTGCAAGAGACAGACTTACAAACGAGTCCACTCATAGTACAAGTGATGCGGTTAATGGTATTGCTGCTGTCCATTTAACTCTTTCCTTCTTTTCCCATAGATTATTCAAACTGTCAGAATGAAAACAGCAAATACCCTCAAAACAAAGTGATTTCCATTTTTTGCAATGCAAGACCTCGTTCTTAAGACTGCTGTGCGTGATGCCAATTGGCAACAATTTTCTCTTTAACTTGATTTTGTACTTCAATAATCGTTGCCCCACATTCCTTTTCCCTCCGTCCAACTGACTGTACATAAGGATTTTTGGTATCCTGTCATCAGACATTCTCAGGACATAATCAGTACACTGCAGTTGGCACTGAATAAGGAATGACTCAATTCCAGAAATATTGCACTTTGTGAAAAGGTCAGCACTGGATACTTTGTTTTGAATGGTAATGCCACAGATTGAGCATAGACAGTTTATATGAAATACCTCCAATTGGTGAATATGATGCCTGTATGGAGTCCAAGACTCAGAGTCGTACATGAGGATAGAAATAACAACAGCTCGGTATACCATGATTTTTGTGTCAATCCAAATATCTTGTTTATTCCACAAAGGTTAGCAAAGCTTTCCAAAGGTGAGTTAAGCAATGGCGAGGTTGGCCAGTACCAGATGGGTGATCATTTGGGAAGGCGAGGGGCTGTATGTACCGTGAGGTAAATTACTAGGTTGGGAAACTGGTGCAGTCTATCCTTCTCTCGAGGGTAGATGGACCTCTGTTAAGCTGTGGTAGGCAACCCATCTAGTGATGGCATACCGATAAAAAATACCCTTGATAGCTCGTAGCGAAGCATCAAGTATTCAACTACAGACAAGATTTGAATTGCACTACAAACTCGTGTAATGAGTTCAATCTCAGCTGCTATGTTCTGGTGCGTTCTGTCTAACACCTTCGGCTTGCTTTGGAGTTGGGCAGGGTTGATGCACTACTTCTGTCTTTTTAACACTGATTGTAAACCCAAATGCTTGACATGCTGCCATGAAGCGATCAAGGAGGAACTGTACATCTTCAAATGATGTTGATACAAGAGCAGCAGCGTCAGCAAAAGATACATCAGGAATTATTTCAGTACAAAGACAAGTCCTGGCTTTAAACCTCTGCTGGTTGAATAGCCCATCAGATGACCAGAATTGAAACTTGACGCCAGTGTTAACATCACTAAAAGCATATTTCAACATGAGGGAAAAGAACAGAGCAAAGTGGGCAGATGTCATTACACGCCATTTTTTGGTCCCATTTGTAACGTCAAAGGCATCTGACATCATTAGTAAACAGTTGAAAATAGTCGACGATTGGTAGGTAAAATGAGAAAACAATGTAAGAACAAAATATTAACAACGCGCCCTACCATTGTTACGAACGAATTTCTAAGTAATAATGTTGCTATTTAGAATACCATTTTTAACATGGGTTGGGCGTGGACTTTCATTTTTATTATAAAAATTTGGTGGGTTATTAAATTGATTTGCTTTGCTGTAAAGAAAAAGCAAAAACAGGTTTTGCTTCTAAAACAAAACTAACTTTTTTGATAAATCTCTCCATGGCCTACCGGGAAAATATTTTTCTAATAGAATAAAAAAGAATAAAGTTTATTTTTTCAAGATAATTTATACATTTATCTAGCCGATAAACATAAAATTATGTATGAAAAACTATGTTTATTATTTTTAAAAAGTCCACCTTCTATTATAAGCTATATTTTTAGGTTCTTTTAGGAATTTAGGTAAAAATGACACCAGAGAAAATGGCACCGGTAAAATGACACCGGTAAATATGGAAAAACTGAATAAATAGGTAAAAATTTCTTTATACACCTCAAATTGGTGTGCATGGCTGTCACTCCAAGAGGAAGTCTCTTCTGAAGGAAATACACAAGAAAGCCTGCAAACAGTTTGCTGAAGGCATGTCAACAAAGCCCATAGATTACTGGAACCATGTCCTATGGTCTAATGAGACAAAATTTAATTTGATTGGTTCTGATAGCCTTAAGCATGTGTGGCGGCGACTAGGTGAAGAGTCCAAAGATAAGTGTGTCATACCTACAGTCAAGTATGGTTGTGGGAATGTCATAGTCTGGGCCTGCATTAGTGCTGCAGGTATTGGAGAGTTACATTTCATTGAGGGAAACATGAACTCCAAAATGTACTGTCAAATACTGCAGCAGAGCATTATCCCCTCCCTTCAGAAACTGGGTTGCAGAACAATGTTCCAGCATGACAATGACCAAAAACACACATCCAATACAACCATTGCTTTACTGAAGAGGTTGAGGATAAAGGTGATGGACTGGCCAAGCCTGTCTCCAGACTTGAACCCAATAGAACATCTTCAGGGCATCCTCAAGCAGAAGGTGAAGGTGCGCAAAGTCTCAAATATCTGCCAGCTCTGTGACGTCATAATTGAAGAGTGTAAGAGCATTGCAGTGGCTCCATGTGAAGCTCTGATAAATTCCAATCCCAGGAGAGTAAAGGCAGTTTTGGATAATGATGGTGGCTACACAAAATATTGAGAGTTGACATATTGTATGTTAATATTGACAACTTTTCATAAGAGGTGTACTCACTTTTGTTGCCAGGGATTTAGCTTTTAATGGCTATATTTTGAGTTATTTTGAGGGGAAAATAAATTATCTCTGTTATATATAAGACTGACTACTTTTTATTGTGTCAAAAAATCATTTTTTCAGTGTTTTTCCATGAAGAGATATATTTGAAGAAATGTGAGGGCTGTACTCACTGTGTGAGTATATATTAGCAGGCCGCTCAGTGTTGTCCGGTCATAAAATATGCGCAAATATGATGTTTTAATTCATGCAGATTTCATATTTATTTTTATAAAGCAAATTCTCTATTCATTATTATATTGTATCCAATATATATGTTAATGATTTCAAAAGTAAAAAAAAATGACTTTGGTGACATCAGCTGGTATCGAAAACAAAACATTCAGTGCTCCAGCCTTAGTCCTTATTTAGTGTTTCAATTTTCATCGTTTACTCCAATGACTATAGGAATTATCAACACTCAAGATCGAAACTGAACTGATTCTTCACTGCCATCTTTGTTCAACATAATGTCTCAACACTTAACAGGTTGAATCCTAGTAACAAGGATGGCAGCAGGTTTGTGACAGAGACGACGGTGAACTGATTGAATCCAAAATTTGACAATTTTATAGTAACTTTGGTAGCTTCTGATTGGTTGGTTATTATAACTATCGTCGAAATCATTGGAGTCTTACCCCATTAGGATTCAAAAACATTTTAACTGCTAGAAAGTTTTCATCTTAAATTCTATGCAATTATGCACAATGTAGAATCTTGTATAAATAGAACTCAATCTAATAATCTAATAAGAAATGATAAAAAATGAATAATTAATTAATGAACACTCGTTTTTCAAAAGAAATATGCAAATTAGTTAACCTTCATGAAGTTACTTGCATATCAATGACTGAATATATTAAGACTTTTGTTTTATGATTTTTAAATAAAAAAGTAGAATTTTAATATCAATATCAGAACGAGAAAAATTCAACATTATATGGACAATGTCAAAACATTGTAAATTCACTGTCCACATAGCAGCACTTATATAATGCAATGGTTAGAAGTTCTGACTGTCATTTGGCCGATTGGGTTTTGATCCTGGCTTGAGGTAGTTACTTGTCTAGCTGCACTGATGAGTTGTGAAACAGCGAAACAGTACTGTATGTGGATGACCCTAAAATATTTCAAATGTATTCTTTGTCTTACATAGAATAATAAAAACTTTGATCTGAAACTCAAACATTTCACGTCATAAATTTTTAAATTCATTGAATGACTAAAATTTGATATATATATATATATATATATATATATATATATATATATATATATATATAAGAACAATTAGGTAATAAAACATGTAAAAACACTTAGAAAAAGAGTTAAAAACATATTTAATCTTAAAAAGGAAACACAAAATAAGTTGATAGTCCTTAATCCACGGATTTTTGAAGAAATACTTTCCTTCAGAGGGAAGGATTTAGCAAAATGCGGGATCCGATTTTGCTTGCAAAAGTATTTAATGAAACTACAAGTACGTCATAGATTTTACTTGGTAACATATAGTGAAGCAGAGGGAACAGGGTGATGAAAAAGGTGATTTCACGTGAATATATATATATATATATATATATAGTGATATATATATATATATATATATCACTTATGTTTATATTTTTATTAATATGCTATCATATTACGAGGACAACAGAATATTCTCTTCATTGTTTTGACTCTCGAATGTGTATCCTTTGATATCTTATATGTTACAGTTATACATATATATATTCTATTGCAAGCATCACTTAGATTTCACATTTTTTCGTGCTTCCCATTTCGATACTGTTAATATAAATTTTATGCGGCCACTGTCAACTAATTAAGTCTGTTTTAATCAAATCATTTGAAATTCAAATAATGCAGACGTTTGAAATCAATATATGTAAAACAAAGGAATACATGACAGCAGGAAATGAGATGAAATGAAGAAATGATCAATATGGAAACCCATAAGAAAATCAAATCCGCTTTCAAACATAAATTAAAAGTAATTGGAATCAATTGTGACACGAAACAAAAGTGTGTTTCACAATTAGTAAAAACAAATCATTCGCAATTAAAACAAAACGGAAGATTTTAATGGAGATAAACAGAAATCAAAGATTATTGAAATCAGAGATAAAAGAAAGGGAAGCAGTTGATCCATCCATAGCATTACCCTCCTAAAGTTCAACTTTTCTGCACAGTGGTAGGGATGGTAGCAACGTCGTCGTATTAGAACTAGCCGGCTAACAGGGTTATGTTGAAAAGCCAGGAGGAGTTATCATCAAGATCCGTCGTTTTCTGGTCGTATTTTCCTTTGCATGTGACAAACATGCATACTGATGCATAATTCCATGTCACCATGAGATTTAAACCAACGACTTTAAACAGGAAATATTAATCAAGTTGTCTCTATCTATGAACCCATTAACGTAATGTTTTAAATAAGTATTTATAAGAATTTTTAGGAAGTAATGCAAGAGGCCAAGCAGTGAGAAAAGAGCAAAGAAACTGAAATAGTTGATTAAACAATGCCATTATTACTATGTTCGCACCTATATCCCACAGAACGTTGGCTTTAATAAGAATGTGTTCTCATACAAAATCAATATTACCATTTTGTTTGAAATTCAAACAGTAACTTTGATACTACTAACGTGCATTACGACAATGTTGTCTCTCTTTTATCATTATGACAAGGTATCTCCCTTAAAATTTTAAACCAACCTTCTTAGTGGTAATGCAACAAAGAAATAAAATAAAAACTTAAGTGAAATGCAAACGAAGTTATAAATACACGAAAAAATAAATGAATAAATAAAATAAAATAAAACAGAAAATTAACACGAACGCTACATGTTTAGGTTTAAAGAATAACAATAGATTTTAAAACAAAAAAACCACAAGAAAATGTCATGTCCATTTCGATTACGATGAAACTGCAACAGTCCCACTATGCACGTTTCAACTAAAGCTGAACACATATGTGAAGAGCGAACATTTTCCCAAAATTTAATATGATATGGAACCTCCATCAGACCATGCTGACGCAAGTAAGAACAAAATGCAATGTTAAAAGTATATAAAAAAATACTTATATATGGCTCCATTCAATTTCAAAAGACAATGGATACCCCCTGCCATGGTAGTTGTGTGTGTAATTGTGATGCAACAGTTGTGCAATCCTCAACCACACCTCTCCTGAATCTGCACTGCTTGAGTCCAGTTGCAGGAGAAGATCAGGACGACTGGAAACAATGCCAAGATAAGCGGAGAGCATATACAGCACCTGGAATTCCCAAATGGTCACCCATTTTAGTAATGACATGGCTCAGCATTGCTTAACTTCGGCGATCTGATGGGAACCGGTGTGTCAAACATGATTATAGTAGTGAAAACAGACAGATGACAAATGCCTCCATTCAGTCTCGAAAGACAAAGGATACCCCTTGTAAGGGCAACTGCATTTGTAATTGCGTGGCAAGAGTTGTGCAATCTCCAACCACACCTCTCCCGAATCGGCACTGCTTGAGTCCAGTGGCAAAAAGAAGTCCAGGACTGAAAACAATGCCGAGATAAGCGGAGAGCACGTACAGCACCTAGAATTCATAAATGGTCACCCATTTTAGTACTGACCTGGCTCAGCATTGCTTAACTTCGGTGATCAAACGGGAATATATACATTGTATTAATAAAAGGTGAATGTTCTGTCGTTATATACCTTAATTTGCTTCAGTTTGTGTTGATCTATTACAATTTTGCATTCTACTCTAAATTTCCTTTATATTTACACAAGACAAGCAAATTATTATAACTTCTCACTTGAATTTTCAAATGAAAAGTTATGCTTTGTAAAAATTTAAAAAAAATGAAATTTGACGAATGTTTAATTGAAGTCTCATATCTACTGTTAAAATTTTGTAAAAACCGGAGATATATGTATGAATTTTTACTAATGATTTCCACCAGCGCTTTGCATTCGTTGCATAAAACTAAATATAGTCCAGATTACCCACCCTTTCGTCTAATAGTTGTGTTCCAAAATTCAGATTGATTATTTAATTAGTTTAGGAGTTAATCCCATACATATGAATATATAAAGTAATACTTAACCTTGTATGAATAGAGATGTGAATATTTTCAGTTAAGCACAAGACATAACTACAGGGAGTCAATATTTGTATAATTTCTCTTCTACTTTTAAAGAATCAGAGTTAATAACCAAAGTTTATTTGTACTAACATCAAAGTGTTGCTTCACAACAGTTGTCAACAGTTCCGTGATCAGATAAGGCATTTTTGCTTTTGGAACTAAACCATTAGATATCTACAATCCAACGGAATCTGTCAGAGATCGACATTGCAGTAATCGCCAAACATAGAAACTTTTTTTCTTTTTTACATGTTTTGTTTTCCGTTTGCTTTTTATTCTATAGACCATCTTTCCAGCGTATGGCAGC
The DNA here is from genome assembly GCF_053919585.1 of Euprymna scolopes. NCBI lineage: Eukaryota > Metazoa > Mollusca > Cephalopoda > Sepiida > Sepiolidae > Euprymna > Euprymna scolopes. The sequence continues at coordinate 82,643,491 of NC_136504.1, forward strand.
TTAATTATTCCTTTAGAATGTTTTGATAGATCAAGTTGTTTTACAAGCAAAAAGCTTTTGTAAACCTATTCTCTTTTTCTTATATTAATTGCTTCCTATTATTTATGTATTCATTATTATTTTATTAAAAAAAAAAAAAAAAAAAAAAAAAAAAAACCCGACCTTTTCTGTAGTTCGGTGGATTGTTCGACAATTACTTCTTGTTAAAAGTTAATGTCATTAATGTCACAATTGTAAAATTGCTTTCATCTTAAATCTGCATTTTAAATGGACTCAGTTTTATCGAATCGTTTTTGTTTTCTATTTTCAATTATGAAGTATTTATTTATCTCCCTTTGTTTTCGAATTCTATAGAATATTTTAAAATGTAACAAGACAAGATCTGACATCCATAATAAGATATCAAATTAAGTTCTATTAATGGTTTCTTTGAGTATCTTCTGAATAAACCTTATTTACCGTCATTAAATTGATAGTATAATGATATTAATTATCTTGCTTTATATTTTCTTGTCAATACATTTTCATTAAAACCATCTGTACTATATGAGTAATTTGTCTGTCTGCATTTTCACCAACTTGTTTGAGATTATGAACTTGGAATTTGATAGAAATTATACTTCACCTCTGCACATTGCCTATCTTTTTTCTTACGAATAACTCCCAGATGAAATATAAAACACAACTGAAATTTTGACATTTTCAGTTCCAAACATATTCAAAAGAAAACAAAATATCTGCTATGTTTTTAGATGTGAGGTCTTGAAATTATGTAGAAATTATATATCTATATAAAAAAAATATTACATTTTAACCCTAAACAAGGCATCAGAGACAGAAATTGCAGGGATACTATGTAGGGAGTTGAGCAGCAAGATGTCTGTTCATATTCCGCTTGAACTTCTTTATTTAAATACAGTTGGGGAAGCAGGAATCTGGAAGAGAATTCCAGAGTCTAGCAGTTCTGGGGGAGAAACTATTAGAGTCGAAGAATTTCTTACATCTAGGGATCTCTAGTGTGTAGGGATGGGATTTTGTTGCTTGTTGGGCTTGACAGAGGTATTTAAATCGAGGGGATAAAAGGGCTTGCAGTTTGTCAGACCATCCACCATTAAAATACTTGTAAAACAGGCAGAGGGATGCAACATTTTGTTGGTGGAACAGAGGTAGCAGCTTAGATGACATTTCATGACCTATCAGGTTGGCGACTCTCTTTTGAACCCTGTCCAGGAGCAAGAGACTAGTAGCAGATGCACTAACCTAAATGTGACAACAATGCTCCATGCGTGAGCAAATAGTGGCCTTGTAGAGGTACAGGATACTTTCAGGCATAACTTTCTAGCATGGTAGAGAGAGAGCCCACTTTTTGCACAGCAGCCTTGGCAATGCTCTCAATATATCTGTTGCAACTCATGTTCCCTGTGAACGGTAAACGGAGAAGTTTGAAAGAAGTACTTTCAGGTAATGTATTTTTAGACATACGAGGGGTGTGCAATAAGTAATGCCCCTAACCCACTTCCAGTTGTCTGATCTAGCTGAAATTTTGTATGTGCAATGATTTATATCTCTACGGGTTATGTGGCAAATTACAGCTCTGAAATACTTGTGGTTTCTGTTTTACAGGTGTTTGAACTGAGTAAGGTGTGAAATGGAGCCTGTTGAATGTCGAGCAGTAATCTGGTTTTTGTATTTGAAAGGACGCACACCACAGGAGTCTTTTGATTAAATGAAAGAAACTTATGGTAATAATGCCCCCTCATATAACCTTGTAAAACGCTGGCATCGTGAATTCAAATATGGCTGGAAGTCTGTGGAAACAACCTTTAACCTGGTTGCCCCCCTTCTCCCATTGATGAGGCATCTGTCCGTCAAGTTTAGGCTAACATTTTGAAAGATCGGTGCATTACTATTTGCCAAATAGCCCAAGATGTCAAGATTAGCACATGGTCTGTGGAAACTATCATTCATGACCATTTGCATATGCATAAGGTGTCTGCCAGATGGATTCTCAGGTTGCTCACACCATTCCAGAAGCGAGAACGCATTGAGTGCTCGAGGATGAATTTGGAGATGTGCCAAGAAGATGAGTGAAAGTTTGTCAAAAGACTGATTACACAGGATGAAACCTGGGTCCATCACTATGATCCAGAGACCAAAGCCCAGTCAATGCAGTGGAAGCACTTGGACTCACCACCTCCAAAGAAGGGAAGGGTACAGCCCTCTGCTGGCAAGGTTATGCTCACAGTCTTCTGGAACCAGGACGGAGTAGTGATGACAGATTTCCTGGCAAAGGGTACCACAATTACAGGAGCCTATTATGCTTCACTTTTGAGAAAATTAAGGGAAGCTATCAAAATCAAGAGGCGGAGCAAGATCAGCAAAGGTACTCTCCTCCTGCAGGACAATGCCCTGGTCTACAACATGCATGTCGCCAGATCAGAAGCACGGGCGTGTGGTTATGAAATCCTTCCCCATCCTCCCTACTCTCATGACCTTGCACCCTCTGACTTTCACCTCTTCCCAGCCATGAAGTTGTTTTTGAAAGGAAAGCGTTCCCCAGATTATGCAGCCTTGATTTCTGGAAGTCACGTCATGGGCTCTCTCTCTACCATGCTAGAAAGTTATGCCTGAAAGTATCCTCTACCTCTACAAGGCCACGTCATTCATAAATAAAAATTAAATGACTTAGAATGACTTTAATAAACTTAAGGATGATTTGAATTACCTTAAGAATGACTTGAATGCTTAAAAATAACTGGAATTCTTCAAAAACAACTTGAATGATCTGGAGAATCACGTGAATGGCTTTGAGACTGACTGGTTATAAAGTTGGTGATTATTTTACATTAAACTAATACAGAAAAGTGATCCCCCACTTTATATCACAAAGTTACAAACATAAGTACAGCATGTAGTAAGAAAGATACTACACTTTGATCTTGGCCAAAAGGCCAAGAAAAGGGTATTTATTTGCTCCCCCACCAAGCAAATTAGGCACAAGGCCGATTTTTAATGTGAGGAGTAAAGGGGAAATGGGGACCAACTCCCCGGGGAGTAAGGGAGCTGGATAGTGACAATTTGTATAAAGGGTTGCCCCTACACTAACCAAGGTCTTATATGTGGGGTTGGTATTTATTTGCTCCCCCACCGAGCAAATTAGGCACAAGGCCGATTTTTAATGTGAGGAGTGAAGGGGAAATGGGGACCAACTCCCCGGGGAGTAGGGGAGTTGGATTAGTATGAAGGGTTGCCCCTACATTGACCAAGGTCTTATATGTGGGGTTGTCCCCACATATGGTCTTTGCTTGCCGGAACGGATACTACACTTTAATCTTAGCCAAAAGGCCAAGAAAAAGCTTAAAAAGCTAAGAACAGCATCTATTAACTACAGACCTTTGATCTTAACCATAAAAGTCAAGCACAAAAGTGTTACGGACAGACTGACCGACAGATTGACTTGTAGAGTCGCTTGCACATGACTAAAAACGGTCTCCAGAGCTGCATCAAATGATGGGAGAAATGCATAACTCTGGGTGGTTCCTATGTAGAGAAAGACTAATAACTGTGCCAAGTTTCGTTGCTCTACTCTTATGGGAAGTGGGTCAGGGACATTACTTATTGCACGCCCCTCATAGCTATTGGTGGTTGAGAAGGTTTCTTGTAATTACTGAAGGAAACAAGCTTAGGCTGGGCAGTATTGTATATGACCATTCATTTTTGTCCTCATTTCACTACAGATTAAAGGACTTCCTCTAGTTTTTCTGCCATTGCCTTAGATATGTGTTCATTCATTTTTCCCTCTTGCCTGTTATATAGCTTGGTGACATTAACAAATATACCTATCTCAGAGACAATTTTATCAGGGAGGTCATTTATGAATATTAGGAAAAATAAAGGTCTAAGGATCGACCCCTGAGGTACTACATTTATATCCTATTGTTTAAATGTACGACTGTCGAAGACAACCTGGATTCTTCTCTTATTTAAGAAGGATTTAATTATGTTAAGTATTCATCCAATGATACCGTATGATATTATTTTCCTGAGAAAACCATTGTGCCATACCCTGTTAAAAGCCTTAAATATATCTAGGTCTACTGCCCTACCCTCCCCTGCTTTGTCCAGTGTATGCTTTTTTTTTTTTTTTTTTTTTTACAAAGGCATCACCACATTATCAAGGCCCAGAGGCCACTCAAGGATAAGGGTTAAAGAGTGTACAGTAGAAGTTGGTCAATATAGTAATAATTAGTAATGAAAATTTGGTAAATTTAATAACTTATATGGAACGGCTCATCAAGAACTTATTTACTTTAGACTTGAACAAAACCATATTGTAGTCAGCCGGAAAGCAGGAAAACGGAAGACAATTCCACAGGCGTGCAGTTCTAAGAAAGAAGCTTTGTTCATGGAATCTACGTTTAGGTTTAGGGACAGATAAAGAGTGGGGGAAATTATTGATAGTGTTTACAGCTAGACGAGTGTTTCTTGTGAAAGTTTGGCGAGGGGGGACCATAGATTGAAGCTCAGTTGAACACTTTCCATGAAAATAACGATACATCAGAGACAAACTCGCAACATCTCTTCTGTGAGATAGAGGTTGCAAGGAGGAGAAAAGGACATCTCCTACGAGGCTACGAAGTCTATTTTGAACTCTATCAAGGCAGGCCAAGTCCTTTCTAGCAGCTCCTGCCCAGATGTGGCAACAGTATTCCATCCTTGGACGTACCTGGCTCTTATATAGATAGAGAATAGCATCAGCAGTGAGATATCTACTGGATCGATAGAAAGATCCCACCATTTTTCCAGCGGCCTTGGCAACAGATTTGATATACGTGTTCCATTTAAGATCAGGAGTAATGGTCAAGCCCAGAAGCTTGTCAAAACTTGAGGCCTCCTGAAGACGAGAGCCATTCATTTCAATTGATGACAAATGTGGATTAGAATGTTGATGATGTAAAGAGAGAAGCTTGGTTTTAGATGCATTAAAAGTAACCAGCCACTCCTTTCCCCATTGTACTACGTGCTCAAGATCAGAGGAGAGAGAATTGGAGAGAACTTGCTCGTTTACTGTCTTAGATGTGGTACCATAAATGGTAGTGTCGTCAGCATAAATGTCTACAAATGATGTAAGGATATGATTTGGAAGATCATTAATGTAGATCAGGAAAAGAGTTGGGCCCAGGATGGATCCCTGAGGGACACCGGCATTAATACTGTGAGCTTCTGATTTTTGCCCCTCAACTACTACTCTTATGAACCTATCAGAAAGAAATGATTTAATAATTGAGAAGACTTTTCCAGCTATACCATAGCTAGCGATCTTATGAAGTAAACCTTTATGCCATACCCTATCAAAGGCTTTAGATATGTCAAGAGCAATTGCCCTAGAAAGATTGCCACCGTCGAGAGATTTGCTAATCCTATGCGATATAACTGTAAGGACATCTGCTGTAGATCTAGCAGAACGGAAACCATATTGAGTGTCACTAAGAAGGTTATTTTTGTTGAGATGTTTGATTACTTCTGTATTTAACACAGATTCTAGCAACTTACTCATGACGCACAGGAGACTTATTGGCCTGTACTGAGAGGGGGATGAGCGATCACCTGAATTCTTAAATACAGGGCATACTGATGAGATTTTCCAGGGAGATGGGAAACTATTCTCCTTAAGACAACGTTTAAACAGTTTTGTAAGTATGGGCGCTAGTTCAGGTTGAAGTTTTTTGAGTACTATAATTGGAATACCATCAGGGCCAGTTGCTTTACTGGAATCAAGGTTTTTGATTAGCTTGGCAACATCACGTACAGATATACGTATATCACGTAGCGTGTTTTCTGATACAAGAGGAAATATTGGGGGTTGGCGGTCTTGGTCGCAAAGGGTAGAATTAGCTGCAAAGTTCTTGACAAAGAGTTTGGCTTTGTCTGATGCTGACGAGATTACCTCAGGTCCATTGATAATAGTTGGGATGGAGCACACGCTTCTGTTCAGGATTCTGTTTGCTATTTGCCAAAACTGGTGGGAACCAAGCCGCTGCTCAGCTACTTTGGACTTAACAGATTGAGCATATAACTCTCTTGCGTTCCTTATTATTTTCTTACAATGGTTGCTGGCAGTCCTGAAAACGGCTTTAGTTTCCATACATCTATTACGTTTGAAGCAGTGGAAAAAGTGATTTCTGTGCGCAATGGCAGCAGCACATTCTGGAGAGAACCATGGCTGGCTGTTAGGTTTTTGCTGAAACTTTTTAGAGGGTATGAAATGGTCAATACCTACAATTAACCATTCAGTTAGGTCTAATACTATAGAGGACACATCCTTTTTAAACATGGAATGCAGAGGTAGATCAGATATAAATGTACGGAAGCTATCCCAGTCAGCCTTAGTGTATCGATATACTGTACGATGAAGAGGTACGTCTGGGGACTTATTACATTTAATTTTTATCTTAATTGATACAACAGAGTGGTCGGAAGATCCAAGAGGCGACAGAACAGAAACTGAACATAGTTCAGGGCAAGTTGTGAGAAAAAGGTCTAGTAGGCTCGCATACTGGCCGTCATTATCGGGCACACGGGTAGGTTCCTGAACAATCTGAGTGAGGTCATAGGCAATGGAGAAATCATGACAGAACCTCCCCTCATCATCGGTCTTGTTTGAGTGGGTCAACCATTCGACGTTGTGAACATTGAAGTCTCCACATACGTGAATGTTAGCTGAAGGATAAGTAGAAAGGACTTGGTCAATATCCGTTCAGAGATTCCACTTGGGATATCTGCTGTAGAACAGGCGTGTCTAAATCCATATTGTTAGTTGGTCAGAAGTTACCCAATTGTAAGGTGATTAGAGCTTGATTTATTATGGACTCAAATATTTTGGCAAAGAGAGGGAGGAGCTAATGGGGTGATATGCAGATTGTCATAAAATGTTATATTTATTTATTTTGTAAAAGGCATAAATCGTTCCAGTGGTATTTCTTGAAATTTTTTCCAGTTCCAGATACGTCTTAATTACAAGATTCCTGCTAGCTTCTTTTGAAATTTTCATAAATGACATCCTTGTTATGGAACTTGACATAACAAGATAACAGACGCATGAATGTGCAAATAATTTTATCTAAACAGTAATAATTACAGAAAATGTTCACTTTATATGCTAGATTCAAAGGCTAGGATACATCCACTGCAAACTACTCTTAGACAAACTTAAAATTCAGTAAAGGAAATCTATGCAGTGTTTTAAGAAGTCGTATTCTTCCCTGACTATCTGATTCTTACCGCTGAGTGTTTTTTTTTCTTTATTCAATACTAGCTGAAGTACCCAACATTGCCCAGGTGTTTGGAAGTGTAAAAGAAAAAAAAAGTGTTAGCAGTCAGGCAGGCTTTAACCCGTGACACGGTAAGGCGAAGACGGAAAAGAAAGTGAAAGAAAACTTGACATCTTACCGCTACGCTATGAGGGCATAGGAAGGGAAAAGCATTCAAATTTAACGACGTCAATCAAAAAGTTGTTGCTAAGTGAATGAGTTCATGCAGGTGCAGAAATGAAGGTTGGCTGAAGGCCAGTTCAGCTTTCCGCCATTTCATTCATTTGTTTCCCCAAGATGTTGGGGAAAACCAGCTCCCCATAAAAAGGGAGTGTCCAAATGATTAGCAATTGTCTGATATGAGGGGTTCCCCCACATTGATCAAAACTAATTACTTTCTGAACGTCCTTGCAGAAAAGCCGGAAAGCTGCATTTGCTTTCAATTAGTTTCACTTTTATACAAAAAAAAAACATGAACAAACATGCGAGAGGATGGAATAGCGTGAATTTTATAAAAGTCTATCAAAATAAATCTAGATACAACGTCCTTCCGCAAATTGTAGATATTATAATCTAGGGAGTATATAAAAACTTCTAAAACATAGTAGAACCCCCACGGAAAAAGCCCTTGCTGGACATACAAAAATGCACACGCCCATTTTGCCTTTTATATATACAGATTACAAACAAAAGATAATCTGATTATCAAGTTACATTTTATGATTTTGTCTGGATTAAAAAAAATATGTCTGGTCATAAGTTTCAGGAAAATAGGTGTTGTACATGTAATTGAGTTTTGAGAGAAGGAGTGTATTGGGAAGGGGCTTATTCACTCAATAGCAACAGCAGCAAGAAGTAGGAGGCTGTCAGCAATAACACACTTCAACTAGAAACATTGATCTGGACAATAGTTCAAAGAGAAATCAATTTAAATCATCTGGGTTGCTACATCTATCACTAATCTCTCATTCTAAACAGAGCCCAAAAAGAAATTTTAAATCTAAAAGGTACAGCACAATCGGTCAGCTCTAACTTCTGTCCCATCGTTGCAATGTTGCATTCCTGTGTCTATTTTACATGTATTTTAATGGAATGGGCTTTGATAAACTCATAGAACTTGTGCCCTTTTAAACCGATAAGCAACAAAATTCCACCCCTTGATTGTTGAGGCTCCTATATGCCTGAAAACTTTCTACTCTAATAGTTTCTTCCCTCAAACTGCTAGATTTTGGAATTCCCTCCACGTTTCCTTACTGACAGAAGTTTAAATGTACTGTGAACAGACATCTCGCTACTCAACATTACATAATCCCCCCCCTCCCGTGAGAAAGGATCCCAAGTAGTAGCTCCTTACATTTCAAGTGGAAATATGCCCTGTTTGAGATAAAAAGAGTACAATAATAATAATAATAAAAATAATAATAATAAATTCTTGAATGTGGACACTAACACACATGAGCCACCTGCACGGGCCAGGCAAACTGCTGCAGAGGTAGAGCATGAAGCACTACACGGAACCAAGAACATTGAAGTGGCATACCAATAAGTCCTCTACTCCGCCATCCCCCCATGACCACACCACCGTCCCCCACTCCAAAAAAGAGTAAGACCGAGGAGCGCACTGACCAGACCCCCACTGGACAAATACAAAGAGAACTGAAACCTTGAGGAGGCTTATTGCCACTCAAATTTCAGTGAAGACCAATGGCTGGTGCCAGTAAGAAATCAATGGTAAGCGGCTGTTGGGATAATGCAAACTCATTTGCAAATGTTATCGAAAGAGGTGGAGAGTACTGGAAACTTGGGGAGACTTATTGTCACTCAGCTTCTAGGGAACACCACAGGTTTTTATCATGGAGAGATCTTTGAAAACCCATGTGAAAGCTTCTTGTGAGCCAACAATAATAATTCGTTATTCTAAAAATTAAGACTAAAAAAATCAAACAAATATTTTTCATGTTAATTCTTTATGAATAGCGATGTGTCATTTATTGTAATGAAACTTTGCATCTTTATATATTTTTTAATTATTTCTAATTGAAACTGGTTTGATTATGTTGGATTTTTTTTCTCCAAGTCTTAATTTGATTCATTTCTCGACAAGGGAGAGATATCTTTTGTGGTCAAGTGATTGTTAATTAAATTTAAAAAAAAAAAGAAGTTTTTCTTTATCTGAATTAATTTGTGTCATCTTGCAAATTAGGAATGTCAACAATTTTGACCAGCGATATTTATTTATACAAACCTTATTGGCTTCATATGTGCAGACATGATTATGTTCTCTTTGGAGAAGCTGATAAATTAATATACTATGGTTACACTCTGTTATTGAGCACTTTTTAATAAACACCGAGGTTTTAGTGGATTTGCATCTAGGAAACTACGACTATCTATATGCCTATAAAGTTAAGTTTTTGTCTCGCTCTGACATTTTTAGTAAAAGCCTACTTTTTCTATTTAAAAAGTATTAAAACGATCTTCTTAACTAATTTGCATATTACTTTGAAAACAGAACATCATTATTTAATCATTCATTTTTATGGTTTTTTATTAGAAGATTGGTTCAATTTACCTATTATGCTTAATTCAATTTATCCATAGTTTCTATATTGTTGATAATTGCATAGAATCTAGGATGAAAACGTTCTAGCACACAGACCCCTCCCTCTCTCTCTCTCTCTCTCTCTCTCTCTCTCTCTCTTTATATATAATATTTTGATTGCAGAAAATCCCCTCTGAACCAAAGTACCGTAGGTTTGCAACAACATATACCACATACAAATTAATTATGTCTGGACTATTAGTCACTGTCTTAGGTAACTTTAGATCGACATTTTAGACAGTCGTTATAATAACATCCTACATTTCATCCTAGGAGCAACATCATCACAATCACAGCCATCTATAGATGAAGTAGTTCGTATTTTTCCTCCTGCTTCCCCCAGTCAGTATCAGGAAGAAATATACACATTATACATATATTGTCCTTACACTCTTCGTAACTGGATCATAAACTCATAGACATAATATAATCTTTCCCTTTTCCGATTCCAATATAATAAAGTCTCCTCAGACTAATTCCGTTCATTCTTATTGGCTGAGCTCTGACCATTCCTATATCCCGAATCAACGGTATTCGCATGCTAAAATAAGGCTAATGCACCATTTGGCATCGCAGTGATACCTGTTTTTGCCCTCTGAGTAAAGTGCTGTGTCCATTTTTTTTTTTAAATTTTACGTTGTCAACAATATCTTCACCAGTTTGTATTTCCTTTCTCTCTCTCCCTCTCTATCTCTCTTTGTATATATTCTTCCCAACTCTCTTTCTTGCTCGCTCTTTCTGGGCCTTGATTGCTTTTTACATTTCTTTTTATGCCGAAGAAAAAACACATTTCGCAGCGTTGCTGAAGAAAAAACGACAAAGATTTATTTCCTCTCTCTTTCGCCTGCTCACTTTGTAAATTTGCTCCAGTAATTAATTATATTTTTTTCAAACATAGTTACGTTTTATTTAAATCTACTTGATTTCAATATACTTTATTTAAACGTACGCAATCTATTACGATCATTGCCGTTTTAAAAACAAATGTTTCGGCAATATCATCTACTAGATTCGTACTTACGTTGTTTAAATTTAATGATTTTTTTAATATATGTGAAATAATCACATTTTATAGTTAACTATATTTTATGTTTATTTTTTCCAGTCCTCTTATAATAAAAATATATAAAAATACATAAATTTGTTTATCAATTGATTTTTTAATCGCATATCCTTTCAAATAACAATGCTTATTTAAGTTAATATATTATATTTTGTCAAACTGTTTAGATATTTTAAAAATATATTTATTTACAGAAACATGAACAGAAAACAATGAATGTGTCACATTTTTTTTTACAGTTTTAGCACTTTTAAAAAGATAAATGCGAAATAGAAAATAGTTGAACTATTTTACAATGTGAATATTTCACATATGTTAAAAACATTAAATTAAAAAAACATAAGTATGAATCCAATAGATGATATTGCCGAAACATTTATGTGTAAATCGGCGTCGATCGTAATAGACTGCGCAGGTTTTAATAAAGTATATTCAAATAAGTATATTTAAATAAGTATATTCAAATAAGTATATTCAAATAAGTATATTCAAATAAGTATATTTAAATAAGTATATTCAAATAAGTATATTCAAATAAGTATATTCAAATAAGTATATTTAAATAAGTATATTCAAATAAGTATATTTAAATAAGTATATTCAAATAAGTATATTTAAATAAGTATATTCAAATAAGTATATTCAAATAAGTATATTCAAATAAGTATATTTAAATAAGTATATTCAAATAAGTATATTCAAATAAGTATATTCAAATAAGTATATTCAAATAAGTATATTCAAATAAGTATATTTAAATAAGTATATTCAAATAAGTATATTTAAATAAGTATATTCAAATAAGTATATTCAAATAAGTATATTTAAATAAGTATATTCAAATAAGTATATTCAAATAAGTATATTTAAATAAGTATATTCAAATAAGTATATTTAAATAAGTATATTCAAATAAGTATATTTAAATAAGTATATTTAAATATACTTATTTAAATATATTTATTTAAATAAGTATATTTAAATAAGTATATTCAAATAAGTATATTTAAATAAGTATATTCAAATAAGTATATTTAAATAAGTATATTCAAATAAGTATATTCAAATAAGTATATTTAAATAAGTATATTCAAATAAGTATATTTAAATAAGTATATTTAAATATACTTATTTAAATATATTTATTTAAATAAGTATATTTAAATAAGTATATTCAAATAAGTATATTTAAATAAGTATATTTAAATAAGTATATTTAAATAAGTATATTCAAATAAGTATATTTAAATAAGTATATTCAAATAAGTATATTTAAATAAGTATATTCAAATAATTATATTCAAATAAGTATATTTAAATAAGTATATTCAAATAAGTATATTCAAATAAGTATATTCAAATAAGTATATTCAAATAAAGTGCATAAAAAACGTACGTTTGAAAACACAAAAACAAAACGTAAATATGTTTAAAACATATATTAACAAAAAATATCTTAATATTTTTCCCTAATACGTAATCCTTCTAGCGAACCTGAGAATTTTTCTGTCAAACTTGGAAATCTGAGTGGAATTTCGAACTGAATCCTTCATTCAATCCACAGGAGTAACATACTCTCGTTCAATCAGTCATGACTGGGTAGAAATTCAGTTGTAAGTTTTATTATTCTGAAAGTTGAAGGTTCAATCCTCAGTACGGCCGACATTCAAAATACAATCGCAAATTATTTAAGACTTCTACCTAAAATAAATGAAATAAGATGAAGTTCTGAACTAGAAAATGCACTTTATCCACTATCACATGGATCGCTGCGATGAGAACAGAAGTCTGAAGAATCCAAATAATACGAATAAGCAATCCTCATCTCAAAAATTCAGAAGCACAAGAACTTTTTGTATTAAAGAGAGAGCTGCGTCTTTTAATTATTGACAAGGATTGGCATTAGTTATTACAAGATGAATGGTATCTTTTAATCTAATTTTGGTTGTTTTTTGGTTAGGCATTATTTCCTTTTCGTTTTTGGAGATGCTGACAAATATTCACAGATTTTCTTTCACATGTTCATTCTATTGTACTCTTTCTTGTTCTTTTATTCAAAAATTAATATTTTTATCCTTCTGGAGAAATAGTACGTCCCGGTGCAAAATAATTTCTTTTATAGTTCAGAACTTCACCTTATTTAATAACATTTTGGAATTTTATTAAATCGAAAAGAAAAAAAAAATCTTTATCAGAATAAAAATAAAAGGTTGTACTGCAGAGTTGATTATTTTTTTAAAGGAAAAAAAAAAAGCGAACTTTCGGATTTGAAATGTGCCGTGAGGATTTTTGTACATAAAAAACTGAATTGAAACCGTGTTGCAAAGAAAAAGGTTGTGACGTGTCGTTAAATATTCATTGGAGAATATAATTAACACTCACTTCAAAAAAGTCTGTATGTTTTACGGCATATCAATTATTTATAAAATTATTTAATGCTAATATACTGTCTAGAAGACTTCATATAGTCATGAAATGGAGTAGATCACCATTACGCCACGACAGAATCAATATAAATAAGGGTTGATATGCCGTGAATAAGGATTGATGTTATGTACGAGCCAACAACGAACGTTTCCCTTTTCTCCATTTAACATCTTTTTGTTTTTGTTTCCTTTCTACTTTGATTCTATCGTTACCAAAATGGAATATCTTTCATCGGACAACCATTCATTTTTCCAACATGACAGACACTTGCGCTTACCCAACTTATCGTCGTTTTCATCATTTATGCAGTTCCTTAGGATTCATCTTTTTCCGAGAGGTAATCGTCTGCCATTTTTAAATCTTATAATGTACAACAGGCCTTTATTTCCGACTTATTATAGCAACGGTACTGAAAAGATATACAGATAAGCCATTGATATCTATCTTTTGTTCATGAACGTTCGTTCCTACTCAGGCGTGGATTATTCTTTTATCTCAATCAGAACAAATGACGGTCGAATTTAGGTAGTGGTACACTCGTCGGAACGACAAAGACCATCTTATGATTGTAGCGATGATGGATGACTTGTGATGGTGGTTTGTTTAAAGTGAAGCTACTTTTTGCAGAGCCATCCCAATCAACCTGATCCAGCAAGAAGACAGGATCGAGATAGCTAAAAGCCAGCTGGCATGCAAAAGCTCCCGGATGTGTTGATGTCCTCCTACATACAGCATTTGATATTCCCAAATGATCACTAATACAGTTCTGGCCAGGCTCAATGCTGCTTAACTTCGTTCATCTAATGAGAACCGATGGGTCAATATGATTATGCCATATAAAATGTAGGTAGAAAGAGGGACTAACTGACAAAACTTTTCTACATTTTTTCTGGATAAGCAGTTAGAATTTAATACAATAAATCAACATTAATCATTGTTAGAGCTGGTTCTTCTTACATTTGCATGCAATACTTGCAATGACAGGTGAGCTTGTTGAAGGTTCACAGAAAGGATTGTTTCAGTAGGACTCTGAAGGTCATTTTTTGTTTTACTTGTGTGCTGATGGTGCAGAAAGACTGCGGGAAAAGCAACCATGACCGGCATGAGCTCGCTACAATAAAAAACAAAACAGTGGCTGCATGCAGAAGCAAACCTCGAACTACGATTTCGAGGCGGTAGTCGGTTGCACCTGATTATGTGAAACAGGTACTTTTGACAGTCTGAAAAAGCTTAATAAAATGAATGACCCTTTTTGTTCAAGAGAGATTTTTGTTGGATGTCACGAAAGTAACGTCGTTCGCGTGCTTTGAATTGTGGTTGGCAATATAAATTTGAGTGCGCTATTTGACAGCTAGAATTGAATTGAAATGAATACTGATGCTGCTAAGAACGAACTTTTCTATTTTGGTGTTAAAAACGTAAAAGAAGAAAATAATCTGACACCAGAAAGAAGCGAATGTACAAAGAGGTGGGATTCTGTGTGTTCTCAATTATTGTTACTACTTGCTTGAGGAAAATATGGACATAACCTCCCATTAAATATACAAATATTTACATAATCTCCCATTAAAAATACAAATATTGACATAATCTCCCATTAAAAATACAAATATGGACATAACTGCCCATTAAATATAAAAATATGGACATAACCTCCTATTAAGTATACAAATACTGACATAATCTCCCATTAAAAATACAAATATTGAAATAACCTCCCATTAAAAATAGATTTCAAATATTCATTAACTTTCGAGAAGAATCCATGGCCCCCGTAAGCAGAGCAGGTGGTGAAAAATTGCAAAAGTCTACAAAATTTAGGATATCAAGAAGTGAAATTACCTACGAGAAAATCCACTTTTAAAAAAGTTGTGTTTTTATTATACACGCGCTGTAGAAACACCAAACATTCAAGTTCAAGTTTTTCCACTTTTCTCAAATATATTTATATCAAAGCACATGAGCTTAGTTTAATCCAATGATACATTAAAATATTTTCAAATACATTTTCTATATACCGAACGAAACTCACTCATCCAGATGCTTCATATGTATAAAACTTTTTAAACACTTTCTAATAAATTAATATGGTTAATTCCTAATATTAATCTTTTATCTTTTTATATATACGCAATAGTTTTTTTCATATTATTATTATTATTATTATTATTATTATTATTATTATTATTATTATTATTATTATTAACAACAGTAGTAATATTAATTTAAGCGATTCCATAAAAATATTTAATGGTGATTATAATAATGATGTCAACAATCATTACATTAGCAACAACAAAAAAAAAGAGTTTGTATCTAATGTTTTAATTTTTTAAAAAATAAAAAAATAGGTTAATATTAACTAGCAGAACACGTAGAAATTTCACGGTAGTTGAAAATCTTTAAGACACATTATAAATAATATGAATAAAAACTATTAAAAAACAAATAATGACGAATATTAAACAATGTGTGCACAACTGCCATATATATATATATATATATATATATATATATATATATATATGTATTTAACGCTCATAGCATTTAGGAAATGCTTCACTATAGATATCGAAATTCATTGATTTGTCATTATCAGCATAATAAACAAAAATGTATGTACATATATACACTATAACAAACAAAAATGTATATATATATATATATATATATACACTATATAAAATTAATCTTTAATGTGCTTTATGTTCGTCATTATAATTTTATTGTATTTAATTTAAATACTGTAATTTTAATTTTATTTCTTAATTTTAATTTTCCCTTTTTATTTTTGATTTAATAGATATAGTATCGATGGCTGAGTTGTTTTTGGGGATTAATGCATTTAAATATGACAATACGCCCATGTTTATGCAACTGTTTTATATGTCCATATATCTGTCTGTGGTGTGTGTGTATGTTTGATTTGTGAGCATGCAAGTTAGTTTTTTTACGTATATCTTCTACTCGCTCCCTTCTATATCAGCGTAGACCTTAAATTTCTCTTTTTCTTTCCATTTTTCTCCATCCTTCTATATCTATGTCACATTGACTTGCTAAGTGTTAACTTGCTCTGCAAATAGAACGTCTGGCCTTTCCCTAAAATGTAAATACATTTTGCTTCCAACTTTTTAATTATATTCTGTCTTCTGACGAAAGTTTTTGTTTTTCTCTTGTTAGGAACTAATATTAGCTTTTCTACTTGTTTTTTTTTAGTGAATCTCTTCATAGCAAATTCTGGGATGGTACTTTCGCATTGTTTTTTTACCCTCTATCCATTTGAATTTCAATATCTTTTAGACAATATCATATGCATATATGAATTTGAATATTCACAGTTTTCGTTGTCTTTCGATTATCCCACTATTTTTAACGTTTCTTCATCGCACTTGAACTTCATTTACTATATTATTTTTAACTCATCAGTTTTTATACAAATATGTTTTCTTTCAAAATGTTAGCTTTCAATTTACGTGCAAACTAGTAAAATATCTAGACTGCCTATGAATATCATTTTGCTATCAGACTATATATATATATATATATATATATATATATATATATATATATATATATATATATATAGAGAGAGAGAGAGAGAGAGAGAGAGAGAGAGAGAGATTTCGTCTACTTTTCTGAACATGTTTTAATGTAAAACTTTTATTGCTTATACCATAGAAACTGGATATAGCTGTTGATTGTGTTCATGGCTATCCACGAGGGCAGAGTTAAACACGAAATCAGTTTTACTGTGAAGAAAATCCAGTTTCCCAGAAAGCGCCACTCTGGATTGGGACAAAAAATTGCTTCACTCTAAAAAGAATTCTTCTTCACTGATAGTGGACAGGAAAGCTGAAGTGTTATACCAGAACAAACATTACACTTTTCTTTAAGCCCAAAGGCCAAGACTATATTCGTGATAGTACATTATGACGAATTGCATCCTCACTATTAGCTCTGATCCTAAGTATTAGTGCCAGCCAATGAATAAATAATAACACATTACTGTTGAGTCAATATTGTGCTGATGCAGACAATATTTCCCATGTATTTTTCTTGACTTGTCCACATTAAATGCACTGAAAAATCACTGTCTCTTCTATGGACGTACTTTACACAAAATATTGGCAAAGAGATATCAGATTTGATTTCATAAAAGTCTTCGCAGAAACAATGATGACCAACGATTGATCCCATTTAGAAAAATGAGATTTTTATCGAGCCTTTCATTTATATTGTTGTTTTATTGTCTGCAAGGAACTTTACGGAAATCACAA
Source organism: Euprymna scolopes (assembly GCF_053919585.1). NCBI lineage: Eukaryota > Metazoa > Mollusca > Cephalopoda > Sepiida > Sepiolidae > Euprymna > Euprymna scolopes. The sequence goes on from NC_136504.1 coordinate 82,661,170, forward strand.
CGATGCTTTATTCGGCGCTTTCTTTTAATGTCTTTGTAATAAAATTGGCGAAAACATTGCAGGAATGAATTTCAGCATCGTGAAAAGTGGCCATTATCTGTTGTTGGAAGAGTTGATATGAGACTGAGTGGTTTTACCCTTTTTTTTTCAAATTGCAATGACAGAGTGGAGATAAAGTAAACCGAGAAATTGTAAGGAATTATTCTTCTATGGCTTTTATAAAAGTGATGACGGGTTCTCATTCTTGAAATTGCCCACTCGGAAAATCATTAGATTTCAACAAAATAGTTCAGTGGCATCTGTTTTATAACATCAAGATCTTGAAACTTTACATTTTGAGATATGAGACTCTCATTCTTCTCTTTGTGATTTTTAAAAACTTTATTCCCAGCTCTAATTGTTAAATTTACTGTTTGTTTTATAAAGAGCATGCTTTGTATATATATATATATATATATATATATATATATATATATATATATATATATATATATATATATATACAGAGAGAGAGAGAGAGAAAGAGAGAGAGAGACACACACACACAGACACACATACAGAGAGACAGACAGAAAGACAGAGAAGAGACAGAGACAGTTTGAAAATATTTTCATGACAATTAAGCTACGTTGCGTCCATCGTCAAACCGGAAGTGTCGAGGGTTTAAATTAAGGTGAGTAAATCGAAAAGATGGGACGACTTTCTAAAATATTGGCGAAAAAAGTGCCTAGTTGAAGGTGAAGGAATTAATGTTTTGAGGCAATTTTTCGATATTTGTCATCCGAAGAGCCGAGTTTCAAAATGATACCGATCCCATGAAAATCCGTAGCCTCTGTTGAAAGTTTTAGGTAGATATACAAACATACATGCATATACATTCATTCATTTTAACAGACAGGTGAAATTTATATTATAGAAGACTAGCCTGGGTACCCGGCGTTTCCTGGGTGTTTGGAGGTGTGTGTTGAGCAAAAAAAAAAAAAAGAAAAATAAGTGCTAGTAGGCAGGCAGACTCGAGCCCGTATCGCAAAGGAGGAAAAAATGTGAAAAAAAGTGACGCCTTTGCTGTTGCGCCTATTGCCAAACTGGAATGTGCGAAGGTTTAAATTAAGGCTAGTCAATCGAAAAGAGGAGATGACTTTCGAAAATATCGGCGAAAAAAGCGACCCCTATCTGTAGAAAAGTGTCCAGTTGAGGGTGAAGGAATTCATTTCCTTGGCCAAATTTTTTGATATTGTCGTCCGAAGTGTCAAACTTCCAACTGATACTGATGTCGTGAAAATCCGTTTCCTTTGTCAAAAGTTTTAAACATACATACATACATACATACATACATACATACATACATGCATTTGACAGACAGGTAGGATTTATATTATAGAAGATGGCTTGTTTAATTTCTAGTTATACATTTCTGAAGAGCAAAAGTATTCTAAAAGAACAATTTATTGCCATTTAGCTTCGTCTCAAAAGATATGTTTGCCAAATGTGTCAAATGTGCTCTGTCTTGTACGGATCTTGAGAAGTTGATTGGCTTGTTATATATATATATATATATATATATATATATATATATATATATATATATATATATATATATATACCATTATTTTTCATTTCAAATGCCAAAAGATGGAATCAATTTACACTCATAAACTTTTGTTTTCTTTTGTTCTTTTTATGCAAACGTCTAATTTTTCATTATATTGCGTCTTACATGTGTTTCGTTTGATACTGGAAGATACTGTCCTCATATCACTAAACAACTCTTCAGATGTTGATAAATGATAAAAGTATCAAGATATGCAATGAAAAAGGGAAAAAGAATTTGGAGAAGAAAAGAGAGATATGTAAAATCTGTAAAAACTGAAATTTAAGACACTTAAATCCACTCTCAAAATAATATATATATATATATATATATATATATATATATATATACACGTGTGTGTGTGTGTCTGTGCGTTTGTGTATGTGTGTGTGTATAAGAGAAAGAAAATGAAAACTGTAAGTTGAACTTTACAATCAAAATTTATTGTTTACTCCAAATACAATTTACAAAGTCCTTATTCCGCGGAGTTTCAAAAAATGCCCAGCTTAATGATGCATATAGACATATATGCATCATTTCACTGGACTTAAGTTTGGACTCCGGACTCCATTCTCTCTAAAGAACTATTTTCGCCTTTCGGATTATCTTGAGAGAATTTTCATGCAAGCTGAAATATTATGCGCGGTTTGTGTTTATATATTTTTTTAAATATCCGACATATTTTTATTTGTTTTTCTTGGCAGTTTATGACTATAATAAATTGCGGTTTAAATTAATACCATTACGAGCAAATTCTAGCATTGCTACAAATATAATTTGCTGATTTCTCTCTGTCCTCTGATTAGAAGAATAGCAAGAATAGCATCCTTTGAAACTCTGCGGAATAAGGACTTTGTAAATTGTTTTTTTGGAGTATTCAGTCGAACAATAAATTTTGATTGTAAATTTCAACTTACAGTTTTAATTTTCCTTGTCTTATAATAAGCTCTACTCTCTATTGCGTATTGAGCTTTTTTATTCGGTTGGGTTTAAATTTTCTGCATATAAATACTGATATTTATATTAAATTGAAGTTTACCTTTGCATATATCAGGTAAACACTACATCCTTTTTATTTCATTACTTATATATATATATATATATATATATATATAAATATATATATATATATATTTATATTTATATATATATATATATATATATATATATATATATATACACGAGTATGTGTGAGTGATGTGCGATTGATGTCATGCAGAGGTAGTGTCGAGGTGTGTCGAATCATCGTCCATTCAGTAAACAACCAATAGATACGCTCGATGGCATAATCAGTCACATAACAACAGATCACGAGCATGCGTACTAATGACTTCCGTTTTGTTTTTTTATCACGCTCGAGAGGACGGACACATAAAACTGAACTTTTTCACAATGAACACGAGCAGCAGACATTTTCGAACCAAGATTGTTGTATATAAAGCAATAAACTCCACAGACTGAAAATAATAGCGGCCATTTGTTTATTTTCCGGCACCATCGTCTGTAACATCAGCACTTTCTTATAAATAGGGCACTTTCTTATAAATAGGGCACTTTCTCGACAAAATAAGGGAGCAAGGAGCCTCCCAGCATGCTAAGCCTATGGAGCCTCCCAAACTCAACACAGTATAGGCTATTTTTAAAATGACATTTTCCCTCTTGACTGAGGTTAAGGCTGCTAAATTCTGTGTAGTCCTAGAAGGTTCACTCTCACAGGCCTTGCCTCCCATCCTTTGAGAGAGTAAGTTTACTGTCTGGGGCGCTCCTTCCTGGGAAATACTAGCGGGGCTGCCGATGAAATTTTGTTAGGCCTGAGTGTTCCTCCTTTAGAGTGCTGGCTTGTCCTGCTCCACCTTCTTGACCTTGTGTCGCATCTTCCTGTTGTGGGACGGAAGCCAGCTAGGGAGCAAGGAGCATCCTGAAATGCGATTTTGAAGTGCTCAGTCAAATCATCCCAGCCCACCAACCGAAGAGTCTTCACAGCAGTAGCAGCAGTTGTTCAAACAGCTTTTTTCAGACATTTTTAAAAGACTATTTTTGCGATTCAAACAGCAGTTTTCAAGGCTCCAGCTCACTCCTGCAATTTTCAACGTTCTGCAGCTTTCAACGCCTTTTAGAGCTTCCAGCTTCTCCTGCAGCTACTAGTTTCCAGTATCCACTGATGTCTGGCTATGAATTTCCAGTGCCCACTGACATCCAGTCTCCGATTTCATGGACCTACTGACATCCAGCTATCTGTTTCCAGTGCCCATTGATGTCCAGCTATGTGCTCTAGTCCTCACTAATGCCTCGATACTAGTTCCAGTATCCACTGACATCCAGCTATCCTGTTCGCGTACCATTGACGTTCAACTACTGGTTTCCAGTGTCTGATCCCATCTCACTCTGGCTGACCCTGAACACACGATCTCCATCCACCGGCCCCAAACGATCATAAGTGTCTGTCATCTTCCTTTGCTATTGTCGTTACCTATTTGCCTTCATTAATTGTACAGTCGATTGGCAACTTCACTCCTTTCGGCCCACTGCAACAATACTTCTAATGATCAGTGATATTGTAAAACTGAAGTAAAAGTCACTACATTATATATTATATTATAGCACACTATAAAATAACGTTTAAATAAATAACTTTTCATTTATAAGCTAAAACAAACCTACGAAAATACTATTTCAAACATTTGTGCGACAGACCTTACAAAAATGTTATTTTAAATGTAAGTATGGCTTATCAAATGATAGCTATCGTATCTTATAGTGAAGTTTGCTCTCAACAAAAATAAGGTGCGTCTATTTGATTAATTAATTTCATGATGACTAGCAATTTAATGATGACTTGCCGGTCGTAAAATACGCTTAATATATTTTAATACATGCATATTTCGTATTATTATAGAGCCAATTCTCTGTTGAATATTATATTGTACCTAATATATAGTATTAATTTCAAAAATGCCATAAAATTTGTTGACTTCTGTACGCGTTATTCATCCATCCTAACAAATATTTTACTCGGGTTTATGGTTAGCATTTCTTGTTAATTGAAGTGTTATGTGACTAATAGTTTAAAGGTTTATTGGTTAAATATTTATATACGGACAGACACACATACATACATACACCTACTGCTTTATTTATATGTAGAAAATGTTACAGAAATACAACACCTCTCATAAAAATACGGGATGCATACAAAAACATATTTAAATGAATTATTCTTCTATACATGTACTGTTAGATAATAAAAGGGAGATCCTTAAAGTGGGGAAACTTAAAAGCAGAAGTTAGGGAAACCACGTGACTATTGCCAGATGGGATCTCAGCTGCGTTTTTTTTTTCTTCTTGAAAATAGCGGAAGTGGGTTGATTCGGAACATCGCTGCTCCCGTGAGGGCAGCCGCATACAATGCAGTTAATATTAACAAGGTAACCGATTTATTTATGTATCCGTTTGCCCCCCCCTCTCTCTCTCTCTCTCTCTCTCTCTCTCTCTCTCTCTCTCTCTCTATCCATCTATCTATCTATCTCTCTGTCTCCCAGAGCTGTCCGTTCTGTTTTAAATAAAACCTTTATAAGCAAACATGTGTCTATATATTTTTGGCTATAAAAAATTGCCAAGTTTCACAGTAGTGTCGATTGAAGGTTTTGTCAAACTTCGTATAACAACGAAACAAATGTATAAAGTTCATACACCAGTATATTGTGCACTAAAACTCCATGTTTCTTGTATTAAGAACGATAGACATTATATAGAAATTATCGGCTACAATTTGATTTCGATGAAGATACTTTTTCACCCTCTCACACACAGCATCTAAGATTCCCAAATGGTCACCCATCTGGTATTGACCATTTAACGTCTTTCAATTTTCGTGACTTCACGAGAACAAGTTTCTGAATGTAATTATATCGTCTGGACAAACTTATTTAATTATTGTGCGTTTTTTTAAAGAAAATAAAACAGTTTGTCTCCGTGTTAAGGAATGTGTTTGTAGGTAATTACTTTTGTTTTAATGGAAAATGAAGAACAAAAGATGTACTTACCTCATCTTTTACTCATTTTCTTTAATAAAATATCACGAACGGAGACGACATTTTCTATCAATTCTTTAAAAGCAAATCAACTTACCTAAAATGTAAAAAAAAAATATGCACAAACAAATAAGTAATCGGATAATAAAATAACTAGCATTAAAATTTTAAACAAGCAAATTAGAAATATATTCAATTGAAAATGTCCAGATTCTAAATTTCATATATATCTGTAATATAAAGCTGTATGTATGTGTGTTTGTGGTCACGAATAGGCTCCTATATGGTTGGCTATTTTAAAAAACTGATTACATATAATGATAGAAGATGTATCGAGACACCGGGAATGGGTATGTTTGATCTGGCAGAACGGTGGTTCATTAAAATTGTGGGGTCTGCATTCGCGCCCGGTCCACAAAGTATGGTAATAACAAATTTTAAAATAAAAAAAAAACGTTTACAAGTGTTTTTGATATAGATGTACATAATAATACTTTGATAAGTATGTTTTAACTTAAATAGGGATGGTATAATAAAATTGTGGGGTCTGCGTTTGCGCCTGGCCTCCATAGAATGGAAATAGGCACAAACTTTAATAAAGACTTTTCATATCTATCTGCGTAAGTATACTTTGATAATTATGTTTCAGTTTGAAAAAATATGGTATAATAAAATTATGGAGTGTTCATTCGCACCTGACCTCCATAGAATGGAAATATGTCACAAAGTTTAACAAGGTTTTTTAATATAGATCAACAGAATATTGTGGTAAGTGTTTTAGTGTGAACAGGTATGGTATAATAAATTATGGGGTTTATCTATTTTATTTTTACTTTCATCATATTTTGCTTTGGTTTTGATACCCCCAAATTCAACTCCAATTTACAACCCTTCCTTTTCATAACCTATCATGCTTTCATAAATCAGTCCATTTTCTGTAGGCTGTTTTTGAACCCAGTTAATGACGGGTACTTTTGCTAGTATATATATATATATATATATATATATATATATATATATATATATATATATATATTTTGCTTTTCTTTTATTGGACACTCTTAATAACCTCGTTAAATTCATTAGTTATCACCTTTGAACACCTTAACCTGATTATATATATATATATATATATATATATATATATATATATATACTAACACACCACCTGGCGTTGCTGGGGCGTAAAATACGCTTAAATATGATATTTTATTTTATGCAATTCTCTATTGTATTCATTATATATTAGTGATTTCAAGTTTAAAAAAAACAACATTTTTTTAAAGCTTTTATTACTTCAGAGTTATTCGTTACCATCTGAGCTAAATTCACATGCATATCAGAACTTTAAAAATAACGTTGCTTAATATATATATATATGCGCATGCGTATAAGTAAAAAAACAAAAACCAATTATGTAAAAAATAAATGCTACCAAAGGCAAGATAAGTTACTACTCTACGTACATGAATAAGTATTTAATTGAGGTATTGTAGCGTGTCTCTTATTTTTATTTTAGTTGTTATGTTTCTAAAAATGTAAAAACACAATTAGCATTAAAAGTTAATTCAACGTGAATATCTCTTAAAGGAAAGAAAGTCACACGCTCCATTATCTGGGTAAACGTTAATCCAACAACAAAATAGACTGAAATATTGTACAAATGGAATTTTTGCATATGTGTAGTGTACACGAATGAGCAAGGCTAATTTTCTAAGCTTTTCTAAAAGTTTTATGAAATCGAATTCATGGAAGCCAATTTAATATCGGGATATGGTAAAAACAGCTCGTTCTCATGCTATTTGTATGCGAAGTCGGCCATGTTGGTGCCAGCTGCTGTGTTCGTTTTTGTGACTATCTGCCATTCCTCAAAGTAAGTGCATTCAATCCTAATATGTACAGTGAGCTGGTAAGTCTGATTTAAGATGTTGTACGAAGTTACGATTAAGAATAACTCATCATTTATTAAATGAATCTGTAACTGTAATGAATTATGTATAAAAAAGTAATATGTAGAAAGGTAAATAATAAACCGGTTACATACGAAAAAGTTAGCCCAAAAGGAAAAGAAATGGTGAGTTTGGTTTACAGAGGGAGAGAGATTTGCCTTAGCTACTCTCACAGTTGGATTACGTATTTGAGTGGAACAGGAAAATATGAACTGTAAAAAAGGGACAAATATATTGGTAACTAGAAACGCATTAACAGTAAGTGGTGAACGTAAAAGCTGTTCATAGAAAGTGTCTACTTATAATCTTATAATGTCGAAAGTGGCGGGAGTAAATGTGTGTGTATATATATATATATATATATATATATATATATATATATATATATATATATATATATATATATATATAGCTATTAAAAAGGGAAGACTGAGTTTTTTTTTTTGTATCTATGGTAAAAATAAGGACGGAGGGAAAACATTCGACCGACCACTTTTCGCCCTCACTTTTCAAAGCCGAATAGAGGATTTTTTGTTTGTTTGTTTGTGGATTTTTTTGTTTTTTGTATAAACGAATTCAAACGGGGGAACGACTAAAATAAAATAAAATTATCGAAAAGAAAAAAAAATGGGGGAACGACTAAGGCTAAAATAAATCTATCTTTATGATAATTGTACAATGGAGAGGAAACGCCTTAGAGACTCTATTGAACAATTATCATAACGATAGATTTATTTTAGTCGTTCCCCCATTTTTTTTCGATGGTTTGATTTTATTTTAGTCGCTGTCCCGTTTAAATTCGTTTTCCTATACGAAAAAAAAACCCAACTCGATTCGGCTTTGAAAAGTGAGGGCGAAACCTGGTCAGCCGACTCTACGCCCTTATTTATCTAACTTTTTTTTTCAACCTCCATCGAATGTTTTCCCTCCGCCCTTCCTTTTACCATGAATACAAAAAAACTGTCTTCCATTTTAAATAGCTATGATAAAGTTTTGCAACCCATCCCAAAATAATTCTATACACACACACACACACACACACACACACACACACACACACAAATATATATATATATATGTGTGTGTGTGTGTGTGTGTGTGTGTGTGTGTGCGCGCGCGTGCGTTATTAAGTATGTATTCTGATAACCTTATGTCTAAGAAAACATTTAAAATATTTTCCGGTATTTTTATTTTCAAATTCTCACACAAATTCAAATAACGATAAAATCGTTATTTTTGTTTATAAGCTACTGTTAAAGATGCCCAAGTAAGCGAAAAAGTCAGTTCTTGAAAATGAATGGATTTTTTCAGTAAAATATTGCTGATGGTCTGTCCTTTTTATTGATTTGCAAAGAACTTTCTATGCAGATTTTTATAATTACATAAAAAAATTGAATTAAATGTTGGAAATTATTTTAATTAAAATTTATTGATCTACAGCACTCAAACTTTGATAACCGATTATGGACAAACTATTTGATATAACAACCGATTATGGACAAACTATTTGATATAACAACCGATTATGGACAAACTATTTGATATAACAACCGATTATGGACAAACTATTTGACCGACAAAATTCTCAAAACATAAAATGCATTCTTTCCTTAATTTTTACAGCCAGATTTTATCAAATTCCTGCGACTGGTTGCTCTCGAATCGAGGTAAACGATATTCATGATTTTTTTTCTCACTATTATAAAAGTACACATATCAATAGCATTGATAAACTTAAAGATAAATTAATTTCCTTTCGTTTAATGTATGGCCTGATTGGACTTTATTGGTTTATAGCGATTTTATGATTCTTTTTCCGATGGACACTCGAAAATGCTGCTTTTTTATGAGGTTCTACAAGAAGGTAAGCATTGCTATTTAAAAAAAAAACGTCATCCAATCCAAAATAAACGAAATGCTACTGAAGGAAATTCCATTATCTTCTCTAGAAATTAGTTTACATTTTACATCATTTTCCAGTAAACACTTCTGTATGAACTATTAGGTTGACAAGAAAGGTTTTGCGGTTTTTAACTTCAAAATCCATATGAACATATTTCAGGACAAACGAACATTTACTGATCGAAATAAGCACCATCAAAATCAATACACTTTTGCCAACGCAAAAACAAGTGTATTTATGCCAGTAACGTAAAAAAATATTGCATTCTTGCGGCGATGAAGTCGCTGAAGGCGTTTTTAATATCACTTAAGTTTTTGAAGCATTTCTCACGCAAAAAAGTTGTCGAGATGCTTAAAAAAATAGTAGTCAGTAGGTGAGAGGTCTGCAGAATATGGCGAGTGAGGCAGAGTTTTGTAGCCTAATTCGTTCAACTTTGCAGGGTCGGCCATCAGAATTTTCTTGGTAATTTTATGTTTGCCTACAATAGGTGATGCATCTTGACTTCTTAAAAATTGCCTGAACATGCCGCTTGGTTTTTTTTATGTGAGGGTGCTTAAAGTAATTAGCTATAAACTAACTCATTCCGAAAGTGAGAAAGCAAGTCACAATGGTCCAGTCTCTGCAGAACTTATTGTTGAGGACGGATCTCGACTTGCATGATTGATATAAAAAAGGAGGCGGCTTTTCTTCACTAACTTCCATAGTGCAGCTCTCTAGTAGGTCTTTCTCGCTGGTGAGTGTTAATTAAACAAAAGTTTGGGTATATGAAATCACTATTATCTCCGGTGTCTGCACGTCTATATCTAGGTTGGGTTTTTTTTTTCCAATTCTGTGATTTTTCTTGTCATCATTTATCATTGTAAAGTTGCTGCTCGCTGTGTGGATCCCTTTGGTTTATAACGACAATAAAGCGTAACGGATCGAACACAGATGTCACAATTGATTTGTTGCACTTAATCAGAACTTTATCACCAATGGTGATCGTATGTTTACTGGTATGCAGCAGTGTAATGACGTCATTTCATGGCATTTGCTTTCACGTGATACAATTAAGACAACATGTCCCCCACTTTCTGAAACCTGTAGGACTAGATTTTATTTATTTAGTTATTTTACTTTTATTTGCACCAAACAAAGCACAGTGCTTTTGAAGCGTAATGGATTACTTTGATAGGGATTTACAGGGAGCAACCGGCATGGGGAGTTGTCAACAAAATTTTTGTTTAGATTTAAATTTCTGCATGTTGGTACATTCGAGGAAACAGAGTGCAGAGAAAGAATTCCAAAGACAAGCGATCCATGGAAAGTATAAAAGAGCATGGACATGCATATGCAAATACATGCGAAATGATGTCACCAGTAGAGAAAAAGAAAGTCTATATAAGGATGATCACGTTAGAGACGTGTATGACGTTCGAGATTACGTTCGAGAGCACATTCGTAAGGACAGAGGTGGACAGAATGAGCACGACACAGTTTATTTGGGAAAGTACCTGGAAATAAATGTCAATGTTACAAACAAAAAAAGAGTCGTTATTATTTGTCCTATGTTCCTTGCGACGTAGACTGCATACAACACGTGAGTCCCATATGTAAACTTGTGTAACGTTGCATAAGAAAGTCTTCCAACATCTAAGGCCTTGTACGATGTAGATGTGAGACTTTGTTGCTAGAATAATCGAATTTATTCAATAAGTATTTATTGTTTTCAATCAAACAAAAAAAAAAAACGAGTTTACTTCCAACTGAACAAGAAGTGGGGGCTAAGTTTACGTTAAATGTATATAGGAAAGTGATCCTCACTCTATAACACAAAATGTTTGAATTATTTAAAAAAAATCGTTTGCTGATATTTTTCGGCTTTTACATGTACTCAAAGTAAGTAGAACATTATTCGGGGTGGGGGAGTATGTAAAGCTTGTGAATAAAAGTTTGTATACTTTTATATATACTTATAAACAACAAAATTATTCTTAGAAACCATCTTGTTTTTGTTTCATCGTAACTTTATGCTTGCGTATTTGTTATCCATTTGTGTTAATAAAAACAAGTTATATAACAAAATAATTCTGAATAAAAACCCTGAAAATTAGACAAGAACTCATTTCATTGTAAGTAATTCAGGTAATTAAAATAGGATTCGGTAAAATATATAGTCAGTTTTTTTTAAATCAAACCAAATAGATGTTGCAACAATATTCAATGACCGGATAAATGATAGCTTTATAGAGATTGGCAGTGTCTTATAGGTACTTATTTCACTTCATGTTACTTGAGAATATCTGCAGTTTATAAGGAACTAACTCGTTCAAAGTTTGCAGTATAAACTATACATATTTATGTGTTACTCTCTTTAAACCGTATTCAAAGTATTTCTCCTGAATTATACTTGCAACAAGAAAATAATCTCTTCAAACTAATACTTGCACTATGTATGTGCAAGATTAGAAATCGAAGCTTGGCCGCTTTCTGGCTATGGGTTCGAGCTTGGTGGAATACATTCTTTCATCGTTTTTAGATGATGTGTTCTCATATCTCATTAGTAGTTGTTGTTTAGACAAGGCATGTCAAACAAGCGGCCCGCGGGCGCATGCTGCCCTCAAGAAGCAGAATTTTGGCCCCACAGACAATTTTAAGCAACTTGAAAAATCAAGGAGAAAAACGAAAAGATCAAAATAAGAGGTGAGTTCGAAAAGTAGTTAAAATTTCTTATCTATCCTCGCCTTACAACGTCACAAACCCAACTGTCACGACTTCTCACTACTTCCCTTAGTTTTCCTTTCAGACGCAGGGTACCTTTCGCAGCCCTACACTGACTTCCGCCGGTGTCATTCACTTCTTTTTCTTCTGCACGCAAACATGCCGTCCCAGTGGTATCTTATCTTTTGTCACTTCCACCTCGATATTCTGCACTGACGCTGTAATTCCTTCTTTTCTTTCTTTGTTTGGCATTTGTTTCTCTGAGGGCCCATTAAAGCTAAATTATCAATGATAAGACAAAAACTTGTCCCTTCGAAAAATTTAATCTTCTGCTGGTTGTGGGTTTTGTAAAATTAAGTTTTGTTGCAATTAAAATTACAAATGGTTTCTGCTCACAATGTTGAATTTATTTTATTTTTCATTAATAAATATTTTTAGGCATTAATCAGAGAAATAACAGCAACAACGACTATAAAGAAAGCAATTCTATCCACAATATTATTTTTTTCTTTTAAAATTCAAAATTCTATTTGTTTTTATATTTTTTATTCGTTACATTTGTTTTAGTTTTGTTTCGTTTTGTTTTTAAATTCGTTTTTTTCTATTTAAAGTTAATAAAAAGTTATTTCGTTACATTGGTTTTGTTAGATTTGTTTTATCTTTTTTCGACTCGCACCCGTGAAAACTGATAAAACGTAATTTTACAAAGCCCACAACCCGCAGAAAATTCATCTTTTTCGAAGGGACAAGCTTTTTGCTTTATCACAGGTAAATTAGCTTCAGTGGATCCTCAAAGAAACAAATACCTTCTTTTTTCTTACAGAATTTATTGACTTTCAATTTGTTCACATCGTTATTTGGACTCAGATTTTCATTGTATTGGACTTTTAAGCGTTTCCTACTTCTCTCTCTTACCCACTTGTCACACTGTTACTGTACTTCCCTTTTTTCTTTCCTTTTCAGTTTTTACCTTCTATTTTCAATAACCTTCATAAAGTGATAAATAAAAAAAAATGTGCCCGCGATGTTCTAAGCAGTTTATTGATGGTTTCAATGTAAGGAATAGCTTTCCTAAAGCAAGGATAGACAAGAAATTTTAATTATTCATCGAACGCACCTCTTATTCTGTATTTATTTTATCTACTTTTATGTTTCCTGTCGTGTAGGCCCTATATCTATATTGCTTTTTACTATTGTGTACTTTTTATTAAAATTGACTTTTATAACTAAAAATATGAATCGCGTAATACTGTGCAGGGACCAGGTTCGTTTGTGATAACTGCTTTTATTGATATTTTATAAATATTCTTCGTTGTGTTTGATTTTATTTTGATTCTTTAATTTTCTAAATTACGCATCGTTTTTAAAATAGCTGGTGATTCTGCGACTAAGAAAAAAAGAAAGGTAAATGAAGAAGGGCGATTGTTTCAAGAAAAATGGGAACTACAGTATTTTTGCACAGAAGTGAATGGAAATATACATTGTTTAATTTGCAATAACCATATTTCTACGCCGAAGACGTATAACCTGCAAAGACATGATGAAACGAATCATCTGTCATATAATAAATATGAAGGCCCCATGCGTGTTTCAATGCTCAAAGAATTGACAGTTAACTTGACACAGCAACAGGTCTTTTTTACAAAAAGTCAGAAAGTAAATGTCGCTTTCGTTACTGCAAGCTATGAAGTCAGTCACTTGATAGCGATGCATGAGAAACAGTGCCTTATAAAAACGGCCGAAGTTGTGTGTCCAGAAAAAGCACACTTGTTCGAAAATATTCCCCTCACCAGGAACACTGTTGTTGAACGGATTGATGAAATGTCAAGTGATTTGAAACAACAGTTGAAAGCTGAATCATTAAGATTTTAACAGTTTTCAATTACAATTGATGAGATTGTGGATATCACTGGGATAACACAGCTTGCGGTCTTCATCAGGGCCTACGACAATAAATTCAACATTTATGAAGAACTGATTGAACTAATACCTATGCATGACACTGCAAAAAGCCAGGACATCTTTGAGAACGCTGAACGGGTTCTGCATGAATATGATTTTGATTTGAGCAAGCTTGCATGCTTGTCTACTGACGGTGCAGCGAATATGGTTGGCAGGTATAATGGTTTTGCTGCCAAGTTACAAGCAAAAACAAAGAATTTACATCCGGATTTGTCATTTACACATTTTCACTGTATTATTCATCAACAAAATTTGTGTTCAAAGATTTTAAACGTTTGTTATTTCGCCTCTTTAGATCAAGATGTTGGTATTTCGTCAACTCTACGGGTTCCCTCGTTGAGTTCTTGACGTCATTACTAGTAGGACCGCTGTGCTGTAACTGAATGGCCATATTAAATAAGCGACATACACACTTTCTTATAAAATAAAATTCTTTCATTTTAATATTTAAAGGAACATCTTGAGAACAGCATCCAACATCCAACGTTTTGCAACCCGGTTGCGAAGGCATCTCGTTTTCAATGCTTCCCTCGTCAAAAAACTACACGAGAGAGTAGAAAAGATAGAAATAAAGAAAGACGGAGAGAGACAGAGAGATACATAACTTACAAGAGATTGCTCTTAATTTTAACCTTTTTATAAGCCTGTGTCATCCGACCTTTTTCACTCTGGCTGCTTCCGCTTTCTGTCAACATAAAGATTTGAGTTAAGCGAAGAGTTACTGCCTTTGTCATGTTTTATTAACACTGTTTTTACTTTGTCTTCTCAAAAGGACAAGACAGGTCGGATATAAGACTTTTAGAGAATAAAGAAAAGGTTCTTTATCATTATATCATTCACGTATCATGTTCCATGTCGCTCTTATGATTGTCTTTGACAAACCTTGTATGTGAGACGTAAATGTATGTGTATATATACAAATCCAATTGTGTCTTTATTGTTATTGTTTCTACATTATTGTATTTTAATATTTCCGAACTCATTTCATTCACGAGAGCACAACATATTCAAACTGGCGGCGCTCGTCGTGAAGAAGGAACTTCAAAATGTACAAACACGTTTAAATTAAAATATGGAACATTCTAAATTTATTATAATGGAAAATTCTTAATTTATGATTAATGTTCCTTCTGCATTATTTAAGTGTTAAAAATTCTTTTAGATCATGTATGATAGAATTAAGTAATTTCTAATTTTATAATTGATGACTTCTTGTTCTGAACGCACAAGCTAAAGAAACATGTGGGAGGATATCGGGAAAAAAATATCAAATATTCCTATCATTTGTTGGTGACCCTCAGTAAAATTATGCATAAACACTAGTTACATATTTAAAAATGCATTTATATTTTTTTAATTTTTGGAGTGTTTTGCATGTCGTGAGGCACAAGTGCTTGCAGTTCGTCAGAGCATTAACCATTAAAATACTTGTAGAACAGGCAGAGGGATGCAACATTTCGTCGGTAGGACAGAGGCTGAAGCTTAGATGACAGTTCAGGGCTTATCAGGTTGGAGACTCTCTTTTAGACCTTGTCTAGGAGCAATAGACTAGTAGCAGATGCACCAGCCCAAATATGACAACAATACTCCATACATGAGCGAATGGTGGCCTTATAGAGGATATTTTCGGGCATTGGTAGTTTTCTAGTACGATAGAGAGCATACCTTCTTTGCAACGGTCCTGGCAATCCTCTCAATGTAATTGTTCCAACTTGGAAACTTTCCTGTGAACGTTAGGCCGAGAAGCTTAAAAGAAGTACTTTCAGATAATGAATCTTTGGCCATTGCTATTGGTAGTAGACAAGGTTTCTTTAATTATTGACGGAAACAAGTTTAGCCTTGGCAGCATTGAATGTGGCCATCCATTTTTGTCCCCATTCCACTACAGATTGGAGGTCATCCTTTAGTGTTTCTGCCATTTCCTTAGATATGTGTTCATTTGTTTTCCTATCATGCCTGTTATAGAGCGTGGTGTCATTAGCATAGATACCCATCTCAGAATAAGAATCAAATGCGTTCTAAGAAAAAATACTGTTATCATACCTGAGGAGTAGCTGCTCAGATCACCCTTTCCTTAAGAAAGTACAAAACTACGAAATCTATAATGTCCTCTTCTTTTCCTTACAGCCCCTTTCCCAGAGAAGAAATGTTTCGAGTCTTTCTCTGTTTTATCGTTATTTTCATGGCAGCTGTTCATCTGAACTTCCATCTATAATTTCACATGTAAAACATTTACAATCAAAACTCTAGTAGCTACAACCACTGTCAATAATTTCCTTTTCACTCAATGTGTACTTAAAACTAAATGGAACTTCCATGAACAAAGTTTCTTTCCTTAAACTGTCTGTAAATAAAACAGTACCACAACGATTCTTCCCGGCTGACTACAACATTGCCATTTTCAAGTCCTATGTAAAGAAACTCTTCTTGAGCTGTCCTCTTAAATAATAAATTTCTGACCAGTTACAACGATTGCTACTAGTCCGTCGTTGTTTCATAGGTTTATCTTACAAACTTAATAACCTTATCATTGAGTGGCCTTGGGCCTTGGCAAGCTGCGATTAATTAGTAAAAATAAAATGGATATAAATAAATTTTGTAAGAAATAAATATAAATTGTTTAGATTTCCTTTTTGGTTAATGGAAGAAATGTTATTCTCAGAGTAAATCAGTTTGGAAATACGTGTCTTGTTTCTGTTTGGAAAGGCGTGGGGTTTAAAGATCAGTCACGAGGCTAAATATCTGTGCTATTTCTGAATGGAATATTGCCAAAATATAAGCTGGTATCATCGCCCGTGATCAGATCAAAAAATTAGTATTTGATTATACGATATGTGTCAGAAAGGAAGGAAGCTGATACTGGGGTATCATTATATGTTGAGGTTATATTTATTTGTTCAAATAAGAAATTGATAAGATAAAAAACAAGAAGGAAAAATAAAAAATAAAAAAAGAGAAAAACATAATAGAAAAAAAATCTAAAATAAAAACAGGTTCGAATCTGGACCGAGGTTGGGGGGGTGAGAACTGCATCTTCTATGTAATCTGTGAATGTTACAAGCCGTTTAATTAATTAATTATATATATATATATATATATATATATATATATATATATATATATATATATATATATATACTAGCAGAAAACATTTCTCGCCGTTGCCTGGAGATATAAAAGAATGTTAAATATGGCAGAAAGCTAGAATTGATTCTGTAAGAGACTCCACTCTTTAAAAAAAAATAGTTAACTATGATTATCTGGGGCATCATCATACGTGAGTCATGTGAAATAGTCATTGTGAATAAATTGCTACAAAAAATTTTAACACAGATGTTATTTATAAAAAATTGAAAGCAGAAAGAAATGAATGGTTTGTTAGGTATTTATTAATCAAAGTATCTAATCCTTCAAAATTAAATAAAAGTTATCAACGGAATTGTTTTACCAAAACAACTGAAAACAAATAGAAATATAAAAATATGTATTTCTGAGAGAAAGCTATTCTTATCAATATAATTGTTTGGTAACAAGGTGACCGAAATAGAATACTTCAAATTTTGATTTTATTTTTATTAATTATAAAATGTGATATGTACTGAAGTAAAAATTTAGGTGAGCGAAATAAGACTTTAAAAAAATTCAATTTTTAAACTGCCTTACAATTATTAATGAATAGATTTTGTTAGATAATTATTTTTATTTATTTATTTTTTTATTCAGTTTTCACCCCAAACAAGGCACAGTGCCACTTTGAAGCAGGGGGCTACTATTAGGGACTTAATTAGCGGGGTCATTATGAAGGGAGATGAGTAGAAAGATGTTTGTTAACATTACACTTGAACTTCTGCATATCATTGCAGTTGGGAAAGCAGAATCCCGGAAGGGAGTTCCAAAGACCCGCAGTTCTGGGGAAGAAACTATTGGAGTTATGAATCTGATAATCTGATATTATAAGAAATGATAGAAGCGGTTTTTGAGAATATATTCTGGAATAGTGGATCTTATCCTTATTGTTGAAATAAATGGATCAATAAGTACATATAAATATGAAATTACATAAGTTAACTGATTTTTTGTAAGCTAATATGTTTATAGAATGGCTTTGTAAAAGTTCTAAGATACACAATATATGATGTTATACCATCTGGTGCTAATATATATATATAGATATTGTGAGGATCCTACCCGTGAACATCCTACATAAAACTGCCCATGGCTAAAGAAAGACGAAGCTAAATTGAGATCAACTACTGTCCTTGAGACTTGTTTATTTTCATGGCAAAGCATAATTTAATAGGAACTGAAGCATTTTAAATTGAATTGCAGGATCTGATAGAATGATAGGTATTCTTGGAATGAATGTCAATTCTCCTTTAGTCACACCAGTTAATATAACAGCTATTGTCACATGAGGTTGCATGCATTTAACACACAATCTTGTTCCATTGCATAGTCAAGGAGCATCAAGATATTGGAGTAACATAATTAGGCATACAACTTTCAGCTTTAATTTGTGTTGTTGCAGAGCAGATAATTCTAATGAACTTTAAAATTCTTTAAGTTATTGTACAGCATTGCCTTATCGAAAGTAGAATTTAGAAAACTGAAAGTGTGTTCCTCACTTGGAATTTCCTTGATCAGTTGTTGACATTTTATGAGCTATAATTGCTCTCTCCATTAGCTATTGAGGATACACATCATTTTCAGTTATATATGGTTTATGAAAACCGCTCGAGACAAGGCAGGACGCCAATTGATGTAATGAGCTAATAAATACAAAAGCTTATTATTGTCAAGGCAGGAGATACCTATTGACCTTAGTCTTGAAAAGAACAAGGCTGTAAATAGAAGGAAAACGATAAAGCATGAAGAGAGTTCCACATACAACAAAAGGAAGCGGCTGGAATAGGAAGCTGTATTACAATAAGGTATTAAAACAAGATCAAAGAGTCAAACCAGCTGGAATAAATAAAGCAGGGAATATATAAAAAAAAATTCTGAGAAAAACACGCTATAATAGTATTTGTAGAAAAGACTGAGTAGCAACATAATGACTGTGAGAAAGAGATTGCTGTAAAGAAGAAAATGTGAGGCTAGTCAAATTACAAATGAGACACAGATTCACCAGCACAAATATGATAACTGTATTCCATACATGGTCTGATAGTAGATTTGTAGAGATAGAGAGAAAAGACCAAGAAAGACCAGTTATCATATTTGTGCTGGTGAATCAAATATTGTTCTTCACTCACAGACATGTCTCTTTTCTTCCTAAAATTCTTATGGATGGCTCTGCTCTATCGACTCTAAAACTTCTTGGTCTTTTTTGCTCATCAAATCTTTCTTGGAGTCCATATATTAAATCCATTGCTCTTTCTGCTTCTCATAACATTGGTTTTCTCTATCGCTCTAATTACGTTTTCACACCTAAGGCTATTCTCTATCTCTACAAATCTACTATCAGACCATGTATGGAATACAGTTATCATATTTGTGCTGGTGAATCTGTGTCTCATTTGTAATTTGACTAGCCTCACATTTTCTTCTTTACAGTAATCTCTTTCTCGCAGTCATTATGTTGCTACTCAGTCTTTTCTACAAATACTATTATAGCGTGTTTTTCTCAGAATTTTTTTTATATATAGTTTTAGAGTCGATAGAGCAGAGCCATCCATAAGAATTTTAGGAAGAAAAGAGACATGTCTCTGAGTGAAGAACAATATTTGATTCTTAACAGGATTAAAGGAAACACGCCATTTCTTACCCTAATCCACAGCAGGACCCAAATCAACTTCTTGATCAACTACATATTTTAACTGATCTGAGAAAGATGGGCGAGAAGCAATATCAGAATAGAAGGTGGTATCATCAGCATAAATGCTAACTTTCTGAGTAATATTCTCTGGAAGGTCATTTATATAATGACGGAACAGTCTTGGATTTAAAATATAGCCCTGAGGAACATTAGCATCGATAGGAAAAGAAAATGAAGATACTCCATCGAGTTATTCACAAGCTTTGATCAAAAAGAAAAGACGTAACTTTACCACCAATACCATAACTTCGAAGTTTATGTAGACGACCAGGATGCCACACTCTGTCAAACGCCTTTGAAATGTCAAGCGCAATGACCCTACGCTCGCCTAAATTATCCATAAACCGACAGATTCATTCAGTTAAAACACATAACACATCAGCTGTTGAATGAAAACCACGAAAGATCACTAAAGTAAACTTATACTATAAGTTCTGTAAATGATAAAACAATTGATCCAATACCTGGAGTAATAAAAATCTGAACATGTTTGCCCCCTTCTTACAGGAAAACAATACAAAAAGCAAAGAAAAAAACTTTCGGTATTTTTGCAGAGAAGGGACCGTACTGAAATAATAAAGTTATTATTTAGAAACGTATTCTTTACATGTGTTTTGTAACTAGTTATTACTTTCACCTAACAATTTAATATGCAAAAGATATCGTAAAACATGAAGTTAACTTAATGAATGTTTTAAAATATTGATTTACAAATCGCAATGTTTCCAAGAAACTTATCGTTGCAACATTCCCCCTATTCCAAAAAACATTTGTTACTTATACAGAGAAGGTATCATGCTAAAATAATAACATTATTATTTTGAAGCCCATTCTTAATATGAGGTGGAAGGATGTTTTGTAACTATTCTTTGCTTTCAGCTAACAATTTAATAAAGAAAAGCTACCGTCAAACTTGAAGTTAACTTGAAAATACAATCAAGAAAATGGGATAGTACCTTCTCTACACAAGCACCGCACCTATTCTGTAATTTCATCTAACAATTAAATGAACATGTAAAGTAATTCTTAATGAATTATTACTTTGTAACACACAAGTTCAATGTAATACTGCTGAACTGTTTATTTTTTATGGAAAAGGCGACAATATCTAGAAAAATGTAAGTATATGTACAAAGAATGTTGTCAGGCTGATATGGCACGGTGTAATGACTTTTCTGTTGTTGCAAATGCAGAATGTAAGGATATCATGTTGGAAAAACTAGAAGTAGTCAGCCGGTTGGCAAATGTAAAAGATTGAATGAAGAACGGAAGAGCAGAATGTAAGAATAGCCAATCAAATCGCTGGAAAAGTCAGGAGTTAAAGAAGAAAGGACCTGCTATTAATTCTGTAAGGAACAATGTATCCCTATACATTATTCCTTACAGAATCAATAGCACAAAGGATGGATATGAAATAATAGTGGTCGCTGGCGATAATTAATTACTCTGAAATATTTGCACTGATGAAATACGGAATATTGAGAGAAGAAAATAATGAGTGAGTAAGTATCCTCCTACCACCTGTAAGTATGACTAGTTTGGAAGAGTGAATCTCCTCAGAACTATTATAAGAATTTATGATATTGAACAAAATCCACTGACAATAGCGGGAAAACATGTAGCAGATATTGGCAGGTAGTGATCCAGATTAAATTTATAGATGGCATCTGTGTTTGTATTGCTATCATGTTTTTTTTATAAGGGGAAAATCGACTTGCTGGATGATGGCGAAAAGTAGAGGCACAGATTGCCTGCTCGACGGTTGAGTTTTGATCCCGGCTTGAAGCACTTACTTGTTTAGCTGCACTGATGAGTTGTAAACAGCAAAACAGTACTATCTGTGAATGATATTTATTATTTAATATTTAGTCCCTTATACATCATAATTGAGCTTATTATATGTAACAATTTAGACTATATTATAAGTAATATATACTTCCAAAATATATATTTTATATATTCTTATGATATGTGTGTGTGTGTGTGTGTGTGTGTAAATTAGTTTATGGAAATCTGAATGATTCAGGTTACATCCTATTGGAAAAAGAAGACAAAAATATCTGTAAAATAGGACCACACTTTCAATAAATCATAGCACAGTGCACACAAACACGAGTGCATATGTGTATATGTGTTTATAGACAAGAATATATATACCCATACACATATACGCACTCACATACATAGACCAAAACAGATACATTGACCTGACAACAAATATGCACCCTGTGCACACACATATGCTTATAAGTGTTCAGCAAAAATAAATTTAACTAAATTATATTGAACTCTCTACTTTTTATGCAGGAGGAAAAAACTTATAACATAATTCACACTGGACATAATACAACATGCACAGACAAGCATCAAAGCACACATGCATACACATGAATATGAATATTACAGGGTAGAACGATAAAATTTCCACCCTAAATAAAACACTACAGCTTTATTTTAAAACTTTTATTAAAAAAATCAATTCAGGTAACTTGATTATGGAGTAAAGCTGATATTTATTCAATGTAGTCGCCTTTAGCCTTAATCACTGCCTCGATACAGGTCTGAAACTGGAAGCATGCTTTTTCCACAAGCACCGACTGGAGCTTGGCGAATACGCAGCTGATGGTGGCGATCAGGCTGACTTTAATGTTGTGGGAGGTCATGCTAGTGATGTTCTCGACATATGATAAAAGGAAGTAATTCAGCAGGTTCAGGTCGTGGAAGGAGGAAGGGGTCAGTGAGAGAAGGGCACAAAGACATAGCACTCCTTCTGAAGCCAAGTCTGGGTCTTTTTGGACTTGTGAAGTGGCGTCAAGTCCTGCTGCCACACATAGGGTCTGCCAGCAGCCACCTAATTGCACCAGAGAATCACCACACTCTTCAGCATATCCACATACACTTTAGTGTTGGCTTTTAAGCTGACTTCAAAGATGTGAGGTGGTATGATGTGCCCCTCAATTGAAACTACACCAAAGACCATAACCGTGGCCGGAAACATCGTAGAGCTGTGTCCTCAACCGTTGAACCGTCCAGATTTGCATTTTGAGGGTGCTGGCAATGGTTTAGTTGTTATAACTTCGATTGGTAGAGAGCATGAGTTGTACAGCGGTGCATCTTTGGCCTCACTCGTAGAATATTGTTTCACTTTCGAACATAATAGAAGATTCCTATCGATCTTGGGATTAGTACACAACTGGTCAACTAGTAGATGGTTTGAAACAAAAAAAGAAAACCGGTTTTCATCGAAGGGAAATTGAATCATGTCCTCTTATCTAGGCCGACAATTTTATCGTTTCACTCTGTAGTGTATTTATGTAGACCAAAGCATATATATAGGCATACATACTTACACAAAAACTTATACACATACGCTCACACAATACACACACACACACATAAAAGACAACAATCATAAAACTAAAAACTGATGGCCACCTACCATAAGTTATATCGCACCCCACCTTGAACTCATATCAAGTAACTCTGCGATGTACCTAAAATGACCCAGACTATGAGTGTGTAATTACCTACACAGACACATAATGCATGCTGCTAGCCAAACTATATATATATATATATATATATATATATATATATATATATATATATATATATATATATTAGATGAAAAACCTGACATTATTCTCGATGCCGAGTAATCTCTTTCGAGATTTTTTTTACTCGAAATATCAGTAATTATAGACAGCGAAAAATGTTATTATCTTCCCTCGGAATGTTCTAGAAGTAATAGTTAAGAGAAGACAGACATTGTGTGAGGAGAAAGTAGGAAAAAATTACCTCAAAACCCAAATCAAGACACCTGGCACCAAAATGTTGTAGAATATGACAAGTTCAGTGTTTCAAGAAAAGAACAGTCATTTTTTGTTCTAATAAATGTATTATGTATTATAATGTTTAAACATTGTATTTGTGTTTGTTGGTGAGTTCTTTTGTTTTCGTGTTTTTCAAACGATGGACAAAAATGGTTGTAATAAAAAAAGAAAACGTTCATTTAAAAGAAGTGATTTTGTCACATCGATTTTTTTGTTTTGTTTTTATTCCGTTTTCTGTCAACACAAAAATCGAATTGTTTTAGCTGTGTTCAGTAATCGAGCTGGCAGATGGTGGACATGTTGTCTGTAGTTCAAGTTGGGGTAAAAAAGATGAATTCTCATTGAAAATCAAGTTCGACTTCTTTTTCACCCCACTTCTTCCCGCTGGAGATTGATACGTTGTTAAAAAACGTTCATCCGTTCTCTTTGGGAACTTGTAGTTTTACAAAGAATCAAAAGTCGAAAGGTTAAGTCTACATTCCTATTTGGCTCTAACGCAATGGAAAAATAAAACAAGCAAAAAAACAAAACGTAAGATAGTTCACCAGGGAAATTATTTTTCATGCATTGTCGAAAGAAACTGTTAATAATTATGCTTTATCAGGTGCAACATTTTAGTTTGTTTTCATTAAATATTTTCAAAACTCATAATTTTCAGACTAAAGCTCTTATAGTATGACAGTCATGACATGCTTACAAAAGATAAAGCCGAATTTCTGATTCCCACCGACATCTGGGTATTATGAGACTAGGTACGTGCAAAATGAAT
The DNA here is from genome assembly GCF_053919585.1 of Euprymna scolopes. Lineage (NCBI taxonomy): Eukaryota > Metazoa > Mollusca > Cephalopoda > Sepiida > Sepiolidae > Euprymna > Euprymna scolopes. The sequence continues at coordinate 82,685,726 of NC_136504.1, forward strand.
GCCGATGCTTAAAATGTATAAACATTTTGACTCCACCCTTTACTTAAAAATTCACAAAATATCAGGAAATTAACCAATTTTATTGAAATTTTCAGTATTTATCAAATAATGATCACAGAATATAATGAACACATAATTGTTACTTAAATCTTAGTGGAAATGTATTATTTTGCTTAAACAAAAATACCTTTACTAAATTTATAGTTTTAAGTAGAAAAAAAGAAACATGAATTTATTTATTTTTTTTTAATGAAAATAAAGCATCATAAATTATAACAATTTTTAAAAAACTAATTTTTACATCAACATTACGAAAACAAAAACCCTTAAAGTCCGCACTAACGAATTCAATATGACTCGAAGAAAAATTAATTTCTCGAACTACCAATCATTGAATTAAGCATATAAAATGGGGGGGGGGTCACCTCAAATACACAAACGGAATGTTCAAGAAAGATTATCGCTACAGTCCTCTGTCTCTTCTCTCTTGGCTGATCGGGAATCATCTCCCAGCACCCAGAAATGAACATCGTTTTATAGGTTCCATCTTTACGCACACACGAGATTATATGAGAACGGACAAAATAAAAATGCTGGCCGCCATGTTTGTTCTTACTTTTCTTTGCCTGAACTCACTCGCTGAGCACCCACGCTAAGACTTCTCTTTCTTGCTTCTAACCACATGCCTCCCTGATCTCAAGATCACATTTCATAGTCTCTCATCCTCTGTGGCGGTCGCCTCTCTCTACTTGGCCTCTGAGGTGTCTCGTCCTCCTCCTGTGGCTGCACACTCCTCTCCACTGCTTCGCCCTCAACTGGTCTGACGTCAAGAATGTGCCTCGGGACTCCTCCCACCACAATGTTGTTACTAGTGTTCCTCCCAGTCACGCGACCCCTACTCCATTGTGTGGTGCAGCGCGCCCCCGGTGGCTTCACCCATACCTCGCCCCGAGTTTAATTGTCCCTGTGGCCTCTACTTCTCGGCTTGCCAGCTCCACCCTGGGATGTCTCCAGGAATATGCAAACATTGACAGTTGCGGGACCATCTCTGGTACTTATCCCAGTTTAGGCGACATGTTATACCAGAAGACGGCTTGCTCAGGTGAGGTGCCTCCTCTTTCCGCAACTGCCTTTATGGTGCGGTGGTTTCTCTCTACGATCCCATTGCCACTAGGTCTGTAGGCAGCTCTGAAAAATTGTTGGATCTTCCATTTCTTCAGTACTTCTGTCACTGCTACTGACTTGAATGCAGTCCCGTTGTCGGTTAACAACTCTTCCACGGGGCCTCGCTCCAAAAACACCTCATCAAGGATTGCCGCTATTTCATTGCCTGTTCCTCCACGTACCTTCTTCCATAGAGCAAATCGCCCGGGCCCACAGTCAATCATGGTCAGGTAAAGTCCACCCCTGTAATGGGTGACATCGCATGCCAGTCTCTCCCAGGTCCCACTCACCTCCAATTGGCCAGCTTCATGCGTGCTTGGAGCAGAATCAATCGACTGACATCTGTCGCATGTCCTGACCACTTGCCTCACCTGCTCCTTGGTGATCCTCGGGTCGACTTTTTTCACTAAGTACCAAGTCCTCTCTACCCCCATATGCTGCAAATTGTGCAGTTCTCGCACGCCAACATCATCTAGATCCGATGCAGCAACAACATCTTTCTTTGGCAACAGCCAACTCTTCTTCACTCTCGTGAGAGCATCTGCTCGGTTCTTTTCAGAAGCCACCATGTCTACGCAAAGCTTCAAACAAAACTCTTGCATCAGCTCAGCCAGCACCCCAAGCATGCGCTTCACTCCACAGCCCCTTTCGTTTTTATCCTTTTTTTGCTTGAAATGAGAGACTTTAGCCAAGAAAACACCGTGGCAGAGTCTGTTTTGATGCAGATGTCACGTAGTCCTCATTTCAAGACCAGATTGACTTCTTTTATTGTCGCGTCTAATTCCACCACATTGATGTGGCTGACGTCATTCTTTTTCCTCAACCAGGCTGCATCTTCTGCAACTACTCCTCCAATTTCCAAAACGACCCCTGTTGCAATGCTGCTCGCATCGCACCACACGACTCCATCCAATATTCGTGGTATGTTCCAGGTTCCCCGGACTGGGTCTTGCCGTTCTGCTTCTTTCAGGAGCTCTTCCATCATGGCGACCGTTCTTTCTCCCACCTTATCATTCCATCCTCGTCCTTCGGCGTGTCTCTTTATGTAGCTGCATGCTGGTCTAAGCCAGCTAGCAATGGGGTAATGTCCGATCAACTTTCCGCATAGGGAAAAAAGTTCACGTTTGTTGAGCTCCTGCTTCAGTTGTGGGATCTCGTTTCCCCTGCGAAACTCTAGGCCGCCTGACGCACCTCGTTTCAGTTTTAGGCCCAAAGCAGCCCCTCTGTCTAATTTTTCCAGCTCTTTGGCGACCAACCCGAACCTCTTCAAATGAGCCACCACCTCCTTGGCAGTTACCACAGTTTCATTCACCAGAATGTCGTCTATGTATGAGCTCACTACCCCATCTCCCTTTCCCATTGTCTCCAGAATCTTCCTGAGGATAGTTGACATAATCTTGGGTGCCAAATTTAACCCGAACCCTACTCGTGTAAGGCAGTAGGTTTTGCCTTTGTACTTGACTAACTGATATTTTCATAGCTTCTTGGCAACATGGAGTTGCAAATAGGCAGATTTTAGATCTACCAACGTAGATGCGCCATTCATCTGCCTCCATTCCCTAATGGTCTCACTGCACACATCTACGGTGTCGCCTCCCGTATGGCACTTAACATGGCCGTTCAGCACTCGGAAATCCAGGACCGGTTTACTTTCCCTTTAGTTGTTTGCAGAACGGCCATCAACGGCAAAATGCCCGACTTCACATCATCCGTCCAAGGCATCAGTATCCCCTCCTCAATCCATCGGTCGACTTCCTGCTCAAACTCCTTTCTCGCCCCTCCTCTAAGCAAATTTGTGTAGCACGCCACCCTGTTTGTCAGTGATGGCACTTGATGTTTCCATGCCCACTCCACCGTCCACCGCTCTCCGTCGAATTCGGCTCAGAAGTCCTGATCTTTGATCGACAATTTTCTTTCCTCCCCGGCCTTGTTGATCCCTCTGGGGGCGTTCTCCGTCACCGCGCACTCAGCTAGTCCGAACCTCACGTTGTCACATGTGATGGTAACACCTCCAAGGCGGCATATAACATCCATTCCAATGATGGCTTGGACACCAGGCACCAGGCGATCAGTGACAATTGCATGGACCCTCATCCGACGTTCAGCAATATCAATAGTGACGGTCTTCCTCCCTCGACACTTCACTCGCGACCCATCGAATGCCACTACTTCACCCTTCCCTTTCCATCTTCCGACCAGGGTAGTGTGCACATTGGTAGTGGTGCAGCCAGTGTCAATCAGGGCCATAACTTCCCATCCTTCCACCGCAATCTTCTGTTTGGGCATCTGCTGCAGGTGCGCCTCTATTCTCGAATCGGGGCGGTCGCTGGCGCGTTGGCCTCCCCTCGGCAGTTTCCCGAACTTGTGCATTTTACCGCTAAATGGCCTCTTTGATTGCATTTTTAACACACTGTCCATTGCAAGAACTTCCTGCAGTCTCTTCTCATGTGTGGTCCCCCGCATGCGAAGCATGCGATCCCCGGGTTTGGCAGATTCCTGTCCACATCCTGCTGTACCGTTGCTGTCGTTCCTCCAGGCTCCGTGGGCTGGGTACTCACCAAGATTTTTGCAGTTCTAAGCAGATCACTCACATCCAGCGTCTCCACCCCCGGTACCTGCTGCAACCTTTTCGATATTTCTTCTGGGAACCCGGTAACAAAAGTCATCTTGACTACGTGACTTGTGGCATGTCCTCTGATGCCCGACAACTCAACCAATCTCCTTATCTCATTCGCGTAGACATCCACAGATTCACCAATCCACCTCTTCTCTTTCAACTTATTAAAGGCCTCGAAAGGCCCCTCTGCGAAAGCTTCGATCAGTCGACCCTTGATGGCGTCTGCATCACCCTGTTCCCGCTCGCTGAGCTCCAAATAGAGGGCCAGTGCGTCCCCTTCCAGAAACAGTTGTATTACTGCGGCCACATCATTCAGCTTCTGAATCCTTGCTACAAGGTTCACTTTTTTAAGCCACGCCACCACATCACCGTCGCCATTAAAAGGCTTAATCATATTGCTTAAGCCTGCGTTGGCCATCGCCGAAATAGCTTGATGTAAAATGGGGGGGGTTAACCTCAAATACACAAACGGAATGTTCAAGAAAGATTATCGCTACAGTCCTCTGTCTCTTCTCTCTTGGCTGATCGGGAATCATCTCCCAGCACCCAGAAATGAACATCGTTTTATAGGTTCCACCTTCACGCACACACGAGATTATACGAGAATGGACGAAATAAAAATGCTGGCTGCCATGTTTGTTCTTCCTTTTCTTCGCCTGAACTCACTCGCTGAGCACCCACGGTAAGACTTCTCTTTCTTGCTTCTAACCACAGTTTATTTAATAGTTTGATACAAAAATATTATATTTGCAAAAAATATTTCTATTTTTTTTGTTAATTACATATTTCACATGATTTTTAAATGCAAGATTCTAATATATTCCTTGCTTGAATGAATGTGAAACTTTCAGAGTAACATAATTTTTATATAATCTTTAAAAATAAAACTTTAAAAAAATTTAAAACCAGGAACAAGAAAAATAATTAAATTAAAAAATGATAAAAATTAGATAAATGTTCACAATAGGAATGTACGGAGGTACGGCTGGGAGAAAAAAAAGCACCCCCTGCCTCCCTGAAGTCATTTTAAGACATCCTTTCGGCTGAAATTTTGGGCTTTGTATAATCCATTAGACGAGAACTTTGTTTTCTTTCAGTCGAACGAAGTGAGAATTTCTTGCTTTTGGAAGCTAATTAAGCTACTTTTTGTACAAATGAGATGGGTTTTTTATTTTATTTAATTCAATATCTTAGGACTTTACTAATTATCTTTGAAATAGACCCAGAAAACTAATGCTTATTTTTCAATGTATTTTTGCAATGAATTTATTTAACTTCAAAATTAAGCTGAATTAGTTAGCTCGCCGTGAAAACATTTTTGAGGACTTTTTTTCACGTGTACTAATATTTTTTTCCTTTTGGAAATTAACTTTAGTCTTTAATCTTTCAAATACAATAAAAAATTTGTGGAGAACTGCAAAACTATGTTCCCCTATTTTTTTTTGCCATTTTTGCTTGTACCTATATGAGACAAAACCTAATTTACAATCTTCATTCGTATTTCATTATTTTCACTCTTTAATATTAGGAGTTTAATCTTAATACTCTAGGAATAAATATTACGATAATAAATCGCATGTTTCAATCAGAAAAATACCCGTCCCGGGTAAAATTAATTACCTTAAACAAAACAATTTGGCATGACTTTTAGTTATAAATATAATGTTACTAAACGTTATGTCTAGAATCCTTATTCTAATTTTGACCAAAATATGTTACATGATTTTCACTCTAGAAAATGTCGAAGGAACTTTCAGAAGAAATTGAAATTCAGAGAATATGGATTAATTCATGTTTAATAACTATCGCCTAAATTTGATATAAATCTGAAATATTTGAATTGGAAAATTAAAGATTATTCTCAAACTATTCCCTCTCTCTTGAAAAAACCTTTCAAATACACCAAAGAAACTGAAATTTAGAGAATATTTATTTCACAAAATTCGAATTATCTGAATTTTCATGTACGGTTTCCACCCTCTTTGGCTCACTTTGCATAAAACTAAATTTAACTAAATATAACCCACAGTTAGACCCATAAGTCCCCGGAGCCGCGTATCCAAATTCATAATGATTGAGGAATTAATTTATGAGTACATATAAATACCAATACCTACTTTTATATTAATAGTGATAGTGATAGGTAAAACAAAAATTTCTTCTTGCGAAAAAGTTGGTAAATTAAATTAATATATGATGATAAGAAACAAATCCTTTTTTTCATAAAAATAGTCTAGCTGCACTGAAGAGCTGTGATACATAGCGTCTGGAAGAGCAGTATCAGATGTCATTTTGTGCAGAGTCCCCGATTTAATGTTTTCAACGTTATTTTTCTTGTCTTTCTTAAGTATCCTTCTTCTTTTTATTTTGTTTTGGAACACTGTGTCTTTTTTTACTGATATTTGATTGTCTATGATGAGCAGCCGGATAAACTAAAGACACTATTTTTCGTTATAATCTGTGGAACGAACGTAAAACGGTAACATTTGCCAAAATAAAAAATAAAAAAGTAAATAAACAAAAATATGATTGTGGAGTGATTCTTTCCTTTAGTCACTGGAATACAACTGAGCAGTATATATATATATATATATATATATATATATATATATATATATATAGAGAGAGAGAGAGAGAGAGAGAGAGAGAGAGATAGATAGATAGATAGATAGATATTATTTTTAAAATGTGATTATCCACTGACACACGTGTCGTTGTCTACAACTCATAATAACAGTATAATAACATTCCAAGATCCAAATATTTATTTTTTATGAAAAACAATTTCTCAAACACGTTAAAATTTCAGTACATTCTGTTACATATTCGTTTCGTTATTCAGAAACAAATGATTAATGTGTTAATATCGTCTGTTTTCATGCATATACTCTTCAGAAAAATTAGAAATTCTTTGCTTAGATAGAAAAAATGCATGACAGTATAATGCTGCAAGAAGAAAAAGTTCATAGAAGACTCAATCTCGCGTGTTTATTCCGGCCCCCATCTTTGTTCTGAACATGTTCATGAACAAAGATGCTCTATTTAACATACATTGGACTTCTTTACAAGAAGGATTGGTATACATAAAGATTGAAATATAATTGAAAGAATATATTTGACCAAAATAACACACACATACATGCAAACACACATACATATATATATGCTTTAAGAAACATAAATATTAATCTTTCACAAAAATATACATAAGATAGATTATTATTTGTACAAACTTTCAAGTTTTCATGTCTATGCCTCACAGCCTAAAAGTAGTTAGTGGAAACACAGGCAGACACAGATAATCATCTATATGAGTATAGCTTAGAATCTATTTATTACGTCTCGATTTCCTGAATCTCTTTGTTCAGATAACATTATTTTAGTCACAAAGAGTGTGAGATCAAATGACTCCAAGTCAAGTAAAATTCTGTATACTAGCTTATATCTGATGACCCTCGAGAACAACATAGGGAGATGCATGCAGAACAGGAGACTGCAATGGTGTGGCCACATTGAAAAATTGGATGAGATTTCTGGGATTAACAAATGTAAAAGAATTGAGGTAGCAGTTCCAGTTCACAAGGAAAGACCAAAGAAGACATGGGAAGAAGTAATAATAATGGGCTTAAGAGAAAGAGAGATATATAAAGACCTGGCAGAGACAGGTTAGTTTAGAAGTCAATCTCTAAAAGCCATCGAACATATGCTAGCATGTAAAGCTAACCAATGATGATGATGATGATGATGATTATGTATGCTCACTTCGGTTGAATATTTTTGTTAACATGAAAGGATGGTAACATAGTGAACGAATATATACTATATATATACACAACTGCTCACCCGCTAAAGGAGGAGTGAATGCTTTGGAAGATGGTATATTGACGAACGAATAGATACTCCAAAGAAGGAGGTAATGCTTAGAGGAATAGTCTGATTAGAAGAAAACCGATACCATACCACCTTTCCCTTGTCCAAGAAAAGGAGGAAACGTACCATTAACAGTCATGATTTCCTTCTCACTCACCGGGAAGTTATACAAAATTATGTTTAATTCTTAATAGCATTAACTGAAAAATTGTTACACTTGGTATCTTTAGTCTTGTGGGTTGAGTTTCCATGAAACTGCAGATGGCTATGGACGATTAAACTAATGTATAATGTTCTTTTAAATATGTATACATACATAAGATAAACATGAAATGGGCTCAGCTGTAAGATCAGCTGTAAGATCAGTTGCACATGATGAGTTCCACAAGCAGTGCACACATTTCTGTTAAGCTAATGTACCTGTATGGATTTAGCTCACCGTTTCTTGTGGATTAAATAATAGTGCATGATAGATTAAACTCGTTCATCGGAACATGCAAGTTGAACGAATTTGAATACTTGCACACAATGACCACAAGTTCGTATGCACTTGAACCAGATGAGTAAGCAGACATTACTGCATACTGCATGTAGGAAGAAGCTGACGGCAAAACGTGATAAACATCATTTTCAAAATTGTAAACTCAGTACAACCAAAAGTGATGCATTTCATCATTTCCCATACCCACAGATGATGACAACCGTAAACGACTTAATATAATTTGGATTCTTCGAACTACTGTTTTCATCTTGAGTATTTCTTTACAACATTTCGGCGAATGTAACCTCTGACGCTCTTCAGGTGTATTTTGTTGAACTCAGAAATTTTTCTGTCAAATTCCGAAATCTGCATAGAATTTCGAACATAACTTTCATATAATCCACAATGGGTGGCGAGTAAATAATTCGAGATTTTATTCTGAACATTGCCCATAATAGGATTTAACCTTCTGTTGCACTGCGGAGGGTATAAAGTCTCTCTCTCTCTCTCTCTCTCTCTCTCTCTCTCTCTCTCTATATATATATATATATATATATATATATATATATATATATATATATATATATATATATTTAAAGTGATGGTTGTGTAGTTCCAACGAGAGAAAAAATGTATATTTAAAAGAGTGTAGCCATCAACAATTGTGGGTTTTTTTTAAAAGGTTTTCATCATATTTTTATTTTAAAATATTTTTATAACGCGTTTCGAGCTTAGGGTGTGCTCTCTTCAGATATTTTCGTAAAAAGTTTTTCTTTAAAATGGGAGTTTGTGGATATGCCTCCGCTGATATTAAATATGTTTTTCATAGTGGTGCGATGCGTGTGTTCAGTGTTTAGACGTTCTGTCTCCAATTGTAAGTGTTTCACTGTGACCGGTCAAAGTTAGTTTCAAAGAGTGTTTTTTAGTCCATATGGTGAAGGTTTTTATGGCTTCTTTAGGGTTCTTTTTTAAAGACTTTCTTTCCCCGACAACACAACCCTATACAACAAACCCCGACAACACAACCCTATACAACAATGCATGTATCCTCAACAGCAACACCAATTCCAACTGAAACACAACTATCCAACACAAAAAACATATAACGACAACCCATTCAACCATTTATCACTGAACCCTCACAATATTGTACACGACACTCATTTTACAAGGAGACATCAGACCACCCTAAAACACACCACTCCTCGAAACAAGGAAACAAACAACTCCCAGCATTTTTTAGGAAGCCCCCAGGGAACAACAATTCCAGGTTAGAAAAAATTAGACCCAAAATCATCAATTTATCCACATACTCCTTATCAAAGAACGAAATGGAAATACTGAAGCTGGGCCTCAAATTCTGCCCCACCCCTAAAAGCAATATAGCAGAACTAAAAAAGGACCTTAAAGAATTCGAACGGAAATTTAGACTAATAGAAACACTAGATAACAAAGGGGACAAAGATGATTCTTTAGTAAAAAACAAATCAACATATTTCCCTAATAAACAGAACAACACAAAAGAACTAAACAGCTACTTCGAAAATCTCTGGAACCTTAACCTCCAAAAAAAACACAAAACCACAAGCAACCTCACACATAAGCAAAAACAAGCACTCGAAAAGATCCGTAATAATAATGACATAATAATAAAAGAAGCAGACAAAGGCAGTGCCGTAGTAATCATGGACAGAACGTATTATGAAACAAAAATTACAGAATTACTGGATGACAATCACTACTATAAACCCATTAGTACCAACATAGATAACACCACCATCTCAAAAATCACAAAACTCTGTACAACACACAACAAAATATTAAAAAAGAAAGAAAAGGACTTCCTCACAAATTTCATTACAAAGACCAACAACTTCTACGGACTGCCTAAAATACACAAATCTGACACAATAAAACTTGCCATCGACACACAAAACTCAGAATATATTAGCGCTCCAAACCCTAGCGACCTTACATTTAGACCCATTGTAGCAGGACCAGCATGTCCGACAAGCAGACTTAGCAACTTAATAGACATCTTATTACAACCTTTCACAGATCAAGTTAAGAGCTACATAAGGGACGACATCCATTTTCTCACTACCTTACCACATACAGTAGAAAACGGGACACTATTAGTTACATCTGACGTTAGTAGTTTATATAGTAATATACCCCATGAATTAGGAAAAGAAGCAATACTATTTTGGATCAACAGACACGCACAAACACTACATCCCAGATTCACAAAGCAATTCATTATCGATAGTATAGACATAATTCTAAATAATAATTCCTTCGAATTCAACAATACCAACTACATCCAAACACTAGGTACAGCAATGGGAACGAAAATGGCACCGACTTACGCAACCCTTACATTAGCCTACCTAGAAGAAACCCTATATAAAAAAATAGAACAAAAATTTGGCCACAGCACTAAAATACTGTTTGTAGAATCATGGAAAAGGTACTTAGATGACTGCTTCATCCTATGGAAACCCACATGGGGGGACATCACAGACTTACACACCATACTCCAGAACCTACACCCAAAAATTAAATTCACCATAGAACAAAGCTCTACAGAATTACCTTTCCTAGACATACTGATAAAGATTAAAGACAATAACATTATCACAGACATTTACCACAAACCTACAGACACCCAACAATACCTACACTTTAAAAGTCACCACCCTAAAAGCTGCATAAAATCAATTCCCTACACCCTAGCACGTAGAATCTGCACCATAATCACGGACAATAACCTTCGAAAAATCCGACTCAAGGAACTACGAATAAATTTAAGAAAAAGAAAATACCCATCACAATTTATAGACAAAGGGATCCAACTTGCGACAAATATACCAGTAGAAGATTTGAGAACCCCTAAAGAACGAAACAAAGAACAAATCCTAACATACGTCTCCACACACAACACAAACAACCCTGAACTTTTCACAGAGATAACGAAAAACCTCGTCCTACTTAACCAAAACAGCAAACTAAACAATTTCCTTAAAACAACAAAAATAATAAAAAGCAAACGCCAACCCAAAAACCTAAAACGCATTCTTACCTCATCCAAACTCAATCAAGACGCAACAAAAGGAGTCACAAAATGCAACAAACAACGATGTGGAGTCTGCAATATAATATTAGAGGGAAACACATACACATTTGCGAACCCCATACAAACATTCAAAATTAAAAAAAACCTAGATTGCACCTCAAAAAACGTAATCTATGTAATAAAATGTCCAGCATGCGATAAATCCTACATAGGCGCTACAAAAAACCTTAGTAATAGAGTAGCCCTACACCGATCCAACATCAAAATCGCGGAAAATAGACACCTACATGTATCACAACATATACACGCATGCAGTGGAGGCAGATTCGAGATAATGCCCATCTTCCAAACTGACAACTACTTCTACTTGCTAACTCAAGAAAAAAATTTCATAACAAAGTTTAACCCCGCCTTAAACGTCTCTCCATAATTATACACATAAATAGGCAAAACACAAAATACACTTACACGCATGCATGCTTGGGTAGGTGTGCACCCTCACACACGAAACAACAAAAAAGCACAATAAGGCACACGCACACTTTCGCGGGTGCGCGCGCCCATACCCAGTACAGTACCATTTCTCTTAACTAAACAAACAACTAGAAATTAAACGTATGTATGTGTGTGTGCGCGCGTGTGTGCGTGTGTATATGTGTATGTGCGTGGGTGTACACATATGATTGTGTATGCGTGTGTGTATAATTATATATCATCTGTTATCTATGCTACATCTTGTTTGTATGTATACGTGCACTTATGTTTGGGTGACCGAACCCATGTATGCACATGTGCATGGATTGGAAAGGAAACTTCAACCAATATATACATAAGGTGGGATGTATGAATATGTATGTGTGTGTGGGATTGTGAGTGCATGTGCCCATATATATATATATATATATGGGTGGATGAGTGTATACACATCCGTATGTATGTGTGTGTATGTATATATACATATGTATGCACATGTATGAGTGGGTAAATGTGTTCGTGTGAATATGGATATACGCGTATGTGTGAGCCCCTGCATATGTCTGTGTGTGTGCATGTGTGTGTGTATGTGTATGTGCCTACATAGTATGTGGATGTTTGTGAGTGTATGTGCACATACATATATGTGTGTACATATATGTGTGTATGTGCGTGTATGTGTGTGTATATATATCTTCTACCTATTATTCTCCATCTTACTTGTGTGTGTGTGTGGGTGCGTGTACATATGTCTGAATGATTAAGCGCATATATACATGCGTGTTTTGGTAGGAAAAAAAAAAAAAAAAAAAGTGTATATATATATATATATATATATAAAATAAAAAATAAAAAAATAAAAATAATTGTTAGCGGTGGATGTATGCGAGTACGTGTGTGAGTGTGTAGGTGGGTATGTATATGTGTATATATGTATGCTCCTACATATATTTCTATGTATGTACGTGTATGTATGTGTGTGTGCCTGTGTGCGTGTGCATGTGTACATGTACATGAATATATATGTATGCGTATGGGATTGTGTGTGAGTGTATGCTATACATGGGGAAAGAAAGTCTTTAAAAAAGAACCCTAAAGAAGCCATAAAAACCTTCACCATATGGACTAAAAAACACTCTTTGAAACTAACTTTGACCGGTCACAGTGAAACACTTACAATTGGAGACAGAACGTCTAAACACTGAACACACGCATCGCACCACTATGAAAAACATATTTAATATCAGCGGAGGCATATCCACAAACTCCCATTTTAAAGAAAAACCTTTTACGAAAATATCTGAAGAGAGCACACCCTAAGCTCGAAACGCGTTATAAAAATATTTTAAAATAAAAATATGATGAAAACCTTTTAAAAAAAACCCACAATTGTTGATGGCTACACTCTTTTAAATATATATATATATATATATATATATATATATATATATGGACAGATAGACAGATATATAGATAGATAGATAGATAGATAGATAGATATATATGTAAGGTGCTGTATATAAAGTGTGTTGGGTATATGATGAGTTGTGTATATATAGTGAAGTTTCTTCGTGCCATCTAGTGTTCAAAAATTCTTGTGGATACGGATAAAACAAAGGGGACGGAACACAGTTCTGGGTATCTTGCCTATAAAGAAATCATACTTTTGTTCATCCGAATCTTGATTAACGAATCTACTAAAAGTTGAAATGAACATTTCTTCCAAAGAAACAACTAGGAGTTTTCGGTTATATTTTAGACAGCTTTTATTTCAATGTTTACTTGTTTGGTAAGATTGCACGCTTGTCTGTTCTACTCCCATTGCGCACAGGCCCAAAGGTCTGTCATTAGGGACTCAACTGTCCCACAGGTTTGGACTGTCTCTCCTCGACTTCTCGTCTGGACTTTTTCTGACTCTGTAACTAACGCATATATATCTAAACTAACAGATCCCATTACGTCATTTACTTCCATAAACGGACATGTGACTTCTAAACACGTTTATCGATACCTGGTTTAGTAACGTTTAATAATGCCATGCTTAGTCTGCTGTTTGGAAACCTACATTCCCGTCAAGGCGAAATTCCAGGATCTCTTTGTTCTATTCTGCTTCATACATTCCATTTTTTTAATAACAAATATTTCTTTGTGACACAAATAATTTTACAATTAAACTTTTAATATACCTCGTCTATTTATACATCGACTCTTAGCAAGGTTACCTGGCGTTGCTCTAGCATAACATAACACTTCAACCTAAAGAAAATATCACTTACAATTGAATGTTACCAAGTACTTTATCGTCATGCCACAATTCTAGTATGAATTTTGGAAGCCTTAAGTTAAAATTCAATTGTGACACCCTTCTAAAAGTTGAACGTTCAATCCACAGTGTGGGGCGATATTCAGAATAAAATTGTTAATTATTTAGGACTTCTATCTGATCATGGATTGAATAAAAGATTCCATTGGAAATTCTGTACAAATTCTGTACAAATTTCCAAGTTCCATAAGAAGCTCGGTGGTTACATCAGCCAAACTTTGTGAAAATAACACTTAAGATAAGAATCATAATCTGAATAATCCAAATACGAAATACGAATTATCCACCCTTCTTCTTCTTCTTCTTCTTCTTCTTCTTCTTCTTCTTCTTCTTCTTCTTCTTCTTCTTCTCATTTGTCGTCATCATCGTCATCATCATTGTTTAATTGTTTTACATCCATTTCCATACTAGCATGTGTTGAACGGTTTTGTCTGATAGGGTTTTTCCAGGCCTCTTTGTATTGTGCAAGGTCTGTTCGTAATTTCAGCTTCATAAAGTCATCCTTAACTGACTCCATGTCTTACATAATCGACCCATCCCTCTAAATCCATCAGTTTTAATAAAGTTTCATCTGGATTTGTATTATCCATCCTCCCAACATGTTTATACCGCCTCAAGATTCGAGCATGTTCCACACTTAAAATCTGCCACAACATTCAACCTTCCATTCACACCTCTAAAGTGCTTGTGTAATATAAAGTTTTCACCAATACTCTTATAGCAAACTCCACATGGGTGCTTTCCTCATGTAAATGTTGGACTCTGACTAACAGTACTGATCATCACCTTAGTCTTTGCCAAATTTGCTCCCCATTGCATTCTTCCATGCACCATATCTAGCACCTAATTTTACCATGCACCATATCTAACACCTAATTTTACCATGTACCATATCTAACACCTAATTTTACCATGTACCATATCTAACACCTAATTTTACCATGTACCATATCTAACACCTAATTTTACCATGTACCATATCTAACACCTAATTTTACCATGTACCATATCTAACACCTAATTTTACCATGTACCATATCTAACACCTAATTTTACCATGTACCATATCTAACACCTAATTTTACCATGTACCATATCTAACACCTAATTTTACCATGTACCATATCTAACACCTAATTTTACCATGCACCATATCTAACACCTAATTTTACCATGTACCATATCTAACACCTAATTTTACCATGTACCATATCTAACACCTAATTTTACCATGTACCATATCTAACACCTAATTTTACCATGTACCATATCTAACACCTAATTTTACCATGTACCATATCTAACACCTAATTTTACCATGCACCATATCTAACACCTAATTTTACCATGTACCATATCTAACACCTAATTTTACCATGTACCATATCTAACACCTAATTTTACCATGCACCATATCTAACACCTAATTTTACCATGTACCATATCTAACACCTAATTTTACCATGTACCATATCTAACACCTAATTTTACCATGTACCATATCTAACACCTAATTTTACCATGTACCATATCTAACACCTAATTTTACCATGTACCATATCTAACACCTAATTTTACCATGTACCATATCTAACACCTAATTTTACCATGCACCATATCTAACACCTAATTTTACCATGTACCATATCTAACACCTAATTTTCTAAGTCACTGCATTTATTACTAAATCATCAGCATACAACATCTTCCACAGTAAATCATTTCTGCATTCTTTGGAAAGTACTTCCAGAACAATGATGAACACCAAAGGGCTCAAACTTCTCACCTATAGTATTGTTCATTCTTATTGTGCTATTACTATCCCTATACATAACCATAACTGTCCTTGTTAGACAATCATCAACGCCATTTTCATAACACACTTAATTATTTCCTTTTCCGGTCAAATCCCTTTTTTTGATCAACAAAGGCAAAGTAAAGCCTTTCTTCTTTTCAAAATGTCGTTCGTACAATTGGCATGCTATAAATATAGCATCCATAGTTCCTTTACCATTCCACTATCAAGTTACTCTATAACTGGATGGGCCCTTCGTCCATCCATATGTAGCGTCTGAAGATGCCAGCCGGTTCTGCTTTAGTGATTTCCAAAGACCTCAACTCCAACCTCCCTATCATCGTGGGTACTGTTTTTAAACTGATCTTTAAAATCTACTCCAGTTGCATTCTTCTTCATCTTCCAATTTGTTTTTCTCTATAAATGTTTTCTTTTTAACTTCTTTGATGAAAGCTACATCTAAGACAAATATCTGATGTTGTTGCACAACCTCCTCACCTGGAATTACCTTAAAATCCCTCACTATTTTCTTATTACTATCTATTACCATAATATAATCAATCTTCATCTCCAAAATTTAGAAACAACTGTAAAAACGGTTGATGGAAAATAGTGTAATATTGTGACATTGCGCATAGATAGAGAGCCAGTCAAACACATCTGTTAACTTTGAAGCCCAGCTAACGAAGAGGAAAATCCTCATAAATTTTGCACAATATTTAGAATAAGTTCTTCTTTAGTTAAAAAAATAGGATAGTGGATTCTCTCGTTCAGTATAATTCAAGGGAGATGAGTTGGATACGGTTTAAGAGAGATAACACTTAAACATTCTGAGCAAACAGTTTATATTATATGTGATATTCGACTAATTTTCTTGATTTCAATTAACAGCTATGTTAAATTCTAGGTTTGAAATGTACATCTTTTTATAGCTTAAATTCTCAATTTAGAGAAATTGGATATATCATGCTTAGCATTCAAAGTCTTTGATTCTTCTGTAAATCAGGTCCTAATGTGTCTGAAGATCTCTAACCTATTTTCTTTTTCGAACAGATATTCTTTGTTTTTATCATTTTCTTATTTAGATGATAGCATGATGCAATATGCGAGAAGCTAGAAAAATCATACAGACAAAAAAAGGATAAAAAATGTCACAATTGTCCTAATGACCAGACTGTTTTTTTTTATCAGATTCTTTTTCCAAAAGATAAAATACAACAATGGCCTCTTTTAATGTCAACGTACACTTGGGAAAGCAGAAAAGAATTGCAAGAAATGGTAAAAAGAAACGCCAACATTCTAAAGAACATATCCAAGAGAGAAAAATAGAAAAATTCTGCTGCTACAACCATTTCTTAGTGACCTTAGAATTATCTACTTTTAGAGAGGTTTTCACCTGCTGGTGATGCACTTCTATTGAAGTTAGTAATCATAATAGATTAACAATATTGCAGTTTGAATGATGATGATGATGATGATGATGATGATGATGATGATGATGATGATGACAGGTTAGACATGATAATCGTCAACAAATATAGACTTCACCGACCCTGCAGATCAGATTTTGGTTAATAACTTTCTCAGCTAAAACTTTCAATTAAATTAACTTGTAAAAAAAATCAGTTATCATCTGCTTCTTGCTAACAAATAAAAAAGAAATTATACTAATATGACAACTTTATCGAGTTTGAATGAATTACATTCTTTATTTTACTGCAAACTTATTGGCAGTGTTATGGTCATGGTAAAAGAGGGAAAGCACAGGTATTATATAGATATATACTCACACATATTTGCGTATACATTAAATGTATGCATGCCTATTGGAATCTCAGTTAATTTTCCTTTCCATCTTTTGTCTCTTTTTCAATATGTTTTTCTGTTTGTAGATATCGGGGATTCGCAAAATACATAAAATGATTGTCTCTTTCTATCCCTGTCCTTTCAATCATTGACGAATATCTGAACCCGTCAGATGGATAACGGTCTTTTCTGAATTAGTCATGGAAAACATCTATCATCTTATCTCCCCCTTTCTTCCTTTCTCTCAAGACAGCTTAAGCATTTTCGATTCCATCTCCGAATGCCTGCTATCCATATTTTATCTATCGAAGAACAGGAAGATTGAAATGAAAGGGAGGAAATGAAAAAAAAAATGCCATAGCGCAAGAAAAAGTAAGTACGTTAAGAAACGCCACGACATGAAATAATAGATGTGTTGAGGCGAATCAATAGAACAAGATTTTGCTGACTTACGGTAAGTGTTTGTATGTCTTTCTACGTACACACACACACACACACACACACACATATATATATATATATATATATATATATATATATATATATATATATATATATATATATATACTAGAAGAAGAAATGTCCTAGGACAGGTAAAATTAATTTCCCAAACAGAATCGTTTTGTAGCACTTTCGTGTCCTCTTACACCCATAAAAATCAAGATACAATGATACTAAACCTGATGTTTTGAATCCTTATTCCAATTTAGATCAAAATCCTATACATGATTTTGATTCTAGACAATGTCTCAAATTTCAAACTTAAGCTAAAGATGTCTTAAGAAGTAGTTGAGATTCGGGAAATCTTGCTTAATTAGCATCTAATGGTTATAGACCAAATTTAATGCAAATCAGATATATATGAAATTTCAAATGGTAAGTTGTTTCCACTGGATACTCATCCCCTACCTGCCATCTAGTAGAATTTTATAAAACAGCTGAAAAAAGAAGCATTGAGGCTGATATCACATGAATCACATGGGCCGAACTTAAAAAGACCAGCCAGAACCGAGTCTGTTGGAGGAGCATCGTTGCAGCCCTATGTTTCCCAAGGAATCAAGAGGTCAAATTAAACTAAATTGTTTCCACATTATTTCCCCTAAAATTATTGAAAAATTTCCAATGAAACTGATTATTTATTAATTGATGTCTAATTTCAATTGACAGCCGAGTCATCTTCTGTCTCTAGTGTTATTAGATCAAACTGTCTGAAGATTTTCCAGACCTAAAATACACCAAATATTGATGTTATTTTTTTGTTTTTTCTTTGCAAAACACAATTATGTTCTGCAAAGTAAAAAAAAACAATTTTCCTCTACAAAACCCAACCAACCAAACATCGTGCATAAATATTTAAAAATAATCATCATCATCATACAGTCCGTCAGTCTTGAAAATGACCAGTCGGAGCCTCGGTGTTTTATCCCTCAGTGTTAAGTAGTCCTCTTTCTGTGTTAAACGTCCAATCACAGGTACAGCATATGTGGGTGCCAGGGTTGTGTCGTTGATAGAGTGTCAGCTCTTAGGCTTCTCCAATCTTTCTCTCTATTTCTTCCTTCCCTTTGTGGAAACTGTTTCGCCAGCTACTCTTTTCTTTGGCTTGTTCCTCCTAACTCTCGACGTTGTTTGAAGATATAAAATACTTGAAGCATAAAAACATTTTTCCAAAATTACTCTATTTGCCATTAAATAACCATAAAAGGGTTGATATGCAGTAAAAGAAAGCACCCAACCATGTCAGTAGGCATAGATTAAACTATGACAAATTCAAAGCTAGTACTGTATTTTGATTTATTTCTAAATAGTTACAGGGTAGAACGATAAAAGTGTCACCCTAAAGAAAACCATACTACAGCTTTATTAAAAACTTTTATTGAAAAAAATTAATTCAAGTAACTTGATTATGTATTAGAGCTGATATCTATTCAATGTAGCCGCCTTCAGTCTCAATCATCGCCTTGATAGATATCTGAAACTGGGAGCATGCTTTTTCGACAAGCGCCAGCAAGAGCTCAGCGAATACTCGGCAGATGGCGGCGATTAAGCTGATTTTGGTGTAGTAGGAGGTCATGTTGGTAATGTTCTCCATATTATGATATAAATGAAGGAGTCGAGAGGGTTCAGGTTGGGGAAGGAGGGGACCAGCGAGCAAAAGGTACAAAGTTGTAGCACTCCTTCTGAAGCGAAGCCTGTGTCTATTTGGACTTGTGGGCTGGTGCCAAGCCCTGCTGCCACACTCAGGCCACTTGATTGCACTAGAAAATCACCACACTCTTCAGCACATCCAGATACACTATGGTGTTTAATTGCAAGCCGATTTTCCTTTTTTGTTTTTTTTACATAGGAGTCACCACTTATCAAGACCCGGAGGCCACTCGAGGATAAGGGTTAATGAGTGTACAGTAGTCAATGGGATAATATCGTTTGGTAAATTGGATTACTTAAGAGGACGGTTCATCAAGAATTTGTTTATGTTGGACTTGAAGGTGTCCAAATTGTAGTCAGCTGGAAAGCAGGCAAATGGAACAGAGTTCCACAGACATGCAGTTCTAAGAAAGAAGCATTGTTCATGGAATCTACGTTTAGGTTTAGGCACAGATAAAGAGTGGTGAAATTATTGTTAGTAGTTTCAGCTAGACGAGTGTTTTTCATAAAAGTTTGGCGGGAGGGGATTATAGATTGAAGCTCAGACGAGCACTTGCCATGAAAATAACAATAAAGCAAAGAAAGGCTCGCAACGTCTTTTCTGTGGGAAAAGGTTGCAGAGAAGAGAAAAAGGCATCCCCTACTAGGTTATGACGTCTATTTTGAACTCTGTCAAGGCAGAATAAACCTTTCTAGCAGCTCCTGCTCAGATGTGGCAACAGTACTTCATCCTTAGACGTACCTGGCTTTTATATAGATAAAGAATTGTATCAAAAGTGAGATATTTAATGCAGCAGTAGAAGGATCCCATTTTTCCCGTGACTTTGGCAACAGATTTGATATACGTCTTCCATTTCAGATCAGTAGTAAAGGTCAAACACAGAAGCTTATCAAAACATGGAGACTCCTTAAGATGAGAGCCATTTATTTCAATTGATGCCAGGTGAGGATCAGAGCATTGATGATGTAAAGATAGAAGCTTGGTTTTACATGCATTAAAAGTAACCAGCCACCTATTTCCCCATTTTACCATGTGCTCAAGACCAGAGCAGAGAGAAGTTGGTCATGGTATTGATGTTAGCATAAATATCTACGAATTATCTTCGGATGTGATTTGGAAGATCATTGATGAATATTAGAAAGAGAGTTGGGCCCAGGATGGACCCCTGAGGGACTCCAGCATTAATACTGTGAGCTTTTGATTTTTGCCCATCAACCACTACTTTTATGAGCCTATGTGAGAGAAATGATTTAATAATTTGAGAAGACATTTCCAGTTATACCGTAGCTGGAGATCCTTTATGCTATACCCTATCAAAGGCCTTTGATATGTCAAGAGCAATTGCTCTAGAAAGGAACCCTCCACCGAGAAATTCGCTAATCCTATGAGATATAACCGTTAGCACATCTACCATAGATCTAGCAGAACAGAAACTATATTGTATGTCACTAAAAAGGTTATTTTTGCTAAGGTGGTTGACTATTTCTCTATTTAACACAGATTCCAGTAACATATTCATGATGCACAGGAGACTTATTGGTCTGTATTGAGAGGAAGATGACCAAACACCTGAATTCTTAAATACAGGACATACTGATGAGGTTTTCCACGGTGTTAGGAAGCATTACTTCTTATGACAACACTTAAACAGCTTTGTAAATACGGGAGTTAGTTCTGGTTGAAGCTTTTTCAACACTATAATTGGAATGCCGTCAGGGCCAGTTGCTTTACTGGTATCAAGGTTTTTGTTAGATGGTGTGAAGATGTGAATTGGCATGATGTGGCCCTCACTTGAAAGATTTTAACCAGAGCCGTAAACTTTGCTTTCATCACCCTGAGCGTGTACCTGTTACTTGTGATAATCCAGCGATTCATTTTGAGTGTTAGCAATGGTTCTGTTGTCATAACTTGGATTAGTAGAGAGCATTAGTTGCATCTCCAAACTCGCTCGTTGAACATTGTGTCATTTTCAGACATGATAGAAGGTTCTATCGCTCTTGGGATTTGTACACAACTGGTCAATTGGTCTGCAACAAAACAAGAAAACCGGTTTTCATCAAATAGAAATGGAATCATGTCGTCTTTTCTAGCATGACAATTTTACCATTCCACCCTATAGATATAAACAAAGATAATCACACCTTTGAATGTATGCAGCGCCTGGTATTCCCAAATGGTCACTCATATTAGAACTGACCAAGCTCAAGGTCTTTTAACTTCAGTGATCTAGTGTATCACCTAGATTATGTTGTATATGTACTAATACTTATCATTAAGAATTCACAAAATATCTGAGGTATCTTAAATGTCACAAAGGACTTTCACCTCTTCTTTGCCGCCATTGCCCAAAGCATAATTAAACTAAATATATCTGACATTACGATTCCTTACGCCTAGTGATTGCATTTCAAAACTCATAAGGATCGGTTAATTAGTTTATGAGGAATCCAGTACAAATATGTACACATATACTTTACTTTATGCAAATAGAAATATAGCCACACTGAAGATATTTGATACAACGAAATAGCCCATCTGTAAATGACTACATATGTCCCCCTTTGTGAGTACATAAAATAACCACCTACTGTTAGTGATAATGTGCAAAGCATTTCATAACAACGAATGCCACATTCTTCTGTAGCTGATAGTGTTTATATATAGATTTGAAGCGCTTGCAAATCTAACCACATTGAAGTGCTGTGATACAACAGAACAGTCTGTGGATGACTGTATACATGTATAGATATATGTGTCTCCATATTGAAAGAGAACGATATTATGCTGTCAGACTCTTAGTCTCTCTTTCTTTCTCTCTCCTCTTCCTCTGAGCCTTAATTTTTTTCTTTCAGATAAGTCTGTTTCCTTGCATCTACCTCTTGCCTACACTATCCTCTCCTTTCATGGTCTCTTCATATTGTAACAATCATGTCAACACAGGGGGGACTGTCGTTCTTGCTGTCCATTTAATATTTTGACCTGTTTGTCACTACTCCAAATTTCTAGTTAGTTCTAGACTACAACGGTAACAACACTAGCTGCCCCCTCTTTTCTGTGAGAAAATGGAAATATATCTGCTTTCATTCCAAATTATGAGTCCCAATTAATTCTAGAATCTTCCGTAGTGCCTTTAACTCTGTTTCGATAATTTTAGAATTTCCTTGGATGCAAAAGAAGAAAGAGATAAACTATAATTTCATTATTTTACTTAACTCTGCTAATCGCAAGGGATGCTAATTGCAAATTTTTCTTCTTTTCGTTAATATTGCATGTAATTTACTGATGTTTATTATGCAAATTAAATATGTATATCTAATAACCATAATTAACATTCAACAACTGTGTTTTTATACGATGAGCAAATAAGATATCGAATTGTTAATTCAAAATCTTGTTAATCGCATATATATACGATAATCAAGAAATAAACAACGGGATAAAATGAGTGATCTCTAATTAAGTTCCTCCACTCAAAATTATTTTTAATTTTATTCGTTTATGTTTTATATTGAGAAACAGAATAATGAAAACCTAAACTTATAATTAGTTGAACTGTAATTCGTGGTTGTGAAATAGTATTGTTATCATCGTTATATAGGATGATTGAATGTCCCTGACTGAAGAATATTTAATTTTATTAATCTAACTAGCTATCCTTACCCGGTGTTGCTTGGTAATATTTTCATTTCATAATTTTTCTTTTCTTTTATACTTCACCGATTTTTTTACCAAAATATTTTTGTTTTTAAATGTAGTTTTGAAAGTTGAATTATGACATAAGTTTGCGTTTTTTTTTTAACTCTTAAATATATAAATAATAACGTGAGAGCTAGAGGTGCTAAATCAGCAAGTAGGTTGATAGAGAATGAGGGTAGTGCCACGGCCACCGACAGTAAGAAGAAGGCCTGTTAACTGAAAAATGTCTGCAGGCAATGTAGGTAAGATTTGTCAGACTGTCAGTACTATATGAGGGCCATATGAGCAATAAAACATTTTTAAAAAGAAAAAGGAACACAGTTCGATTACTACTTAAACTGAACTTTATTCAATATAAAATATAAATATTATCTATGTAAAATTAAATAATTTTAAAGCAATATACAATTTAATACTGATAAAACTGAATTATGAATTTAGGGGACAAACAATTAAAGAAACATTAAACAAATATTTGTTGGCCTTCGGAACAAGATCAATAGTATCTGTTTTGATGCTACACTTTACCTTTTCTGCCTTCGGTCGGTGGAGGAGAAATCTTTCATGACTGAGATTATTTTTGTTCCTATCCAGAGTGTCCCTTATTGGGAAGTTGGATTTTCTCCACAAGATTATATGTTGAAATATTTAATAACTATTACTTTAAATACAGAAATTATATTTAAAGTTTTGGTTTTCTGTTCTTCTATGTCCATTTTTCCTTCATGTTTTTCATCAAACTGTGTATCGTATTAGTTGTCTCACAAGCCATCATCAGTGATTGCTCACTGGCATTAACCTGTGGTGTTCCCTGGAGACCAAGTGACAAGTCTCTCCAGATTTCCAGTGTTCTTCACCTTTTGACCACTTGTGCAGATGATTGCATGTTATCGCAAGAGCCGTTGTCACTGATTTTTTGTTGGCATCGGCCATTGGTGTTTCCTGGGGTTTGGGTGACAAAATGCCTCCCCAAGGTACCAGATTTGAACTGCACACTTCCAGTGGAGATTTGGTCAGTATTCTCTCACCTCGGTCTTTCCATCCTCCCTGACCCTTTAACAACTAGTTGGTGTGGTGTGGCGCCAATCGATGTCATCTGCACCAGTTTTTTTTTATTATTATTACTATTATTATTATGATAATAATAAGGGTGCTTGTGCAGTGTACGCACGTGTATTTTAAATATTATTTTCAAGTTAACTTAAATTTTAGGTTTGTATTACTGTACACATAGATTCGAAAAAGTTGTCAAAAAAACAAATATATCACAAATAAATGTTATCAAATGCAAGATAAGTTACTCTTCTACCTATCTGGGAAGGTTTTTAGTGGTTTTACTCACTTTAAAACGTGTAATCGCTTCGAAAATCATACAATGTTTAGCAATATATTTTAAAAAGAAAAATGTCGGCATGCTTGTAACTTATCTTGCCTTTGATAACATTTATTTGTTATACATTTGTTTTTTTGACAACTTTTTCGAATCTATGTGGACAGTAAAACAAACTCGTCATGTAAATTATTTACAGTTAAAATGTTATAAAAAACAAAAAATTGAAGTTTTAAATATATTTCAAAGAAATGAATTACGCCCCGTGCTAAAATATTGATAATTCACCAATCGTAAAAAAAAACAAAGAAAGCAAAAATAAACAAAAAAAAAAAAACACTGCTGTGAAAAATGCTTACTTTAAAATATTTGAAAATACTCGGTGAAAAGTTTTATTTATTATTAAAAGAACGGACTGAAAAATATTATATAAAAATTGGGGTTTGTATTACTGTACACATAGATTCGAAAAAGTTGTCAAAAAACAAATATATAACAAATAAATGTTATCAAAGGCAAGATAAGTTACTTTTCTACCTAACTGGATATGTTTTCAGTGTTTTTATTTAATGTAACACGTTTATTCAGCTCGAAAAACACTGTGTTTACCGATGTATTGGAAAATTCAAAATAGCGCCCGACTCCCTCTTTAACACGGTAAGTTTGGGAAAAGGTGCTATACATATAAAACTAGACAACATACTGTTAGAAACTCGCTCAATATGTATTACCGTGACATAAGTTGATATATTCGGTTGTTTTTAATAGTATTTTGTCTAGTTTATTATTTATAACATCTTTTCCCGAACTTATCGTGTTAAAGAGCGAGTCGGGCGCCATTTTGAATTTTCCAATACATCGGTAAACAATGTATGTTTTTCGAGCTGAATAAACATGTTACATTGAATAAAAACACGAAAAATATATCCCGTTTGGTAGAAAAGTAACTTATCTTGCTTTTGATAACATTTATTTGTTATATATTTGTTTTTTGACAACATTTTCGAATCTATGTGTACAGTAATACAAACCCAAAAATTGTTTGTTTTGCAGTAAAAATAAATAAATAAAATCAATATTCGACTTTCTCCAATAAAAATAAAAGTTCAAACACGAATTCACTTACGATATTTTGATTAAAGTTATCCCAAATGTGCAATTATAATAATTATTTTCTGAATGGAGAATTGTTCTTTTTCTTTAGAACATACATGGATAATCAGTAACACATATTGGTAGCCATATTTTTTCATGCCTGTTAGCATGACCACGTGGTTGAATACCGGAAGCTGTCTATACCTACAACTTAATTAGGAAGTGACGTTACGCTGTCATATGCATCGGCCTTCTTTCTCGATAGTCACGGTAGTGCTGATTACATCCCAAATTTGTAGGAGGGGAGAAGTGAAAACTAGCTAAATAGTATGTGAGCAAGAAGAAAATTGATAATTATGAAGTTCAAAATTCCCAGGAAAATGTTGCTTAATGTATTGATGATTTCTATAAACATTCAATCAATACTAATAACGCATATAATTTCAATATGTAATTAACAAAGTTAGGTTGACACGAGAAAGCGCACATGCACATATATGGAGCCATCTCATAACTATATATGATATATGATATATATATATATATATATATATATATATATATATATGACTGTAAATTATATTTTACATGAATTTATTATTCGACAGGATGCTCAAATAAGATATGTTGAAATTTCCTTAATTCGCAGAGTTTCAAAGAAATGCGTTCTTCTCATAAGAGGAATATATTAGCAAAGTAATATTATAGTGAAGCTAGGAATTTGCTAGTACTAGCATGAATTGAAACAGCATTATATGAAAACTAGTCAAAATGCAAACAAAATTGTGCAAAGAGTTCATAAAATGGGGGGAACATTTTTAAATAAAAGGATAAATTAAAAATCAAGGATTAAAAAAGCAGAGTAAAAGAAATGGAGAGGTTAAGTATTTTCCAAAAGAAATTATTACAGGAGACAATGTTTCTGTAAAAAGAATTTGGAATTATACTGTTGGCAAGTAGTTTCAAATTAAAATCAAAAACGTGTGTAATAATAGAGAGTACTATATATATATATATATATATATATATATATATATATATATATATATATATATATATATATAAACGTGTGTGTGCGTGTAAAGGGAAAACTAATGAACGGTCTTTATGAATTTTGGAATGTGTATTGCAAAAACTGAGGTGAGTAACATGGGCATATTATTTTTTGTAAATGTTAACATTTAGCGGCGCATATAAATAAAATTATATTTTTTAAGTTAGTTTTATGAACCGTTCATTATTTACTATGGAATATATATTCTTGCCAACAAGCTGAGTATCATGGGCAGATTATTTTTTATAACAAAAAAATAGAGAAAAGAATTGCTCTACGTCAAATCTATACGCATATAAATTTAAATATGAAACAAACGTAGACACCAATATCTCTCTCTCATATACATATACAGTGCCACGCAAAAGTATTTTATACATTATATTTTTCTTCATAACTTTAATTAGGGTTCAATATTTTACCTAAAATTTGGTCAGTATATTCCTATTACTATTCTAATAATATTTGGGGTAGTAATTACAAAATTGAAGTTTAGAAAGTTTATATTTAAGGAAAAATATGAATTAATAAATGCAAAAGCATTGGATACATTGATTTAATATTTAGTTGCATAAGCTTTATTGCGTTCAACAGCTTTCAATCGCTTTCTATAGTTGCACACGTTTTTTTGCAAAGATATGCAGGTATTTTGCGCTATTCTTCTTTGCAGAACGTTATGGATTCCTCTTGTGAACATTGATCTTCGATATTTTCCACACATTTTCAATTGGGTTGAGGTCTGGAGACTGACAGGGCCAAATAAGAACGTCAATTTCGTTATTTCTAAGCCATTCTTTGGTTAGTTTAGCAGTCGGGTTAGGGTTAGTATGCTTGGATCATTGTCCTGCTGAAACACGAAATTGCTATTATGTCCCAACAAATCAGCAGATTTCTGCAGGTTTTTTCCAAAATCTCCCTTTATATACGTCCATTCATTCTACCATTGGTAATTTCTAGTTCACCAGTACCTTTGGATGAAAAACACCCCATACTATAATCGAACCATTGCCAAACTTTACCGTAGGAATGGTATTCTTTTTTTTATAGGCGGTGCCATTTTTACGCCATACATGTGTTGCTGGGTTTCTTCCAAAGATTTCGGTTTTCGTTTCGTCTGACCAGATTATCTTGTTCCAAAATTCTTGGGGTTGTTCTCCATATGTTTTAACATAATTCAAACGTGATCTGACATGTTTAAGCTTCAATAATAGAACTTTTCTTGAAGACCTTGATACAAAACCTGCACAATTTAGCACTCTACTGATTGTATCCTTGCTCACATTAATCCCAGCTTCTCTGAGGCCGGTTTGAATTTCAGCACGAATAAGAAAAGTTTTTTTTGTACCTTTCTGCTTACCCACCTTGATTTTTTTCATTTAATTTCCTTGGCCGACCACGTCTTGGAAGATTTGAAACAGCTTCACCAGGGTTTTTAAACTTTCTAATAACGTTTCAAACTGTACTAAGTGGTAGATTAAGTTCCCTTGATACTATTATATAATACCCTTTTCCTTCTTTGTGCTAATCAATCATTTTTTGACGAATGCCTATTGACAACTCTTTAGTTTTAGGCATTTTTATAAATGAACTGCTTAACTTTGAAGGAATGAGCCCAAACTGAAAGAATTTTATAAAATTATTTTGATATAAAGCTCTCTGATTGGTCAGTGATGACTCGTTAGCATTATTGCAACACGCTAAGCAAAAGTCACTTAAATTTATTTCAGAAAAAGAATTTTTTAAAGTGTATCCAATACTTTTGCATGTGGTAATTCATATTTTTCCTTAAATATAAACTTTCTAAACTTTGATTTTGTAATTACTACTCCAAATATTATTTAGAATAGTAATAGGAATATACTGACAAAATTTTAGATAAAATCTTGAACCCTAATTAAAGTTATGAAGAAAAATATAATGTATCCAATACTTTTGCGTGGCACCGTATATATATATATATATATATATATATATATATATATATATATATATATATATGATGTATCTACATAAAATTTTATGTATCTATTTTCAGTATTTACTTTGATAATGCTCGATACGTAAGTAGAGATAGGTAGTAAGTTTTGAAAATATGTATGGCATTTAAACTACACAGAATTTTCAGCGTTTTATCCTCGTTAGAATGACAGGCAGAAAATGCTGTGTAGCTTAATTGTTATATATATTTCCAAGAATCCCTATATGTATATAATTGTATATTATTGCTGGTTGAAAAATCCTTAAAATTTGTTTAAAAATTCACATCGATTCATGTTATAAACCATATGTAAAATTGCTTGAAGATCAAAATCATGAATTGAATACATATTGAACTCCATTTTCTGGCTCATGATTAACTGCTGAAATGAATAATTCTATTGACACGTCTAAACAAAAATGTCATTAATATTTCTTTTCATATGGATTAAGGCCTGTGTATATGTATTTGTCTCGGATTCACTCATAAACTAATTAATTGGTCGTTATGAATTTTGAAACACTTGCTAGGAGTAAGAGAAGGTAAGGTGAGTTATATTCAGTTTAATTCTAAGAATGATATAATGAATTTTAGTCAAAATTGATTGGAAGAAGAATTCAAGATATAAGGTTTAGTAATATTAATAACATTGATTTTAGTTCTTGTAAGGAAACATAATGTGATGCAAAATGTTCTGCATGGAGAATTCATTTTATTCTTTTAATCACATATATAACTTTATTTCTCAGTGGTCGAAATACTCTGTATGAAAAGAACTACATATATATATATATATAGGAACACTGTGACTCAACAGTTAAATTATTTTAACAAGGAAAACGTTAGTTTTCAAAGCCAGTGAAATAACAAACAATATTTAAAAAATAAAAAGACATAATCTAAAATTAACTAATTTCTGCTCGCTGTCTATATCTCTATCCGTCTTTTCCTCTCCAATTAGAAATTAAATGAACTAATCAATATTTTTATTCTGTCCTTCCTTTATTACCTTTGACTGCAAATAACCAGAGAGAGAGAGAGAGAGAGAGAGAGAGAGAGAGAGAGAGAGAGAGAGAGAGAGAGAGAGAGAATATGTGATAGATATATTATGAAATAAAAGCGGGTGGGTTCAAACAAGACACAGTATGAGAGAAAAAGAGTGGTAGACAGACATTTGGTGAGATAATTATATGATGGGTCTCGTCGTGGGATAATTGCAATTTACTGTAAATTAGAACAATTAAAATGGAATTTATTTCAAACTCAGTACTAAAATGAAAAATTATGTTAGCTTATTTTTGCGTGATTAAAATATACGTTTCACTTCCATGAATCACACTAGGTACACATGCTTGACAGACCTTTTCTATGATTGACAATGGTAATCTCCCGCTGATTAGTAGTGACAGAGATTTCCTAAACTTATTCTATCCACACCTAAGTCTTTTGATCACACTAGCACCGGTTTCTCCCTGTGCTCCAATGGTATCACTAAGGTAACAAAACTTGTCTGCGTTGGAAATAAAAATAAATTAAAAAGGTTGAGAGCAAAAGGGGCACATTGTTCATTTCGTAGGCAGAGAGAAAAAGCACGGCCTTAATTTTTTCGTCTTCCCTATTTTTAGGCATGCGTCTTTTTTTCTTTTTATCGTCATTGACCTTTTCAAAATGCCAATTCTTGCTGCACTCAGTTTTTTTAAAGGTTGACCTGTGTTTCTTTTTGTGATGGATAGACAACTTCCATTCTTCACATTGGGCACAAAATTGTTGGCCTAAGAACGCCCCTCTCAGTGCATGCATTGTCTAACAATTGAAAATGATTCTATGTGGCACTATCTCCATCACTTTCTTTTCAATGGTAATAATCACTAGCTGCATCAGCTAGCATTTGCTACCTGTAGACAATATCTAATTTAACCTGATAAACATTAATATCTTTAACTTCTATTCAAATTTATTCAAACAATATCTGAATTAATAGGTCATTTTAAAACAAATATAATTAATTTCCAATATCTGTGTAATTGTTCATTTTTACAAAATGCATATTTGAAAGTCAAACACATGCCTGACGAAAGCAGATTTTCTGAAATATTACAATACAGATACTCCATTTGACTATGTTGATGCAAGTAAGAACACAATGCATGTAAAATATCTAAAAAAAATATATTGTATTAATAAAGGTGAATCTGCACAGCTTATTTCACCTTTGTATCTTAAATTGCTTCAGTTTATGTTTATCTGTTATATCTCACACTATATCGCCTTCTGTAAATTTAAATTTCATTTATATTTGAATCCTTTAACAATTTTCTTATCATTTTAATTTTGATAGAGATGGGGCATCCTACAAGATGCTAGATGTTCACCCATTATTTCAAACATCCTAATCGAAACTATTTTTAATATTCTAACCGTTACTTTAAGTGTAATTCTTTAGATTTTTCTTACACTTGATTCACCGAGTATCTTCGCCAGGTAGTTTTGGAAATTCTTTTTTATGAGCTTTGTTGCTAGAATGATGGAAATCTTTTAAAAATTGCATTTTTCTTTTCAAGTCGTACATAAGACTTTGGTATTTCCACGATGGATGAGTTACACAAGGTCGGTTTTTAATGTGGAGATAATCCAGCTCCCCCAAAATGGCACTCTGGATTGGAACAAATTTTAGAATGCTTCAGTTTATAAGGATTTCTCATTCTCTAACGGTTGAAAGAAAAATGAAATGTAGTATCGGAATAGATACTACATTTTGCTCCTAACCAAAACGGCAAGGAAGGCGTTATTAACTTCCTTCTCGCTGCAGGAAGATGTGATACAAGACCAGTAGATGGGAAGAATACGCAAGTGCCCCAGAATTGGGGCACTTTGGCTTCTTACAAATTGTCTTGGCAGTCCAGTTGGAATTTCCAAGTGGAGGTGTCTAAGACTGTTAGGAATAAACTAATCTCTTTCAAAGCTGGAAGGCAAGGCTTGAGAGAGTGGACCTTCTAGAACTACCTAGAGTGAATACTACAGTACAACAGATAAAAAGCCATTGAAATGGCTTAGTCTCTGTTGGATCTCTTGACTGGCAAGAATTCAAGCAAGAAATACTATCTAAAGTTCTATCTCCAGTGGGGAAGTGATAGCATGCACTTTGATTGAGTGCAGTGAGATGAGCTATCCGTTTATTCCCCCCCCCTGTCTCTCTCTCTCTCTCTCTCTCTCTCTTTCATGCGTACAAAACTTACTTCTTTCTCTAGTGCTTCCTGTGACTTTTTCTCTTTGTAACAAACCTTTAATAAAACTAAATATCCGCGTCCGAGTGATTGTATCCACAGGCAAGCAAGAACCTGGATTCACGACGGCGACACAGATGTATAATAGTTAATACATGCATGGGTAAGCGAAAATATAATAAATTTACACTTTTTATTGTATAAATTATCTATAAAAAGTATACAAATATATTTCTTATATGCGTTCCTGTATGAATGTCTAAAAAAAAGAATGGATATTTTGGCCGTCTCCCAACAACCGTTTTTTCATGGAAGCGAGGTTGTTAGTTTTTCTATATTCTATGGTTATTTTCATGGTAGGTGCTGACTGCGATCCAGTTAATGTTTCCCTTTTGTAAAACCTTCACAACAAAAACTAATCTGACTAGAATCACTGTAAATATTTTTTTCTTATTTCATTTACCTAAAACAAAACGGGATTTCCATGAACAAAGTTTCTTACTAAGACCTACCTATACAGGGCTACTCCTAACTGACTATAGCATAGTCGATCTCAAATCCAATGTTAACACATCCTCGTTTAGCCGTCCTCTTAAGTAATCAAATTTCTCCAGTCACAACTATCGTTATCAATCCTTACCTACCTAATTAACTTGCACTTGAGGTGACATTCACTCAGAATGAGTTGAGTCTGATCCTCCTGTAGAGCACACAAACTAACACCGAACATTGTAGACCTTTGGATTGGAACTAGGTTCGACGTCTTCTTTGATGGTGTGCAACTACATTTTCAGCTAAACTCCCAGGCATCATCGCCTCCCTTGAAGTTGTTCTATAGTTATTGCTACACAGATGAACTCACCTGGGTTGCAGCGTTAACATGGCCGAATCAACAGAATTCTTCACTTTAAAAGGGATTGGTTGAGGGGATGATCATGCAGCGGGTCCTGACTTGGGTATTGGAGATGAAATGGTGCCAGCAGACCCATAGAATTCAGCTACCTAAGAATCTTATCAACTCTTATCCTTAAGTGGTTTTTGGGCCTTGATTTTAAGTGGATCGTTAGTACTTTAAAAAACACTTATGAACTAAATATTTTTTCTCATTTTTCTATCATTTTTCCATTAGTACCGGATTTCTTCTACAAAAATCCCTAGATTTCAGTGCATAGTTATAAAAATACATATATAAAATCTCCATTATATAGTTAGATACTAGAAGACTACTAAAATTGATTTCTTGAACAGTAGAAACTAGATAAAATATCGCATATAGTGTGAAACTAGCGAGTCGGTACTCTTTTTCAACTGAGATAGATGCATGCGTTGACAATAAAATCAGTGGTTATTCATTTTATCTGTAGTTGTTTGATGCCTGGAGCTGTTGGGAGCGCGGGGGAGGGGGGTTAAAGCCACACAATTCACTTGTCCACTGTCGACTGGCATCTTCCTGTCTATGAACACGAAGATAGAAGAAGCTTGTAAAGTAAGTCCATGCTAACAATATCATTGTGTTGTCAACATTGTTCATTAGACTGTCATTCTCGTGGCTTACTTTGCCGCTTGGTAACTTTGCGTTTATTTTTTTGTAAATATGATTTGTAACTTTCGTTGTTTCATCAGTATTTATACATTTATCTTCACTTTACGAACGCATGCACGCACACGTGTGTGTTTTTAGTTTGGCATACATTAATTTGCATATCAATGAATTAGCAGCCCTAAAATGACATAAAAAGACCAAAGGCGAAAGGACACAAAAGATAGGAGACGTGTTAAAAAGTCAGGCATTTTTTTCCTAATTAGAGCACAATATATATTAAATAAAAGATACTGAATTAACGTATACTTATATATATTTCTTCATATTTTTTTAGTTTTTCATATTTTTTAAACATATTTCATTTCTAATCCAAATGTTCTGTAGCAGATTTTTTATATTGTTATATTTCTGTAATGCTGACTTTCATACTCTTCTGATGAAAAGCATTTAGCTTCGAAATGCCATGGCCTTAAGAGTTTTTTCCTCTTCCTTCTTAATGATCTGATTATATAATAAAGTTCTAAGTAACTTTTATTCCTTATCTTTTATTTATTATATGAATTGCTTCTCTTAACCGTGTAGAGCTTTTACAATCTTAAGAAGATTGCTTTGTTAAATATTTTCTCTTTATTAGGTTCATTTATTATATGTATATTAAACACTATAAATACACCAAGCCTCAAAAGAAAAGAAAAAGAAAATAACAACAGCAATCGCTCTTGATGATAATCGGATGCATCGATAGAACGCGCTTGAGTAGAATATGGCCGAACAACAACTTTTGGGCGCCGTTTTATACCAACATGCCAGCTTAAATAAGAAAGACCACTCGGCGAATGGAAAAGATATCCAGAAAAATCGGAAAAAAAGAATAACTCTATCGTGTTCAATCAGACAAGCTTGAATAATGACTTGCTGCCAAAATATACAAATATATAAAGTTATGTATGTATATATGTATATATATTTTATGCACAGGATTCATTCCTAAACTAATAAATCGATCATTATAAATTTCGGAACATAACAACGATGCGTAAAGGATTCCAAGTGTGGGCTATACTTAGTTGAATTTAGCGTTTTGCATAGGTGGTTGAAGCCGTTTGTAAACATTCAAATATCTCCGATTTTTGTGAAAATTTTATGAAGAGGTAATACGCATTAATTAATAAATATTTCACCAATTTTAATGCTTTTGGAGAATTCAAGGCATATATAAGCATGCCAAATATCTCATTTGAAAATTCAAATAGTTTAGATTTGCATAAAATGTAATTTATAGTCATTAGATATTAATTACTTTCTGTTTTCTTCTAAGACTCCTTAAATTTTAAACATTTCCTAATATTAAAATAATGCAATGAATTTTCATCAAAATTGGAGTAAGGATTCTAGACATAATGTTTAGCAGCATATATTGAATTTAACCATTTTTAAGTGGACATAAAAATGGTGTAAAACTATTCAAGAAATCAATGTTAGTGGTCTTCTAGTCTATAACTATATAATGGAGATTTTGTGTATGTATTTTTGTAACTATGCATTGAAATCTAAGAGTTTTTTTTGTAAAAGAAACTCGATTCTAATGGAAAAATGAGTTTTGTAAAAAAAAAAACAAAAAAAAAAAACTAATCCGGCTAGTCATGCGCAGTGCATGTACATGCTTTGATCTATTTGTTTAAGTCCTGTCTAAGCATGTTTTATGTCGAATTGAATTAAGGTATACTGCACAAAAGGCAAAATAAACATTGTGGTATGATTGACAGTTTTTCTCGTGTTTTAATTTTTTATTGTTTTTGTAGGGATGGGGCATCCAGTCGGATGCCAGACATTCACCCACTATTTCAGTCACTCCAACCCAGAAATCTGTTTAAAATTCTACATTATTCCTTTGAGTGCAATTTTTGTGTGAAGACTAAACTGTTCCTCATTTTGGGGATTGATTTATGCTTGACCCGTTTTTATTGTTCTCATTAGTTAAATTTTTCAATTAACTCATCAAGTGATCCATCACTCACTAAGTTTCTTTCATTTTATGGTGTTTGCACCCATTATCACTACTCGTGTTCCTAATTCCCACTTCTCCCTCCTTTCTCTCTAGTTAGGGGTAACAAAGGAAAAAGAATAAAAAGACTAGAATAATCCATTATAAAAGGGAATATCATCAGGTTAGTAGGATAGAGAGAGAGAGAGAGAGAGAGAGAGAGAGAGAGAGAGAGAGAGAGAGAGAGAAAGAGAGAGAAGAGAGACTAATTTTTAATTTCGTCATATTATTTCTTCATATTTAACTAACTTTGCAAACTTACTTTTCCTTGATTCAGACAAACTAATCCGAATCAATGCGTGACCCAATAGGTCATATTTTTCTTAGTGTCATAAATAAATACAACTAAATACATGAATAGACGATGAAAAACCGTGATCACTGTATTCCATGTTAATTTCGTGAGTCACCAAAGATTTAAAATAGATTGTAAAAGCCCTTTTAAAAACAGTAAAAGTCTACCCAAGTAAATGAAGCTATTATTGTTTCTATTTTTTTTTTAATTATTTTACTTTGATTAGTTTTAAGAGATTAAGGGGTTCTACCTTGGCCTACGGGTCAAGATCAAAGTGTAGTATATGTTCTTCAGATGCTGCACTTCAATTTTTTGTTTTCTGTCAGTGGAGGAGAAATCCTTCACGATTGAGACAATTTTTATTTTTGTTCCTTTTCTCCACATTAAAAAACGACCCTGGTGTCTAACTCTGTCCCGTGGGGAGACATTGTAAATAGGAACACTTGATTTCATTTAGATTTGGATTTATATCCGCGGCCTCGTTTGAGAATAGACGTTCATTCCTTTACGGCCGCTATCTGTATTTCGTTACAGCTCGGTTTCCCATGGATTGTTTCCAAATATTTCTGACTTTTTTTTTTTTTGCATCAGGAGAGTTGCTCTTATCAAAACCGGTTTAATATGCACTTCTGTCAGAGAGCATATTATTTTTAAATCAGATTTTTGCTCCTCGAGCACTTCATTGATATTTTTCAACATATCCCGATGCACTATATATAAATAAATTAATTAAACAAGTTTAATTTTGGTTATGTGCATGTTTTGCGCATGTATATATAGATATATATTGTTTTATGTATATATCTGGTGTGTATCCGTGTCTTCGCTCCGTTGCTTGAATGCGCATGTATCTGTATACATTTATAATAAGTATAATAATGCGTAAGTTTCTAGAACAGAAGCTTTAAAAGAAGTCAATTAAGAAAAATTAGAGGGGGAAGTTAACTCATAAAGTTGAAGATAGAAAATAAAGTAACAGGTTTTAACACCATATTTCCTCCTCATTGTGGATTACGTTGTCGTCTGCGTTGCTGCTGATTGGGGACTATGATTACTTGAAATTTATGTTTCTGAGTTTTTTTTTAATAAATTGTTTTCATTAAAATCATTTGACCTCGACGAAGTACTGAAACGTAATTGAATTTAGGTGAGCCATTTTATTAATATACTAGCAGGCCGCCCGGCGTTGCCCGGTCGTAAAATACACATAAATATATTTTAATTAATGCAGAATTCGTATTTATTATAAACAGAAATACCTTGTGTATTAAACATAGTGTTAAATTCCTTTTAAAAAAATCAAGTAAAAAAAAAAAAAAAAAATGAGACATCTGCATGCGAGTATTATGTTTTTTGTTAACAGTTCACCTCTTGCTTTTTCTAAACAGTTCACTTCTCGAAAAAAAATTAAATCCATAGCAACGTATGATTTTAGTATTTTATATTCAAAAATATAACATAAAAAAGTAATTAAAGAATTAAATAATAATGTAGATCTCGCTTTTGCAGGCGGTAAAGTTAAATACGTAGACCTTTTAAGATCCAAAACCTTCTGGTGTAAAACGGAAAATGCTAAAACTAGTGTTTCCAAAGGTAGTTTTAAAATACTTATAAGTCATGTTATTGAATTGAAGAAAGCTACTTTTAAATAGGAAATAAAATATTTGTTCAAAATATAGGTATTTCTATGGGTTTAATTTCTGCACCTTTCTGGGCAAATCTTTATTTACATAGAATATGTGCGTGTGTGTGTGTGTGTGTGTGATCACTAATAAAAGATGATGTATCTAAAACAAATAATTATCATGGTTGCAGGAGATTTATAGACGACCTTATATATATATAAATGATAATGAGGAATTTGAAAAAAATAAACATTTGATTTATCCTAAGGAGTTAGAATTAAACTGTGAACATAGACGAACTAACACTGCATTCCTGGATTTAGATATAAAAATTGAGGATTTAATATTTATTTATAAACTCCTAAATAAAAGAAACTCCTTCTCCTTTAAAATAGTTTGCATGCCGCATTGAAATATCACATGCCTATGTATATGTTTTATAGCAGCATTATATCCGAGTTTTTAAGAATAACTTATGTTATCCTTATTTGATGGATTTTATATCTCCAGTATCTGGTTCAGTAATAAGAGTGATTAAACAAGGTGTCGAAAAAAATATTTAAAAAGTTAAATAAAACATTGTATTGTGATGCTTTTAAATCATATCAAATTAACCAAAGTAGATTTATAGTAAATATTCGGAACCACATAATATATCTAAAATGTATATATCTGGAGAATACATGTGGGATTATGTATGAATTTTTTTTAAAAAAATGTATATATTTATATTATTTTTAATTTTATACATATTTTAATATCTTATACATTTTTATTAAAAAATAATTAAAGAGATGATAGTAGTAAATAAGACTGTAAATATATATAAAAATAATACAAATAACAAAGAAGTTAGTTGTAAGTAGTAGAATATGTTCAATCAAACACAATATAAAAACAGTAGTTTGCAAATAATAGCCACATTAATTTATGGAGAAAGAGGCAGAGGACACGAATGAGATATGTTTTTTTTAAATGACATGAATTGGTTAGCCTAAATTTATCTGGAGGAAAAATCTAATAATTTTGCTCGTGTGTTTTAAGGGAGGTGGTGTTTGATCAACACTGCTGTGGAGCCACGTTTTAATATAGTGTTTTGTTTTTAAATCCCCCGAAATAGTGTTTCATGGTAATCAACTAATAATCCCTTTAAAAACATTGGCACTATTGTTTGTTCATGTAAGTAAAATTATTCAACAATACGGGAGATTAATTGATTTACTGACAAAATAATGTTCCAACGATGGATATTTTTTTTATAGATTTAAAGGTTTAAAAAGAATTCCCAAGAATATTTATTCCTAAGCATTCAAAAATATTGCTAAGAATCATTTATATATATATATATATATATATATATATATATATATATATATATATATGCGAAAATGTATGTATGTATGAATGTGTGTTTATATGTCAGGTTATGTCATATGCTACTGGTACTATGTAACCCAGTACTAGCTGCCTCATGGTCGGGTCACCGGCGACTAAACTGGTTCCCCCACCAGACTTGTTTGGTGAGAAGGGTGGCTAGTCTCCCTGAAGGATTAAAAACAAGACCTTCCAAAGGGCGAATGAATCCTTTTTCGGGGTCAACGGCCAACTAGCACCGTGTGTGTTTGTATGTATGTATGTGTGTGTTGGGATGGAGACGGTTTCGGTAAGCCGTGGTGAAGGCAACCTTTCTAGGAGAAGCAAATCTCTGATTCAAAAAACCATAAAGCGGGAGACCAGTACCCGCATTAAGCTGGTCTGCAGTTTAATTTGTTGCTGGCTATCTTGCTCTTGCTTGTTGCTGGATCTCAACATTTTGAACCAAGAGAGAGACTTAGCTATCGCACAAAGCTAAGACTCTGTAACATCATCTGTGTATAGATACTCCCTCAGGAATTTGTCTATTAAAATGGTCCTGTGGCGATGGAAGTCATTTTTGGGCTCATGGACATTAAGTATCTGAGGGAGTGGAACTCGTCTGACAAGACGTTGCAATCACCATGTGTGTTTGTACATCACGCAAAATCTTTCGACACGGGCCACACATTTTCGCCAGATAGGTATCATTTTAAAACTCGAACCTTTGCCCAACAAATATCGAAAAATTGGCCAAAAACATTAATTCCTTCACCCTAAGCTGGGCCCTTTTCTACAATGAGGGTTCCGAAAAAATCGTTCCTTCATTTTCTCTCATCCTGCTACTACGACAATGGCGTCATGTTTGACCTAAAAAACGTTCGCGTTAGTTTAAACCATCTGCAAGTGTTTTTAAAGGTTTAATTTTATCCGTTATTAAGTGTATGCCTCTTTCGCGTAGGGATAACGTGTCGGGCATTTTTTTTCCGCCTTAGCCTCGATGCTTCGAGTTTAAGCCTGTCTTTCTACTTTTTTTCCTCTTTTACAACTTTTTCCCCTTTTTTTTCTACGTTTGTTCGCTGTTTTGCTTTGTTTTGGTTTTTCCAATTTTTCTTAACATCGTGTTTTTTTATAATATTAAAACAGGATCACCCTCTCCTCCAAACACACCTCCAAACACCCGGGCAACGCCAGGTACCCCCGCTAGTATATATATATAAATGTCTATTCCAAGTTTCAAAGAAAAACTCATTATCATTCATTAAAGTAAATAGCATAATATACGAGTGTTTATGGATTTAAAAGGCATTTAAAAGTGATTCTTTCAAAATGAGTTTGAATTAAATTAGTTAAATTGTATTTATACCACTTAAATCTCTTAAATCTCTCTCTCTCTCTCTCTCTCTCTCTCTCTCTCTATATATATATATATATATATATAT
>NC_136504.1:82731156-82843656 GCF_053919585.1 Euprymna scolopes
TATAGACAAGACAAAGCAATGTATTAGTATGCATGGATGTAATAAGGAAAAACTACAATTGATAATTCTATACGTTCACACATATTGATAGCCCCATTTAAAGATTTGTTGGTTGGTTGTTTTTGTTTCACGACATATCAACCCTTTGCAGGTTATTTAATGCCGAATCCAGTGATTTTGAAGAAAAAATTTTTTAATAGAATATATTCGGTTTTTTTTTTCAAGTCGCTTTTTATTTAACCCATAGTTGAGTACTACCATTCCGGGTCAGAGTGGACCTGGGAGCAATGGCAATTAAAGGGTGACTCCACACTCACCAAAGCCCGCAAACTGGAACCCTCACCATCGGATATAGTTTAAGGTCATATCCGGGACCATTCCATTTAAAGAATCCTTCAATGCTTTGTTAATACTCATGATATATATATATATATATATATATATATATATATATATATATATATATATATATATATATATATATATATTATATATATATTATATATATATATTATATATATATATTATATATATATATTATATATATATATTATATATATATATTATATATATATATATATTATATATATAAAATTATCGTATGGAATTTTCTAAGTAAGACTCAAATAACAATGCCTCTTTCTTCTTTCGTAAAATAATTGTTATTGTCAGTTAAGTATTCTTTAAATAAATAAAACGATATACTTCTTTATTTAAAATTGTAGCAAATAAGTTCCTGACAAACCGCCCCCTTAAGTAAGACACTCTATCAAATATCCAATACTAATGATTACTACAATACTATCTCATTGATTACTGTACACGCAATAACCCTTATCGCTGAGTGGCCTCCGGGCCTTGATAAGTGGTGACCTCCATGTAAAAAAAAATTCAGTCTTTTTAAAACAATAAATACTTTTGTTATCATGATGGCAATAATTGTCAGATGAAAAAATTAAAGTCAATAAAACCAATGTAATGTTTTCTGAAATATATTTATCGAAAATTGTATTCCTTTAGTTGATGGAATAACACAATTTGATTTTGGCACTATTCATTTTTAAATGGACATCGTCGGAAATTTTTTTTTATCTTAGCGACAAGTCATCAGTTGATCAGACGATTTTATTTTTATGTCTTTGAAAGGTGATAGCGTTGGTATGAACATGAAATTGCCTTCGCGCATGATTATATAAATAATTTGAATATG
Source organism: Euprymna scolopes (assembly GCF_053919585.1). Lineage (NCBI taxonomy): Eukaryota > Metazoa > Mollusca > Cephalopoda > Sepiida > Sepiolidae > Euprymna > Euprymna scolopes. Next base: position 82,732,367 of record NC_136504.1, read on the forward strand.
ACTTGTGGTTTATTGTGAACTCGGCAAAGTCGGAAACCATTAATTCGTAAGGATAATTAAACATGAAAACTACGTAAATACAACGAATGCGTTTTTATTTAATATTTATTATCGCTTTTCAGTATCCTATTATTTCATTTTATTGGTAAAGACACAATTGTTCGGTGCTATAATAACCAATCGACAACACACCTGAGAAAAGTCATCCGTTTGACACTTGGCTTGCAAATCAAAACGTTCTATACTCTACCCTTCTCTGGTGTTTGCTTACCATTAATGATGATTCTTTGGAATTCTGAGTTTCTTTCGAAGTGTTACTGTCAACAAAACCGCTTATCACGGGAAGAGGACCGCACCGGCCAATCTATGTTTTAAAACATTCAATAATAACCAACATAAGCATTTTCATGACACAGGTTTGATGGTTGAATCTCAAGAATTGTTGGGTTAAGTTACCCAACAATTCTTGAAATTGACAAGCAGCAAAATCTCACCCCTACACAGTAGAAATCCCAAGTTGTAAGAAAGCCTTCTACACTAATAGTTTCTTCCCACAACTGCTAGAATTTGGAACTCCCTTCCAGGTTGCTGCTTTCCCAACTGTACTGAGATGCAGAATATCTAGTGTAATGTGAACAGACATCTTGCTGCTCAACTCCCTACATAGTATCCCCTCAACATGTCCCCGATAGTAGCCCCCTACATCAGAGTGGTACTGTGCCTCGTTTGGAGTGATAATGGGAGAAAAAATGTCAATTTGTTCATTTTTGTTTATATAAGAAACCCACAAACATCATAGACACAGGCATTGAGTTTTATATTCTTCCTATTTATCCTTAATTTTACCCAATCCAAATAATAAACCGTATCTAATATTACTTAACCACTTACTAAAATATGTTCACTAGCATTGAATAACAGGACATTGAGGGATGGATTGGTAATTGCCGGCACTTGAAAATGTTAAATACACAAGATAACCTTGAGGTCACACAAATCAGACCGGAACTCTGAACGAATAATAGCCTCAAAAGTGGACATCAGGTGACTACAATGGCTTATATGAATTACATTACAAGGGAATGGTGTTAGTGGCCAGCTGCAACCACATTTTCTATTCATTTCTTTGATAGGATTTAGAATTTCGTGCAAACCTGCAACACTGGTGGATCTATTTTCTTAGATTCTCTGTCTGAGAGGTTTTCAAAGGTATGCAAAAGTAAACACTTATCATTATTGACAAGAGGGTGGTGTACCTTGCTTGAAGTATTGCATATAATATATAGACAATATGCTAATAGCAATATGGAAATATGCCGGATGATTAGAAGAATAACTGAAAAAAAGATGAAAATAAAAATGAAATGAAGTTTTAATTTATCTATTTGCTTACTTTTTTTTTTTTTTCAGTTTCCAAAGATAAGTGTTGATTGCAATTCACGCAAAGGATTTTGTATACAAAATATTAGTCTATTATTTTATCTTAGGTACATGCTTCGAGTAGAGAGGGAGAGGAAGTGTTTTTAGAAATACACTTCACAAGTCTCATTTGCTTCGCTTCTAATAGTACCTACTTATAAGACTACTATGTAATATCGGACTTTCAATTTGTCTTTATCAATATTAAATGAAAAAAACAAAAACAAAACTTACAAACGTAGAATACCATAGTTATACTAGAAGAATACCCGTCCTAGGATAGGAAAAATGAATTCCCAGAATAGATTTGCACTTTTCATACCCTTCACAACGATTAAAATCAGTATATACATTGCTACTAAGCCTCATGGTTAGAATCCATATTCCAATTTTTTATCAAAACTCATTATATGATTTCATTCAAGAAAATGTCTAAAATTTAAAGTTAAAGCTTGAAAGGTATTCAGAAGCAAATGAAATTCAAGAGATCTTGGTTAATGGGTGTGCAATGACTATGGATGAAATTCAATGCTAATCTATAATATTTGAATTTTCAAATGGAAAATTTTGCATATATTATTCCCCCTAAAACCACTTTGAAATACTACAAAAGACTGGAATGTGGGAATATTGATGTCGAATATTTATTGATAACAGTTCAAAAAATGGCAAGTATCTGAATTTTCACAAAGAATTTCCAGCTGCGTTTAAAAATTCATAATATAACCAATTTTAATCCGTCCTTATCATTATTAAAGCAATGTGTGTATAAATGAGTACAGTTTAGAAGTGAATCGTGTACGTACAAATATATAAACATATAGACATAATTTTATATGAATAGAGATATAGACTAGAGAGTTCATATTCAAGGGAGATAATTTCATATTATTAATTATTACAATAACATTAGAATAACATTTTAAAATGTAACTCGTGAAGAAGGTTCATCTGTAATTTAAATCTCACTTGTCTGTTTAAACGTATGCATGTATGTATGTATGTATGCATGTATGTATGCCTGCCCAAAACTTTCGACAGAGGCGACGGATTTTCACGAGATTGCTATCACTTTAAAGCGTGACGTCTCAGACGACAAATATCGAAAAATTAACCAAAAACATTAATTTCTTCACCCTCAACTAGGCACTTTTCTACAAGGCGGGATCGATTTTTTGCGAGCTATTTTTACCAGTCATCGTACTGGTTGGATTGACTTTAGCTAATTTTAATGTTCCGAACTTCCGGTCGCGTTATAAAGTAGCGGTAAGACGTCAGATTTTCTTTCACTTTCTTTTCCACCCTCATGTCACGGGTTCGAGCCTGCCTGCCTACTACCACTTTTTTTCTTTTTGCTGAACACACACTTCCAAACACCCGGGCAACGTTGGGCACCCAGGCCAGTATATATATATATATATATATATATATATATATATATATATATATATATATATATATATATATATATATATATATATATATTCCATCTAAAAAAATGTAATAAAGAAATCAGAAAAGGTTTGCCAATGTTCAAACCTTTGGTTCACCATTCAATTTTTACACAGTTTACAATAACAGTCACGTTCTTTCAGGTTAAGCAAATATTCATTTGTAAATGTGCAGGAATGTACCAATTTTCCCCGTCTTGGATTACAAGTGTGTAATTACCGTGACAATCATATAAAACCAATGTGATCTTTGCACAACAAATAAAACATGAATGTTTGGTGTAAAAACAAATGCCGCAGGTGAAACACATTGCAATTATGACATAAACACACATACACCCCCCCCCACACACACACAAGATGCCACTAGTGCCATATCGTAATGATTAACGAGCTGCCATGCAATGATTCGGAGATCAGGAAATAAAAACAGAGAAATTTTTAAAGTTTAGTGAAGAAAATTGATAAACAAGAAAAAATATTTCATAAGGATTTTTTCAATCTGCACATTTTCTGTAGAAAGTTCTATTTCAGACTTACTAATAAAAATCTTATTTCAAATTTAAGCATGACAGAGCAACGAAAATACTATTTCAGACTTAGTCATAACAGACTAATGAAAATTCTATTTCAAATTAAAATCTAAAAGTTCAATGAAAATGCTCTTCAACTATAAGCCTAGGAGACAAATGAAAATACCTCTTCAAACTGTTATATAACAAATAAATGAAAATGCTATTTCAAACATAAATATAATAGATTTTTATTTAATTATTTGGACTATTATCCCCAAATTGTAGTTGTTATTTTATACAACGTTTCGCCCAATTATACCTCTGGCCTTCATCAGGTTAACTGCAACGGGATAGGAATATTGCGATTAACCTGACGAAAGCCAGAGGAATACTTGGCCGAAACGCCATAGAAAACAACAACTAGAAGATGAAGATAATAGTTCAAATAATTAAAATAAAATCAATCATCCAAATTTACTCATCTCCCAAATAATTCCAAAAATTAATTCAATAATATAAATATGATAGTTTAATGAAAATTCTATTTCACACCTAAGCTTGACTAACCCATGAAAATTCTATTTGAAACCTAAGCATACCAAACTAATGAAAATTCTATTTCAATTTAAAGCGACATAGACCAATGAAAATGCTTTTTTCAAATGTAAGCAGAACAGAACAAAAAATTCTATTTCAGAATGAAGCAACACAGATCAATAAAAATGCTCTTTCACGCTGGATCTTATCTGGAATATCGAATGAGAGACAATGTATCACATAATTATTCAAGATTGCACTTAGCAATATATAAAATGCAGTTTTCTCCCAACACCATTCTATTTCAGCATAGAATGTTACACACATACTTTTCAATACACCAAGATTTCAGAAGAGTAAAGCTCGAGAATGTGTATTTAGTATATTAAAAGTATGTTCAAAGCTCAGAACTGTTATCTTTTATCTTGACCATTACAAGCGAAAATACTCTGGCATAATCTAGTTTTTAGACTCCACGTGGTGACTGGGTATGTGGCAGAAATATAATTTATAATGTTGAAAGAAACAAAACACCAAATGATTCCATTTGTAGTATTCCATTGAGAGCACACATCTTCTGATACATCCGGGCACATTATCAGTCAATGTTACTGGAATCATTCAGATGATTAGATACTAAATAGTTCCCCTCTTTTTAGCCACATCTATTTGAGTCTCTCTCTCTCTCTCTCTCTCTCTCTCTCTCTCTCTCTCTCTCTCTTTAGCCATTCACGATAACGCTTTTTGTAGATGGTTCTCATATTTTTATATACTAATGCACCACTCTTTTAACAAGGCAAAAAGTAAAGATTTTGTGAGATGATTTTTTATTAAATTAATATTTTAAAGAAATAATATAAAAATGGTCATTTTATAATGGAAAAGATATTAGTCTAGATCAATTTGAAAAGATATATTTATAGTTTGCTTATGATTTTTAAGTCAGCGCACATTTGATTTATGTCACTTACACGAAAGCCTAGTGGGCACACAGACATATTGTCACAATATACAGAAAATATTTTCAGCAAACGCCAGTAAGAATCACATAAACTAGTCTGAAAAGTCTCGATGTCGTTTGCTTGAAGCATTGTGTGTAATGTATAAAATTCATTTCTAGAAGTCTGCAAGAACGCAAAAACATACCAGGGTATAACAATGAAAACTAGGTACAGGTTGACAAGGAGATTTTTTTTATTATTTATTTTTTTTGTATTTACAAAAAAAAAAAAGTAAATGAGAAATTGTTGCACTCTTCCTGCAAAAATGTGGTTAAAACTAATATAGATAAAATGTGACGATTCTGAATATTGCAATACAATTCGCCGATGGATATAAGTATATTCGTCACATTTTTTTTATTATTACTTGAGACGCCTATACTCTTATAATCTCCTATTATACCCTCCCATTATTTTTAATGTTGGAGGATGAGTTTCCTGGCTGCTTCAGTTACTTGGAGACTAAGTAGAAAGTGTCAGTCAAGAATCTTTTCTTGACAACCAGCCCGACAGATGAGGGGCCAGGAACTGGCCCAGTACCTATCAGGCTGAGGTATGCAACCTATGTATTACCTAAGAAGTCCACCCTCCCAGGCCTTGCCACCTGGCTTTCGGGTGGGGTAAGTTTATCGTTTGTTACCTGAGGCGCCCCTACTGGGAAATACCGATGGATGATGAGGTAATTTTTGCTAGGCCAGAGTGCCCTCCTTTAAGGCTGGACATCCCAACTGTCTGATCTTGTGTCACATCTTGCTGAGCTGGGTAGCAAATAAATATCTACTGTTATAATTTCAAACAGGATATTATGTTTGAAAATTTTGGAGAAGATTGATAATTTGTATTATTCGAAAATCCTTATAGAAAGTTAGAAAATATACTGAAAAAAATTTGGAGATTACATCGGTCAAAATGTAAATCTGACGACTAAAATGAAACAGTGAATCAAATAATCCAACTAATGCCACATATGACGTTTGTGAAGTTTTGAGATGAGGATTAGTCATTCGTATTATTTGGATTCATCAGACTACTGTTCTCATCTTGAGTATAGAAACTACATACTTCATGATAGGATCTGATATATATTGTTAAGAAGTTCTTGCGATGAGATCACCATTGTCCCCAGTACTGGCCAATGCATACATGGAATACTTTGAGGAAATCGCATTAGGATCAATACCACTAAAGCTAACAATGTGGTTGTAATATGTAGATGACACATTCATACCCAGTCCCAATCAGGAGGATGTTCAAACATTACTACGCCACGTGAACTTGATCCATTCAACTATACAGGTCACGATGGAAAAATAACATAACAAATTATTGTTCCTAGATGTGCTGATAACCTGCTCTGGTCAGGGGTTTATGTCATCTGTATACCGAAAGCCAACTTTCACTAGACAGTACCTAAATTTCAACTCCCACGATCCATATAATGTAAAGAAAGGAATCGTCCATTGCCTACAACACTGAGCAAAAGCAATATGTAGAAACAGTGATACATATCAAGAGGAGATGAACAGTCTAAAAGAAACCCTCCAATGAAACAACTATCCAGAGAGCATGACATCAGCTTCAAGAAATCTGGATCAAACACAAAAGAACACCACTCATAAACTCAGTACAATCTATATACCATACATGAAAGGCTAGTTTGAAAAACTTCAATCCATATGACATCAGGATAGTATTCAGGAGTGATTCGACTCTCTGGAAACAGCTTGTGAGAGTCAAGCTCCCTACAGAAAAAATCATGACTAAGTACTGTGTATATGAAATCCCATGTAAATATGGATAACTATACAAAATGAGACATGTCGTCCATTAAAGGTACAGTTAGAAGAAAGAAGAACATCGAAAAGCCATGGTACATGGAGAGATTGAAAAATCAGGTATAGCTGACCATATCTGAAAAGAAAAGGGAAACCATCTACCATTATGGGACAAAGTAAAAAGTTTTGACAGAGAAGAACGGTTTAGAGTGAGATGAGCATATATGCTGGGAGATAACTAATTACTAAGTAAACCTAGTATAGAATTTAATACGAGATGGGAGCCAATAATTATAAACAATATATAATATATACAAGTAATAAGTAAAAAACAATAATATATATACATATAGATATACAGTAATATATAGTAATAATTGGTAATAAGTAGTAATATTTACAACTAGAAATAAAAATAGGTTTAAGGCACCTAAAAATTCATACTAGAATTATCTGCAAGGACCCGTGGCGCAGTGGTTAGAGTATTTGAAAAAATCAATTGTAAAAAGTTATATTCTCCTGAAATTGAAGGTTACATCCTCAGTGTGGGCGACTGAAAAATACAACTGCAAAATATTAAGGACCTCTATCCTGTCATGGCTGACGAAATAAGAGCATGCTACCCTCATGAAGTAAATATAGGGTTTGAAATTCCGTCCAAACGTTCCTGAAGAAGATCGGAGGTTACATCGACTGAAACGATGTAAAATGTGAAAATCACACTCAAATGAGAGCAGTAGTCCGATGAATCTAAATAATACGAATAATACTTGATATTCTGATGAATAATGTTGGATTGTCCAAAATTAATCAAAATTAGGGTGTAACCATTTTAGTTGTCCATGGCATATACAAACCATCCTCGTCAGGAATTTAGTTTTTTGATCATCGTATGTGGACATGTAAAAGTTTAGTTTACAGACAAAGAGAGAGAAGAGATATAGAAAGGTAGCTGACAGATAAATAGATTTTGTTGCGTTTTATCTTATTACATTGTGCCCACAACCCATCAAGAATAGCGCTTGTTACACGTCTAGTTTGCTCGATAGAAGAGAAAGATCTTCATTCTTTCTAAAGTCACATAGTTTTACCAACTTCCGTTAACTAAAGGTTAAATTCTGACCTTCCATCCGTCAATCATTTTTTTCATTCAACTAACTGGTTTCGTTATGTAACAAGTACTTAACTCAATTTCAGACAACTTCTTGAGGCAGAGTGAAGGGAGTCTTATTTATCATGCAACAAAGGCAGAATGAATGATTAGCTATGGCTTCATCATTGTGTCCAGTAATGAAAATATGTAGACAAACTATTTTCACTAAATAGTATCAAGAATGACATACACCCGTCAGAAATTTCAAATAATAAGAGAATAAAATTACAAAAAATAATGGAACAAATTGGTTCCAAGTCTCAAAAGTAGAACGAAAGAGAACCGCATTAACTTTTAAATAATTAATTATAGTCATCACCAGTTATCTTTCAAACGGCATTCTTACTTTAGTGTTGCTGCATTTGCTATGGAGTTCTTGCTGCACCAAATTAGTATTCGGTCCAATGGAAAATGCTATCCAAGTTACAATTAATTGGTAATAAAAGCATGCCGGAATAATTGCAGAGAACTGAAACTGTTCTTTTTCGTAATGCCAAAGTCCTCATTATCAGAACATCTAAAGAAAGCGTATTCACACTTGCAGAAGTTCTCAGAGTTTTCACTGTCTCAAAGAACTTATCAATATTTCATTGCAGGATTGTCATTAAATGCAGCTTTCTTTGATAATGGCACAGAGCCAGGATTCTAGAATCGGTCTTCTTCCGCAATGGGTGGTTCACCATTGTATTCGATTTTTGCTATATAGGCCTCAGTGGAAGCGTCTTTAAGCAGATGACATATGTGATTCAAAGATTATCTTTATTTCAGCTGAATAGATTGGTACTGAGACAATACATTCTATTTTCGTTGGAAAAGTCTGTGAGCATCTCTAGCACTAAACAAGAGTTGAATTAGTATTTTTTTTTTGCATATTTTTGTATCATGTGATCTTGAACTTTTGAAAAACTCGGATCTTATATATAAGATATCTTATCGATATTTGTTTTCTACAAAATCAATATTTGATTCTGCTTCGTCAGTTCTTTTGGTCGATTCTTGCTAAAAAAGTAAAATTTAATTCGATTTAATTCCTTCAAGAAAATATTTTGACTGGGGCGAAAATCTTCTGATATGGACGCCATCTTTAAAAGTGGGGCGTAACTATGTATTCGTCAAGACAGAGTTACTTTCTTTTGTTTGGAACAAAAAATAATATTTTGAAATAAAAATCAGCATAGTTAAAAAATCCAAAAAAAAAAAAAAAATCAAACAGATTGCAATAAAAAAAAGTACTACCGGTCAATGTTAAGTAATTACAATTAGTGTTCTTTATAAATCAACCATGATTGATAAGTATGTTTTAAAAATTACTGAGACATGGCTGTAAACAAGTCTGGTGTGAGGCTATCTCATTAGGTGCGCTCCATGCATTATATATTTTCAGTCTATGAAAATGTTTTCTTTCTGCTTGGAGAATGTTTGTTCTCTCCTCTGCTGTAGAGTCTTCTATAATTGGCTGCCAAGTTCCATTAATATCACAAATATTTTCAGAATATGAAAGAGCCAGAAATGATCCAGGTTTAATTAATAGAAAATAACAGGAAAATCTTGTTTCGATTATTTTATATGATACTCGTATACTTGGCAATAATTGTATTGTCATGAGCGATACATTTCGTGTTGTACGAAAGTGATGATGTAAAATATGTGTTGATAATAAATAAAAACTTCTTACAAATTTGAAATCTAAAAGAAAAGACCTACGAGAAAAGTGTTGGTGATAGAAAATAAAAAAAATAGCAATTATGAAAAACCACAAGAACTAGAATCAAAGTGTTGTATCAGCTAGAAAGAAAAGAAGAGGAACAAGGAAATCAAAATAAATCCTCTTTTTCAGACAAATATCACAATGAAGAAATTCCCTCCCTTTCACTATTAATATTTTCAACAATATGCTGCTCATCATCACCCTCAAAACACCCTCCTCTATATCACTAATCCAACTAAACACCGTCTGTCTCTTACACCACAAATATCCTCCCTCACACTATCAACATTTGCACCAAAACCTTCCCTTACAGCACCTAGCCTCCATAAGATACACTATCTCATCACTGAGAGTCCTCCAGACAAAAACATGAAAACAAGAAGGAGAAACGCCCGTCAAACATCTGTCTGATGGGAGAAAAACCTATATGGCAACCTTTGTAAGGCTTCAAATCGTCTGTCAAAACACTATCCGGGAAATTCTGGGAAGCGGTAAAGGAGACCATATTGAGAATGAAACTGAAGCTAGAGAAAAAAGACTATTTATCTGGATGTAAGGATAAAGTCCCAAAATCTTTATTCCTCATTATATAGGGCCATAAATCTAAGTTTATGTTTGGATATTGGCAGTATTGTGTGAAGTGATCAGAACACTGGGCATGTTGCACAGCATCAGCATCCTTATCTCAGTAGAATTCAGAACCGGCTGCAACGTTGCTGTAGGTAAGTCAATATCTTACTTGACTGATTCTATCCACGTTTAGATGTGATGAAAGCAGCTGGTTGCAAATGCAGACACGGAACCTAAGATAGGAAGCATTACTGTTGGAACCTCTTATAAATGATTACAACCTCATAACTCTTCTAAGTACAGTTAAAGATTTGGGCACAGCTCCTATCAAACCAGTTGCAGTTCGGGTAATTGATCAAATTTGAGCAAAGTGCATCTAGTGGTAATGCACCAGTTTGGCAGCTATTCAGGAAATTGTGTTAGATTTCATTACTCCCAAATACACCCGGACCTGAAATATAGTGATGATTATAGCTCCATTTATAGATTAAATAAAAGCTGTTTAGGGCACCATACTTGACTTCTTTGTACACCTTTAAGCAAAACATTTGCTTCTAAACAAACCCCTAAAAAAGTCTTAAGTATTTCGCAATTGTATTTTTTATCGCCCACACTGAAGATTGGACTTTTAATCCCCATAAAGTGCAAAGTAAAATTCAATTCCAAGTATCATTTCTGGAGAATGAAGGTTTAATCCTCAGCATCAGTGATACAAAGAATACAATTGCGAATTACTTAAGACTTCTATATAAGCTTACTGTATCAATAGGTTAAATAAATAATAAGTTACATCTGAAGAAGGTCGGAGGTTACATCGACCGAAGCGTTGTGAAAATAACACTCAAGACGAGAACAGTAGTCTGAATAATCTAAATAATACATATTTACTTAAGATTGCATTGTTTTAGTAAACGGAACTACATAATCTGGTTTTGGAGCAATTCATTTAAGAATGAGTAAAATCGGAATTGTTTAGGTTATTGGCATTAGATTAGTTACCAAATACTCTTTGCTGATAAGTTACTTTAACTGTTTTAAGTCTGTGTGAAGAGTGATAGTGTATGTAGGAGCATGAAATCACCATAGTATATTATTATATAGATTTTGTTTTTTACAATTTGGTTAGAACTGTAAGAAAACACTCAAGATGAGAATAGTAGTTTGAATAATCCAAATAATCCCAAGAATACAACCATTTTCAGTTTGGCCTAAACCCAATCATTAGTTTACAAGTCTATTATAAACAAACAGAGTGAAATACACTTCAAATTATTTATGAGATTAGCAAGCAGAGTGAAATTCAATAGGAGTCTTTAATTTATGTGGTTGTTTATTTCAGATATACAAGTCTGTTATGACATTGGTTTATTGCTGTGTTGTTCGTTAAATAACTGTTCAATATTATTGGATGATCAAGAGTTGTGTTCTGCTTTTCAGATAAAAAAAACAAACAAACACAGGAAGATTTCATCAGAACTTGTCAATTTAGCTCAGTAGTCATGACCTTTAAATGGTTTCTAGAAGGTTAGATCAGACTTTTAAAAAATAAGTTCATCAACAAATATATGTTTTTCGTCCTTTTATTTTTGGTGGAAGTCTGAATTGCCAAAGTGATACAGATTGATTGTCTACTAGTTCACATATTGTATTGCTGATTCACCACACACAAAATAATAGTGCGCACGATCCCTAAGTCGGATACCCTCATCATGTTATTTTTGGTCAGTAGTGTAGGCTGTAGGAGAGTATATATACATAGGCTATGACCTTTACCTTGAAAAATCGTGTGCACCATCCCTATGTGGGGGATCATAATCATGCCAGGTTTGGTCATGATCGGTCCAATGGTGTGGACTCTAGGAGAGTTGTACATGCAGACACACATACACATGAATGTCACCACTTTATATTGAAGCATCAATCATTTTACTCAATATATATATATATATATATATATATATATATATATATATATATATATATATGCATATATACATATATATATACATATACACACATATATATATATACATATACACACACATATATATATATACATATATATATACATATACATATATACATATATATATATACACATATATATATATACATATATATATATATATATACACATATATACATACATATATATATATATATATATATATATATATATATATATATATATATATTCTATTTTTATCCGAAACAAGAAACAGTGCAAATTTGATGAAGGGGGCAACTATTTAGGACATAATTGCAGGGATACTATGTAGGGAGTTGAGGAGCAAGATGTCTGTTTACATTACACTTGAACTTCTGCATGTCAGTACAGTCAGGGAAGCAGAAACCTGGAAGGGAATTCCAAAGTCTAGCAGTTCTGTGGAGGAAACTATTAGAGTAGAAGACTTTCTGGTGTCTTGGGATCTTTACTGTGTAGGTGTGAGATTTTGCTGCTTGTTGGGTTTGTCAGCAGTATTTACATCGAGGGAATACAAAGGCTTGTAGTTCATTGGAGCATTTACCTTTAAAATACTTGCAGAACAGGCAGAGGGATGCAACATTTCGATGGGACCGAGGCTGAAATCTAGCTGACAGTTCAGGACCTATTAGGTTGGTGAATTTCTTTTGAACCCTCTCCAGGAGTGTTAGACTAGTAGCAGATACACCAGCCCAAATGTGACAACAATACTCAATACATGGTCGAATGGTGGCCTTGTAGAGATACAGGATACTTTCAAGCGTACATAACTTTCTAGCACAGTAGAGAGAGCCCACCTTCCTTGCAGCACCCACGGCAATACCTTCAATGTATCTGTTCCAATTCATGTTTCCTGTGAACATTAATTCGACGAGTTGGAACGAAGTACTTTCAAGTAATGTATCATTAGCCATAGCTATTTGTGATGGAGAAGGTTACTTGTAATTATTGAAGGAAACAAGCTGAGTCTTGGCAGCATTAAATTTTACTATGCATTCAACTACAGACTTGAGGTCTTCCTCTAGGGTTTCCGCTATTGCTTTTTCCCTACCTGCCTGTTATAGAGCATGGTGTAATCAGCAAATATACCGATCTCAGAGACAATTTTATCAGGGATATCGTTCAGGGAGGTCCATTTATATCATATTGTTTTGATGTACGACCATCGAGGACAACATGGATTCTTCTCTTATTTAAGAAGGATTTATTTATGTTAAGTATTCATTCAGTAACACCAGATGATCTGATTTTTCTGAGAAGACCATCGTGCTATACCCTGTCAAACGCCTTAGATATATCTAGAGCTTCTGCCCTATCTTCTCCTGGTTTATTCAGTGCATGCTATATATGCTCAGAGATTACAGTTAGGATATCTGCAATAGAACAGGCTTGCCTGAATCCATATTGTTGGTCAAGCAGAAGTTTAGCAACTGTAAGGTGGTGGATTAGAGAGTGATTAATAATAGACTCAAATATTTTGGTGAAAAGAGCAAGGAGGCTAATGGGACGATAATTTAATGGGTCAATTCTTTCGCCAGAATTCTTGTAAACGGGTAGCACAGAATCAGTTTTCCAGAATTCTGGAAAGCAAGATACATTAAGGCATTTGTTGAAAAGTTTGGAGAGAACTGGAGCAGTCTCAGCGGAGTAAATTTTTGATAGTACAGTTGGGATGAGATCAGGTCTACATGCTTTTGAGGTGCCTAGGTTTTTATCATATGCACTTGAGAAGGGGTGATTTTCAGATCATCTAGTGTGGTTTCTGCCCGCAAAGAGTGGTTGTTGAGTCCAGTGTAGAGTTTGAGGCTGACGACTGGCAAGCATGTTAGCCTTCTTGGTTAAGAAGATAAAACATAAAGTTACATAGGAAATTTATTACATTATCTTTTTAGTATGTTTATATATATGTGTGTGTGTATTACATTGGTTTAATTCATAGAATATAAACTATTGATATATGTTTATATATATATATATATATATATATATATATATATATATATATACACACACGCACATATATAAATTGAAGCCGGTCTATGTAGCAAAGTCTATTACAAATAGTTTTGAATCTGACAACTGAATATTTACTGCTGACTAGCCAGTTTTTTTATCCTGACACTGTTCTGTTCTTTATGAGAAAAACATGCGTTTTAATTCAGTTTGCTTCAAATGGCTGTTTTTCCAACAAAGAAAATTGTTTAAATGAAGACATCTTTAATAATGAACAATTGCTTAGATTATTAATAATTAATACAAATTATTTTGCTTCATCTGTATACATTAGCATGTAATTTTTGTTTTATAAATGTATCGAAAACATGCCTTAAGGGATTAAAAAAATATTGCTTACAGTAAAAGCTTTTAAGATGTTGATTTCAATGAATACTTTAGCCTTTCCTAATTAAATCCACTGCTCCAAATATCACTGTCTTCATACATGTGCAGTAACAAGTTAAAAAATATATATTTCATTAGTGTTGATAGCAGTTATATATGATTTTTCTCAACATTTTTTGCTAACAAAATATAAAACTAAGAAATGACTTCACAACACTGCCGAAACTTGGTTGGAGAATAAGAGGTCGGTAGTGTTAACTCAGGATGTTTGTATATTAGTTACGTCTTACCAATTTATTTAATTCAGTTTTTCACGGTTCCTTTTGTCTTCAGAACATCGCAGAAAAATAATGGTGACTTACCTGAAAATAAAAAAAAAAGAAAATTAAAAAGCAATTAAGATGTGCATGACAAAAGCAGCTTCTTTAAACATTCATCAGTGGAGTGTCATTAGAATGAGAAAGTTGATAAAATCGACATCAATTGTTTTGTATGATCTACACAGTAAGTTTATTCTGAACCATGACTTCAAATGGTCGAGGTGCTTGGGGGTAGGCACACACTACTGATGCGGTGGCTCCAGAAAGACTTGGTACTAGATAACAACAGGTTGAAACTACAGTAGTAGACATTTTCTGACGTAGAACCATGGTTATTTCTCTTTGGACTTGTGGGCTGGCACCGAGTATTGCACCCAGGGTATGCTAGTGGCCACCTGACTGCACTATGGGATTATCACACTCTTCAGTACATCCTGATACACTTTGGTATTGACTTTTAAGTAAACTTTGAAGATGTGACGTGTCATGATGTGGCCCTCACTTGAAACCACACCAAAGACCATAACCGTGGCTGGAAACTTTGTTTTAATTACCCTGGGCACGTCCCTGTTATTCATGGAAATCCAACGATACATTTTGAGGATGCTGGTAATTGTCCTGTTGTCATAACTTAGATCGGTAGAGAGCATGAGTTGTACAGCGACACATCTCCGATCTCATTTGCTGAACATTGTATCACTTTCAGACATTATAGAAGACTTCTATCACTATTGGGATTTGTACACAACTGACCACTAGAAGATGGTCTACAATAAAAATAGAAATCCGGTTTTCATCAAACGAAAATGGAATTATGTCACTTTTTCTAGGGCGACAATTCTATCATTCCACCATGTAATAGAAGAATATTATAGTAAAAGAAGACAATTACAAATTACTTAAGACTTTCATGGGTGATGAAACGAGAGAATGCTACCTTGTTGACTAAATAAAGGTTAATTTTTTTTACAGATTCTCGAGTTCAACAAAAGGATTTTTGAGTTCAACAAAATATACCTGAAGAAGGTTGGAGGTTTCAGTGGCCAAAACTTTGTCAAAATGGCACTTAATAAAACTGTGAGTATTTTAAATAATACATATTTAATATTGTATTACTTTAGTCGAAAAAACTACATTATCTGATTTTGGAACAATTCATTTTAAAATGAGTAAAGTTGGAATTGTTTAGTTTAATCACATCAAATTAATAATCAAATAATCTTTGCTGAGCAGACGCTCTATCTTTTTAAATGTATGTGAAAAGTACGTACAAGCATGAAATTACCATAGCATATTATTATATAGGTTCTGTTTTTATCATTTGGTAACATCAAGGACAAAAACCACTCTAGAATAAAGATCAATGAACCGACATGATTATGAGCTGAAAGGGAGTGTTAACATTATTTAAAGGATTTACGGCTTATTATTTATGGGATGGTTTATGATAAGAAGTTGTTGACTTTAGATATTAAGACGATAAAATTATAATCAACAGGGAAGTAGTCCCACGTTAATATGTTCCACAAGTGGAAATTCCTTGCAAAGAATCTTTGTCTATATAAATTCTTCCAAAAGCTTGGAGGGAGAAAAGAAAATCACATTCCGTGCTAGCAAGGCGAATTCTTGCTGTGAATGTTTTACAAAGAGAGACCAAACTTTGGAGCTCAGTCGAGCATCTTTTATGGATCTAAAGCATTTATGTTCATCAGAATCCTTGGGATCCTTTCTCAAGGGTGTCCATGTTTTCGTACATGCTGAAAATTTCCCCAGAGGTAAAAATTACAACAATCTGTTTGTATTCATTGATCCCTATCTGTTTAACAGTCGTTACATGGTTCATCAATATAATCAATGAACTATTTGCTAAATCAGACAACAAGAATATCTTTGGATGGTGCACATAACAGGGATCTCTCCATTTATGCATGGTGATAGAGCGACGATGATCATCACCAATCACCCAGACTCTACCTCATTTAAATCTTACAAGTTAAGCCTGAGGCAAAACGATCGAATACGTGATGAATTGTGATATGTGTGTTTACCAAAACCTGTCTCCTCCCCATGTTTCCAGCCATCCTAACGGGAGGAAATACATGGCTACACAGCTGTGTCCTTCTTTATCTTGGGTCGAATCAATAGAGTTAATTCATTATGGCAGAATTGAGAAGAAAACATTTTGTAGTAATCTTTGAACTTTTCATTTGTGGGATATGTCATCAATACGCACATAATTCTCGTTCGGTTTATCCTTCTTATAGTATGTGTACAACTTTTTGTGGATTAATGTCAAGACACAATGCTTATTATTAGATTATTAGAGAGCATGAGTTGTATAGAGGCGCATCTCTGATCTCGTTCGTTGAACATTGTGTCACTTTTAGACATGATAGAATGCTTCTATCGCTTTTGGGATTTATACACAACTGGCCAACTAGTAGATGGTCTGTAATAAAAAAAGAAAACTGGTTTTCATTAAACAGTTAAAAAGTTTTTTACTAGGACGAAAATTTTATCATTCCACCCAGTAATATGCATATAATGTTACATGTAGAAAGATTTGTCAAATGTATCAATTTATTTATGTATAATTGACAACGTTTCAACCCACATTTCCATATCACTTGATATGAGGTCGATAGCAGATTGGTTTAATTAATCATACGATATAAGAATTTAAAGTTCAGGCTGCTATGTTTTAGGACTTAAAAGAGAGTCATTTAAATTCCTGATATGAGTATTTAGACTCCTCATGACCTCCCTGATTATGGTTAAAAGCGACTTAGAGTTAAGGAAAATCGATATTAAAATAAAAAAAATAATAAATACAGCATGTCCAAAAAATCACTGAGGGGTTTCAAACTTAAATAGATTCTTCATTTTTGATATCTTTCTGTAATTTTAACATAATCTGAATTAGACAATGGGTATTTGTTTGTAAAAAGATGCAAAATTCAAAAATTTTTATGAAAAATGATGTCTTTTAAATATTGCCAATTTTCAGCTTCGCATATTTGTGCTCTTTCCAAAACATTATTCCTGACAGATTGCAGAATTTTCAGCTTCGCATATTTGTGCTCTTTCCAAAACATTATTCATGACAGATTGCAGAATCTCTGGATTGCAATTTACCTCCCTTTTTTCGTTTCTGAGGTTTTCCTTCAATTCTTGCTGAGTTTGGGGTTTGACGTTTCGAGGTCTGCCAGCTCGTAGAACGGAAAGTAGGAAAAATGTAGCTCCCCTAAAAGAGGCTCTCTGGGGTGGGACAAAAATAAAACATACCTTAGTTTAGAAAGTTTTCTCTTTCTCCTGATCTTTGACAGAAAACATGAAGTGCAGTGTCAGAACAGACACTATGCTTTGCTCTTAATCAAAGGAAGACGTCACTAAATAAGCAGAGTAGATGGTAGCCATTAGGTTTATTTTCTTGCTTCCCTCATTTTGTCCTTTAGTCTTCACTTCCTATGAGTGACGTTTCTGACAAAGTAGGAAGTAATACTATTTTCTGAGTCGGAATCTATCCATATAAGATTTATCATTGGATAGCTTTTGAGTTTGAAGTGATATATTTTAGTCCTTTATTTAAAGTGGCTTTATGTATTATTTTTCACGATTTCCATTAAAAAATATTCGCAAAGTTAATATTTTTAATCACACGATGTTATTGAAGACTATACCTCTCTCAGAACCAAGGTGAAACTACTAAATGTACTAGTCATCTCAATCATGTTTTAAACAAAGCATACAAGGCATGGGCATTGAACACTAACCTACAAAGGAGGATACAGAGAGTAGAAATTCCTTGGCATTTCATACAAGGACTACGTCACCAACAATGAAGTCCACAGAAATGTCACTGAACAAGTGCATCACTATGAAGACCTACTGACCATAGTGAAAAAGAGGAAACTCAGATAGTATGGCCACATAACATGCCCAGAATAACTTATAAAGACCACCCTGTAAGGGAAAAGAAAACCTGGCAGACAGGAGAAGTGGTTCACCAACATCTTTGATTGGACAGCAAGCACTCATCTACAGTGGAGCCAACTGGTCCACTGTTCAGCTACCATGCAGCGGGTTATGGAACCCATAATAGGAAATGGCATAATCAGTTGGAAATGATAATGTTAATACAATACAATGCACTTCTTGGAACCTTCCGTGTTCATATTCATACATCTGCCACAGAATACTTTAGTTATTTGAGAAAAAAACATGTTCTTTGTGAACTACTTGATATTGTCTCAATTGAAATGAAGACCGAGAATTATTGGAAATGTAAATTATTTCTATTTTCTGCAAAAGAATATTTTTGGTCTCCATACAAACTGGGGATGTATTTACATCAAATTTACATATTCCAAGCTATAAATGATATAGAAGCGAAAAAGTAATTGCTTAATATTACAGCTTAATCGTTTACTTTTGTGTAAAAAAAAATGTCTTTTTTGTTTTTTTAAATTTTTTTGATTTTTGTTATGTGGTCATGTATTTCTTCAAGAGTTTCCGTCTGTCAGTGAGTTCTTCACTTTGTCTGTCATGTTTAAGTTTGAAATAAGATGTCCATAACAGTCCATAATGAATAACAGTCCATAATGAAGAGTGACTGCATGTATCTAAAATAAGATACATCCAAGAATTTGTAAGAGACTCGTTAGTCAGTTGATCCGTCCTTTAAATAGAATTTCAAGTAACCAGAGATTAGTTAAACTGAAGTTTAAAAAGGTATTTTCTTTGGTCTGAGATGCTTAAGTTTAAAATACCACTATCTTTTGTTTGTCAATCTTAAGTTTGAAATAGTATTGTCATTGCTCAGTTAAGCTAGAGTCTGAAATAGCATTTTTGTTGGTCTGTCAAACTTAAGCTTGAAATAGCATTTTCTTTGGTTTATCAAGAATAAGTTAAAAATAGCATTCTTCAAGTGAGTCAAGCAAAAGTTTGACACATCATTTTAATTGATTTGTCATTTCCACATGCGGTCGGAGTCCAGGCCACATGTATGAAACACAACCTCCTATTCAGCTAAGCGACAATGAGAATCCACAGCATGGCGACCCGCACACTATATATTTAAGTCATCCATGCAGAGATGACTGAAAAGGGACGACGCCTATTCCCTAGTTTCATATATGTTGTGATGAAGCCAGGATGTATGCTATGAAGCACTTTCTGTTTCAGTCCAGACTGCAGTGAAAAATTAGGAAATCGCCATAGTGTAACTTGATGGTCTTGCTTGAACAAATGTGGAAATAAATTTAAAACCAACTCGAAGCTGATACATGCAGAACAAATGGTTTCCAAAAGGATGATAGTAGATTGATGACCTGCCACTTCAGAGTTGAGGGAAAAGGACCGAGAGAGACAAGTGAAGAGGAGAAGAGAAAAAAAGACGAAAATGAAGAGAGAGAACAATACATATGATTCTATCTTCCAATGTTCGCTCTATAATCAGATATTTGCTAAAAAATTAGTTTAGTTTCTCTACCCAGCTTTCATCCCAGTCCTGCCTCCACCCCACCCCTGTTGGTTAAATCTTCATAACTTTGTAATGTCATTAATGTTCGATTTTTTTCTATTGATGTTTTCTTCTCATATGATATCGTCGTTCGTCATGATTGTATTGTGGTTATCCCCCCCTCATACACACACTTTGGTCAATTCTGTTTTGTTGAAATTCCAAAGAATAAAATCCCTTTTATATGTTTTAACCATGCTTTCTGTCATTCTTGCTGTTCGTTTGCATCGTTTAACGGTTGAATGAGTAGAAAATTATCTATGAACCGGACAACGTGTCATAACATATCGTGACATCACGTTTGATCTATTTTTTATTATCACATGTTGTGAATAACACAGGGTTGAACGAGAACAACAAGCAGAGTCGGAGATTCCGTCCAGAGGGACAATTGCCCACGGCCTTACCCTCTTCCAGCTTGTCAAATAATTTGTCAAGCATGAGTTTAAAATACTATTTTATTGGTCTTTCTTGTTAAAAGTAGTATTTCCTTTGGTCTGCCAAGATTAAGATTAAAATAACAATTTTTTAGCTGTCATGTTAAAAATGGCATTTTCATCATTTTAAGCACAGTTTGAATGGATGCATCTCAAGAATATTCCATCTTGTTTTTTTTTTCATAATGTCTCTTCAATTGATGCTGTTTTTAAACCTAGAAATAAAAATTAAAACCCTAGAATAAATTTTAAAATAAAAAGAGTCGACTTTGCAAAAGAAAGGCTAAAAATATTGGTATTTTAATCGATAGAAATAATCATCACCCGTGTTGACTTAATTTCGTTCCCTTTAGAAAATTTGCAGCTAATTTTACTCTCTTTGTAGAGATATATCCATACATTTTTATAAGACGCTTGGTCTGCATTTTCTTTAATTTCTCACACATGAGTTTCATAAATAAATGTTCAGATTGAATGGCCACATATTACATGCATCCAGACATCTCTGTAAGAGGTTATGTCTGTCAGGCGATCTATGTAGTGTTAATGTTTGAACAGAATACAGATCACAAATATAAATGAAATATAATGGCCTATCAGACCAATAAGTGCACGTCTCCGATCGCCATGACCAAACACATGTTATTGTGAATAACTCACTTTCAACGAATGATATGGATGCAAAAGACGTTTCAACTCACGAACGGTTAAATGAACCATCTTATATAGAGCTCGAAATGAAGAATCATCTAGAACCCGGAAGTGGGAGGTGATGGTGGCTCACTGGTCAATGGCAGACTGACAACCTGGGTGTACCAAGTTCAAATCCAGTTTGTTACACTTATAACAAATTCTAACTAGAAAAATATCGGGGAAACCAACTGACAGGTCTAATCAGCTTCACTGTACCTCATTTTTTTATTATTTAAAAGTATTTATGACACAGGAAAGAAATCGGTTTTACCTATCATAATCTGTTATGTATACGTTGGAAAAAGAATTTTCCTTCGTCTCTTAAGTTTGAAACCGCATTTTCGTCAGCCTTTCATACTTAAATTTGCAATAATATTTTCGTTGTTAAAAATGAACTTTGAACTGACAAATCTTACAGGATACGGGCGATGGTAATACTGATAGTCTTTGTGATTTTTTCATCGAACTTTTTGTAACGTGCATCCAGGAGATAAGCGCCCGCGTGTTTGCATGTTGTATGGGTACGTGGGAGAGACGGATGAGGGGAAAAAGACTTACCTCGAGACCAGCTCAGCGTTACCGACCAAAAATAGAAAAGAAAGACCAAGATGGCGACCGCCGTCTTTTGTAAAGTATGATGTCTCGCAAAGTCACACGAATTCTCGGAATATGCAAATTTAGCCGGCCTAGAACGACGATAAAAGCGGGTGAGGGGAAAAACGTCGGGCAGTGACGATTGAGTTGGCTGGGGAATCGTGTGGCTGTTGCTTCTTGTGCCGTGTTGAGGATATCTTACCGTGTTAAAGAGAGAGTCGGGCGCCATCTTGAATTTTTCCTTACACTTTTTCCTTACACTTTTGTCCATTTCACTCGATGAACCCACATTTGGTTTAAATGATTGCCTCAAGACGGCCTCAGAACCAGCTATCGGGCTTTGTCACTGTTATTTGATTTAGCCTCACCCCAAATGCTCTGGTGATCTTTTCAGTTTGCAGATAGATTAGTTCGTGTCTTATTCCACCGCAACCCACACTAAGAAGTCGAAAGTGTTCTAATTAGGCCGACAGAGAAGTCAGATGTTAGATGAAGTGCTGTTGACGAAGTTCTCTAAAAGCATAACCTCCCATTTCTAAACTCAAATATATCAAATTCAATTGTATTAGATCACCAATTAAATAAGATTCTATAAAGTTTAATTCTTTCGTAAGGCCCCCTTAAGCTTAAGCTGTGTTATAAAAGTCAAAAGAATCGGTTAATTATTCTAATATTAAATCATATGGATACAAATATATAAACATATACACATATGTAATTTTATATGAATAAAGATTTTAAGAGAAAAAATGTTATCTAAGAATATTTTTAAGATTTAATTTTTTAAGACAGACGCTGAAGCATCTGGCTTGCTATGATATGCATTTCAGGTCACACGGACAAGCATCTCAACGAATTTATTTCTATTTAAAGAATAAACAAATAATTATCATATGAAAAACATAAAAGCATGTACAGTTATTTTAACAGTCGTCCATGTTTTATCAAATAAAGGTTTTCCTTGATAAAATTAAATAGGCAATTTTTATCAGTAACTGCAATCAGATATCTTAATGAATCTTTCTCATTGTAAATACATTGTGGATCAAAAGTTGTACTCTCACTTTAACTGTCATCAATTTGAATATTTGCGAACATAATTTTTCAATTACATTTATTTTCTGTATTCAAAGCTATTCTATTTCACTCTATGTCCATAAATAAAGATTTTATCGCCATTCGGAACGTGAATATATTTTTGCAGTTCTTTTGAGACATCCTGTATTTTCTTTCTGTTTCTTTCTTGTCTGATTTTTGGTAAGTTCTGTGTGTGCCACTAGTTAGGTCTAGATTTAAACGTATAATGTGAACTTTAAGCAAGTTAGTGTTTATAATGATTTCTTTCTTGTCTTTAAAACTGTTTTTTAATTCACAGGAGAACCAAGAACATATGCTGGAAATAACCATAGTTTAGTTGGCTATTATGAATGCAGTAAAGTAAAAGTATATTTATGCAACCGGAGTAGAGGGGGCTAACAAAACTACAACTAGAAGTAATTTCTATCGGGATTAATCTCATAAAAGGTGGATGTTTGGGTTTTCATAGGGATATATACTGTATGTAATACTATTTTAGTTTCATCATCGGTAGAAATGTTAATCTGAACACTTTTCTGAAACTTTTTGGCGCTAGAAAAGAAAACCATAACTGGGTTGGCGCCTGGTGCTTAATGAATCAAATTTAGTTACAGACTGTTTAGGATTGGCCTCTTCTAATTTCAGAATAAGAGGCTTAATAACATTCTGTCTTTGATGCCAATCCTTAAGACAAGATACGTTATGGAAAATGTCTGGAAGTTAAGTGTCTATGAGTAAGTTTATATGAAGTTTATATTTCATAAGCAGAACGAATAATCTTAAGAAAAGAGTCTAAATATAACTTAGTGTATAACTAGCAGAGAAACACGACGGCATCCGGGATTAAATGAAGATCAACAAATGTTTCACCCTCCTATACTTTCATGATAATCGAAATCAGTGAAATCACCCATTTTATTATCAAATCAATTTATTACCTGCTCTAGTTAAGGATCCCCCTTCTTAGTGTACTAGTGGAAAGCTTCCAATGCCTCCCTGCAATGACTTAGTCCACAATACATTGTAATTTACATTGTACTGTAGTGAATCTACTGTTTATTTTATAAAATTATCCATAATGACTTTACTTGAAATTTAAAATTCAAAAGTCAAGTGTCATGGTTGAATTGTACTCTAAACATACACATTCATTTTGAACACGTCCCCGTTTTATAAAAAAAAAACTGTTGATTTAGTGTAATTATTTTTACATAATCACTTGAATTAAAGTTAAAAGTACAAAAGTCAAGTATTATGGTTCAATTATGCTCTAAAAAGCAACACTCATTTCGGACACACTCCTGTCTTATAAAGAATCTACAATTGATTTTTTAGGCTGGACACACACACACACACACACACACACACACACACAAAAAGTTCCTTTTATATAATAGTAGTTAATCATTTTTATTTTACATCAGTAAGTTCTCAAACATCAAGAGACTCCTTTTTTTGGTTAACACTTGGTTTCTATATCAGAGTTCTCACTTAAGTTTCTCCTCTACATATCAGAGTTCTCACTTAAGTTTCTCCTCTACATCTAAAACGTTGAGTTAGTAAAACAGTTAAGGACACGAATTTTCCCTGATCTAATTGGGCACTAAATTATGTTATAGCTAATCCTGATTTTGTTTTTTTTCCTCTGATTTTGCTGGATTCAAGGACAAGAATTCGTCTGGTCTGGTGAAATATTCTGCTTCGTACTGTTACTACAGGTAACAGCACTTGCAGACGGTGCACTATTTTTCGTATAAACAAGTGTATAGTTCTGTCGAGGGGGATACTATTTGAGCTTTGAAAATGATGTTATTTTGAATATTTCATCACGGTGACTTGTAGGGTGAAGTATCTGAATGCTATGTTGGCTGACAAACCCTTGTACAGAGAGACTGAATACACTCCAAGATGTTGTCTACTAGGCAAGTCAATGTCCACATGTAAATATATTAAGGAGAATACAGTAGAAACGATATTTAAACTACGGTTGTGGTGGGGTACAAAATATATGTATTAAGTAAATTTAATGCTTTTCAACCACATATCATCATGGTGCAATAAATCAAGTTTATAATATTCCAAACAACATGAAGAAGGGTGTAAACTATTCGTTTCAAATACTTAAAAACAAAGGGGGAAATATTAAATGTCTCCAAACTAATGGAGAGAATTGCAAGATCTAATAAACATGTCCTGCGGTTTGAGCAAAGGTGGGAGTTGGACAATCGCAACAGATTCGAAAAGAATATTTTTTATAATAAGTGGCGCAAGATACTCTAGACAATAGGAAATCCTGACTTTATTTTATATGTAAACACGAATGAATAAAATTAAAAATTAATAAACCATGGTTAGTTTTTTATTAAAACTTTTTAGCATCATTATGTATATTAGACATGATTACATGCTGAATGGATCATTTACCACACTCTGTAACAGACGTGATAATCATGCAGATTCAAAATTAAATATTATATTTTTTTTCAGTTTTAATGTTAGCATAGTCACAGAGAGTGAGCATTTTAATTTAACGACCAATTGGTTAAGGCCCATGTGGATCTGGATCTCATCCACATCGCCATAGCTTTATTCTTTGTGTCAACCAACATAAAAGCTCACTTCTTGTTGTCTTTTATATATTACGCTTACCTTCTGATAGAAACCTCTATTGCGTTCCCAAGATAACATAGGTTTTGAAACTGATTTACATTGAAGTGTTTTATTTTGAATAAATCATAAATTCAATGCATTTCTGTTGAAATAATATATTTTTGCTGCAGATGATTTTAAGTCGTGTGCGTGCATGCGTGCGTGCGTGCATGTGTGTGCTTTAATCAAGGAAATTTTATTTCGTGTTTGAAAATTAAAAAAATACAAAAATGTTTTGGAAATTTTTAGATGACGATTTACAATTTACAATATTTGGCTTATTCGAACCACTGTTCTCGTTTTGGATATTATTCGCACAATGTTTCAGTCGATATAACACAAACATTTTTAAAGTGCATCGTTTTGAAATTGGATGTTATTTTCACGTTTGGGTTTATGTAACTTGTGACTTTATCTTGAACTCAGAAATCTATGCTGGTTTTCCTTTTTATTTCTCTCTCTCTATGTGTGTGTGTGTGTGTGTGTGTGTGTAATAAGTAGTAATGTTTAACCAGACTTTCCTTGAAAATGACTTGCTGCCTATATATATATATATATATATATATATATATATATATATATATATATATATATATATATATATATGTGTATATATATAATATTTTAGCGAAAATAAAGACAACAAAATATAAAATGAGAACATCATATTGTGTCTTTTCATATGCCTTACAATTTGGACAATTTTAAATATTATATCATTGAAAAATATTCCGAAACAGCTATTCTTCAGACACTATTCTACACTATTTATGCATAAATGAATACATTCATAATCTCTATTTTAAGATAACAAGTAGTTGAACCTACCTTCACCCCTATTATCATATTTTCATTTAGCAATAGCTTTGGAATTTAGTAATCGTCCCATTTTCGTATTTCTACTTTTTAAATGATATTTCAACTAATATACTAATTTTATATTAATTTAATCTTCCGTATGTTTCGTTAATTTATTTATTTATTTAAGTGGTTTATTTCTCAAATACTAATCTTCGTCTTCAAATTCTAGTTTCTACTTATATGTTTCACTATTTTACCCTCACTCTATGATAGTTTGAACTTTGTTTACATTTTACAATCTACTAATTAATTTTGCTTAAAATGTTATTTCTTAAGAAGGAACTCTAATTAAAAGGTTTATTTAAATCGTATTAATTAAAATTTATCTTCACCCCATACTGGTTGTGTTAATAATTTAAATGTAAAATTTATCCTTTTAATTCTTAGAATTATCTAAGTATTTTATTTTAATTATTTTATTTTTCCTTTTCATTATTATTCGTAAAATCTTATGTTCTAAAGGAGATAACTTAGCTCTGTGAATTTTTATCAATTTATCAATTTATCGAAATTCCAGGCATCCATATTTTAATATTTTGATTTTAGTATTTATTAATCACCTTTATTTAATTCTAAACTTATAGTTCGAACATTATCTTCTTTATAACGATCTCAGTTCAATTTCTCAGTTTTCTTGAATTTTATATATTGATTAAATTTATTTTAATACATCTTAATCCATTTGTCACCATATCTGTTAGTTACTTAATGTTAGATTTTTTCATTCTTGTGTTACTGAAATTACTCAGGTGTTATTTTATTACCGTAACGATTTTCATTTTTTTTTCGCATATTTTTAATGCTAATAAGTTTATGTTATAAAGATCTTCTTCCGTTGCCGTTTTATAATATTTATTTAGTTCACCCAGAATAAGTTTGTTATATATTTCACCGTTCATACTATATATGTTCATTGTCTTATCCGCTGGAATTATTATGTTAGTATTGTCAATTATTTTTTGAGTACCTTATTTCTACTTTTTATTTTCGAGTTCAAGTATTTTTGCTTTTTTAAACTCTTAAACTCTTCACAATGGTCAACATATTCAATTCAAAGTTTTCTAATGATTGTATCTGTAGTGGACAAATCCTTGTTATAATTTTGTAGATTTTGTAGTAATTTATTTTCTTGTTTTCTCCTGTAAAATTTCCCTCTGCATCCAGATCCTGTGTCGTGATACTGTTCTTCTCCTCTGTATTTTTAGTGTTGTAGTGATGTTAGGCCCTCTATCTGATTCTTTTAATAAATTCGTTCACTTCTTGGATCATATTCCTTATGTATACCTTATGTTTTGGTATCGCTATGTTCTTTGGTGAAAATGTGGTTTCCTCCTTTGAGAACATTTTTGTGTCTATTAGTACATATTTCAGCTTACTTTAAGGAGCAGTTTTATTTTATTAGTATTTTCTTAACCAAAGTTTTAATATATTAAAATTCCAGTAATGTTCATGTACCAATAAAATTTAAATCAAAATTAATTGACTCAATTATTTAAGTTTCATGATTATTAGTTTCATAATGGAACATGCATATAATATTTTTGCAAAAATCAAGACAACAAAATATAAAATGAGAACATTCTTATTGTGTATTTTTTTGTGCATTACAATTGTTTCATAACTGTTTGGACACTTTTTTTAATATTATATCATTTAAAAATATTCCAAAAGAGTTATTCTTCAGGCGGCTAAATACACTATTTATACATATACCATAAGTTACACTTTATATATACGTAACCCCTTAAACTAATGAACAGATCATTATGAATTTTTGAATATATATTCTAAAACAGTACAGTAACATGGGCACATTATGTTTGTAAATGTAAACATTTATGAGGGTGGCTATAAATAATTTCTTTTAAATTTATTTTATGAATCGATCATTATGAACATTGGAATATATATATTCTCGGCTACTCGGTGAGTATAATGAGTAAATTATATGTATACGTTTCTAATAAATTTCACCATTTAAAAGATGCACCTCATCGATTAAAACCTGCCACATCCTCACAAAAAACTTTCAATCACCTAGACTAATGAACAGATCATTATAAATTTTGAAATATATATTCTAAAAATGTATATTGAGTAACATGGGCACATTATTGTTTTAGTAAACTTTACCATTCAAAGACTGAAACCCTCCCAAATTCGGACCCACACTCAAAACACTTTTTAAATAAATTAGCTACAGCAATTTACTACAGAAAAGAATTTCTCTATATCAAAATTACATGAGTGTTCACTGAGTAATGTTTCTGATCTATTTCTCTTAGCAGTACAGCAACAAAACTTGAGCATAACCTTCCCAGCAGTAGGCTTCACCCTTATATTCTTTGGAGATAGTGAGTTCAAGTGCTTCCACTGGCTTTGATCATAGACACAGGTTTCATCCTGAGTAATCAATTTTTTTAAAAAACATTTGACTTATCTTTTTGGCACATTTCTAAATTCATCTTCAAGCACTCAATGTGTTTGGTGTCATTTTATCATGGCTTAGTCAGTGTATGTGACAACACCAGGGCTAGGCTTATTTACCCTTTATGTAATAGAATAGTGTTTATCTATCCCACATATAGAAATAGCAGTGAACTATCACATGCATTGCATGTGTTAGATGTAAACATTGTAGACAATAAAGAATGCTGGTCAGTATTTATCTAAACAAAGCATTTTCAATCTACATAAACATAAAACAGATAATCCCAAAGCTATAGCAAGGATTTTGCAAATACTCTGTGTTTTAAGTTATTCAATTTGAGAAGAAACGATTTAGCGACAGACAAAAAGTCTGATGGATAATCATCACCAGATGTGTCACATCGAGCAGAACAGAAACAACGACCGGACAGAAAGAAGTATTTATCTATTTATCTCTTTGGACTTTTATCTAATTGAACCGCTAAACGAAAAAGAGAAACAATATATAAGCATTATTATAGTAATATGTTTTGTGTATTTCAATCTATATATATATAAAAAAAATTTTGAAAGTTTTATTTACTCAAGAACTCATAAAATAAAGACGAAATATATCATACGACACTTCAATTAATATTTTATATCATCAAGTGAATGAACAATCGATGAATTTCATGTGGATAATTTGATTGAATTTTTGCTAACTTATGAGCTGCATACATATTGAATTTTGTTGAGATGAGTGTCAAAATGATAAAAACAAGATAAGAACTTTATAAAATGACCCACCCTCTCCTCGCATATTGGATAGAACCAAAGGTTCCTTTGACAAAAGCCAGAAACAAAACTCTGATTCGTTGAAAAACATCGTAAAAGAGAGTTACTAAAATAAAACACATCTCCATGGAAGGGTTAGTATATTGTGAATTACCTGAGTCGCACTGATCAGGACTGTTTAGTCCGATAGGACTGTTCAGGTATTTTTGGTGGTAGATTGTACAGCCTAGTGCATTGACTTCTCAAAACTACACTTGACCTTGTGTTTAAACTTCTGGCAAGGAGGTAAATAAAATAATACCTATTGCAAACAACAATACAGTATACGATTATTTTAAAACAATGTGTTATTTTCTCTCACTAAAAAAATGAATTCATAAATTGGCTACACTTAGTGAAACCGAACAGATCTAAATGGAGTTGATCTCAGCATTGGCTAATTTCAGAGTCCATAAAGACATTTCAAAGAAAGGATAGCAATAATAGTATTAATATAATCGGCATGCAGTTATTTATGAAAATCAGCATTGTACAGATAGTATGATTAGCTCATAAATTTTCTCCATCACTTTTTTTAACATTAGCGCGGCATAATATTAACAAATAGTGTTAATACGTGCATAGATGGGGAATATAACACATGATACTTCGACTGGGATTCAGAAAAATATGAGATAAGAGCATAAGGAGAAAAAGCAGTTGTGCATTGAGAACTAAGCAATAGAAAGAACTAATAGGAAAACAATTAAAAAGGACAAAAAGAATACGATATGATATGAAGAATATTATTGTGTATTAATATCTCTGTTAGTTTAGTGATATTAGAATGAGCTAGTGTTCAGGAGAGCTGAATGTATATATCATTTTGTAATTTAGGATGTTCCCATCTTTATTCTTGTTATTTAACATTTCATAATATTCAATTTTGCACACCACCAAAGAAAATATAGAACCTACCTCTGGTCCACCGATCTACAGTGTTCACCATTGGTCCCAGAAATTAGGGTGTTATATAACTTAAGAAGTATGATTTTCATAAATAAATGTTGATAGGATAATAGAATGTCTTCTTCTTTTTCTCATTGTTTTTAGATATAAGAAAAGGAAACAATGCTAGAAAAGCAAGTATTCCCAGTAGAATCTCAAAATAAAATGCATGCTAACTTAAAATATATTTTTTAATCAATCTACTAATTGGAGTAACTTAAAGTTGCTGTGAATTTTATCATCATTGTCATCATCATCATTTACTCACAAGGAGTAGTCACACAAGCCGTCATCAAAGATTGCTCTCCGGGGTCTGAGTGACAACAAGTCTCCCCAGATTTCCAGTACTCTCCACCTCTTTCGATAACCTATGCAAAAGAATTTGCATTATCGCAACAGCCACTTACCATTGATTTCTCGTTGGCAGCGACCATTGGTCTTCACTAGAATTTGGATGGTAATAAACCTCCTCAAGGTTCCAGTCCTTTTTGCACTCAATGAGCAACGATTTGGCTAGAGCTATCTCTTCTCGGTCTTTCCATCCTCTTCACTTATTTGGTGTGGTGCAAGTTTATGATGACACACAACCAAAAAAAAGGGGGGGTATCTTACCATTTCAGTTTTCATGATTCCATGTGATGTTCCTTTGTGTTTTACATATGTAGCAGTTCCTATACGTCCGTCTTGTACCTGTAGTTCATGTGTGTTAGTCTCCACATTCAAGGGTTTTCCTTAATATTCCTGCAGTTTTCATTATTGTTATACGTTGTATCTTCTCAGCCATCCCTCTGATTCCAATCTCTCCCATTTGTTCCTAGTGCTCTTACTATTACTGATGTTATCTTGACTTTCTTCATCTTCTAGATTTCTTTGAGCTCTCTGGCCAACTCTGTGAATTTGCCCCGCTTCTCTGTCTCCTTGATCTTCACTTTGAGGGTGCTGGAACGGCAAAATCTACAATTTGGCAGAATTTTCCTTCTTGTTAACTATTATGATATCTGGTCTTCTTGCTTAGACGGGCTTTATTATTATTATTATTATTATTATTATTAATAATAATAATTGATGTGGTCAAGTCGTTAACCACATGGACTTATGATCTGGATGTTCCAATTGTCTGTATTTTTGAGATGAGGTGTTTTTATTGATTGAGATTGTCATACTGACTTCCTCATCTTGATTGTTATCGTCACAACGTTTCGGTTGTTTTGCTCTGCTGGCAAAACACCTGATGAAGGCCGGAGGGCAAAACGGCTGAAACGTTGTGACGATAACAACCAAGATGAGGAAGTCAGTCCGACAATCTCAATCAATGGATGTTCCAAGTTCGAATCCAGTTCGTTCCACAAAAATCACTTTCACTTAGGATGTTGGCAACCTTCTTGTGGTTCCTCCCATACATACCCTATATCTTTCTAGAAAGAATTCGAATCGGGGAAACCAATGCCAACAACAGAACTTTGGATTCATATGATATTATTATTATTATTATTATTATTATTATTATTATTATTATTATTTAATGTGCTTAAATTTCAGAATTTGTGAGATATTGATGAGATATTATTTGGACAACTATACTCATATTGGTTATAATTTTCACAATGTTTTGGCCAAAGTAATATATGACTCTCTTCAGGTGCATTTTGTTTTTTGTAACTTGGGCATCTTTATACTGAACTCAAGAATTTATACAGAATTTCGACGACAAGAGCAGATTGTTCCCATACTATCATATTGTTCTTGTTATATCTCCAGTCCATGTCTGATAGGACAAAGAATAATTCATCTCTGTTGGTTTAGTAAAGGTTTTAGCATGAAATGTTTTATAGGTTGGCAAGTTCAGCATAAAGATTCTCAAGTTTAAAAAGATGAACCTGAATAAGAATGGAGATTCATGGTGTGAAACCTTGTAAAAATAACAATGAAGATTCAGTTGCTTAATTCAACAAATACATGTTACGTTTATTCTGTCATACTTTAATTTAAAATAATATTTTTTTGTTTGTTACTTGATTTTCAAATAGCATTTTCGTTGTATAATTTGGATTATTCAAACTACCGTTCTCATCCTGTCATTCTGACTGTAAGAATAACATCCAAGATGAGAACAATAGTCCAAACAATCTAAATAATACGTATTATCAATCCTCATTTAAAAAATTATGAAACATAATAGCATTTTTATTGTCTGTCACTTTTAAGTTAGAAATAGAATTTTAGGTCTCTTGTTAGCTTAAAGAAAAGTGTAGTATCGGTTCTAATAAAAAAAACTTTATTTTTTCGGCGCTCGATTAGTGAAAGAGAAATACTTCTACTCTGAAATTTTTTTTATTTTGTCCAAATCTAGATTAACCTCTAATGGGCAGTTGTTTTTTTTTTCTCACATTAAAAACCGACTTTGTGTCTAATTTTGCCCTCACGAGGAGGCAAGTAAATAGGGGTTTACAACTGGGTGTCATTCTGGTTAAAGCCATATAATATTTGTTTATTTAGCAAGTAAATAAATAGGCACATTTAAGTTTTACATCGCATTTTCATCATGAAATGATTCAGGTTGAATGCATACGTTTTCATTTTAAGTAAGTCCAAGAGATTCTGAAAGAGGCTTCGTCTGTCCATTAGTTTGTCACGCAGCAGTTTGAAATAACATTTTTATCGCAAAAAGCAGAAATTTAATGGAGGCATTTTAAAATATCTATTCTTTCTCCTTCTTCTTCTTCTTCTTCTTCTTCTTCTTCTTCTTCTTCTTCTTCTTATTATTATTATTATTATTATTATTATCAAATTTTAACCTTAAAATTGCTGCTAATATTTTTTTCTGCAGAATCAAATTATGGTACAAAATTCAGCAGAATTTTGGATGAAAAGTTCATAACAATTACAGTAATGGCCGGGAAGGTTCCATTTGCAGATAATGCGATATTAGAAAAAATAATTTTTTCCTACATTTTTAATAATATAAAATTAAATGTTAACAAATACAGCTTAACAAACATTTGCCTCAGGATATAATTTGATTCTATTTGCTTTTCTAAATTATATATGAAATTTGACTTCATTTTGCTCGTTAGTCAAAACCTGGTGGGATAACCAGGATCGCCGATGCTACTCAGATCAAATTTTACATCAGGGTGGGGGCATAAAATCTCTCATGAATGAAAAAAACTTGATTATATTTGTAACGAGCTGTCCCTATTTGGAGTTGCCAGGGAGTCTTTTTATTTTTCATTTTGCTCATTTGTCATTTCTCTTACTTTCTTGGAAGAAACTATTTACAATTTAGGAAAAAATAGCTGGGTTGCATGGTGTTGCCTGGGACAAAAAAAAATTCTCCAGAAAATATTAAAAATTTGCATTTAAAACAAATTGGGTGCAAGGCCATCAAAATTGTGGAGATTTTTATTTTTACTTATGTTCACCCTTAACAAGGCATATCGCTACTTGGTCACAAGGGGCTACTCTTTGGGATCATGTCTTAACAAGATTAACAAGATGTTGGTTTACGTTAAACTTCTGCATATCAGTAGAGCCAGGGAAGCAGGTAGCAGGAAGAGAATTCCAAAGTTTAGCTGTTCGAGGGAAGAAACTATTAGAATATAAAGGTTTCTGGCATTTAGAAGCCTCAGCAATGAAGGGGTGAGATTTTGTTGCTAAGCGGGTTTGTTGGGGATATGAATGTCGAGAGGGTACAAATGTAACTAGTTCATCAGAGCACAGTCCATTAAAATATTTGTAAAACAGGCACAGAGATACAACATTGAGGCGATGGGACAGTGGTTGGGGCTTAGCTGACAAAGTGGACATATCAGATTAGAAACTCTTTTTTGGATCCTATTCAAGAGAGAGAGAGAGAGACACTAGTCGTAGATGCACCAGCCCAGATGTGGCAACAATACTCCATGCATGGGCGAATGGTAGACTTGTAGAGGTACAGAATACTCTCAGGTGCGAGTAGTTTCTAGCTCGATAGAAAGAACCCACCTTCTTTGCAGCAGCCTTTGCAATGTCCTCACTGTATTTGTTCCAGCCGAGGAGCTTAAAGGAAGAATTCTCAGGTAGGGTGTTATTTGTCATGGATATTGGTGGTTGGAGAGTTGTCTTGTAATTGTTAAAGGAGAGCAGCTTAGTCTTACTAGCATTAAATGTTACCATCCATTTACGGCCCCATTCCACTATGGTCAGGAGGTCATTTTCTAACGATTTATGTGCATCCGTTCTTCTCTCATGCATTACATATTGAATTTCATCCTCATGCTGAAGTCAGAAAAATGTCTATCCTACTAGACATTTGCTAGAATCATCTCAGTCACCACAATACCACATTTACTCTAGGAGTCATCCTACTTAAGATATCCTTAAATTGGTTTGTAACTTTTTTTTATAAATATGGTTACATATGCAGAAATTATTTATTGGAACATAATGCGAAGTTGAAGAAAGAAAAGTAGAAATCGATTAGTAAGACCCTTCTAACTCTTTCAAAATCATACATGCTATATTTTGGTCTTAGGCAAAAGGCCAAGAAAGTGCATTTTGGCTTGAGTTTAGTGTTTGACACAACAGCGACATCAAATGTAATTTTAAAAATCACTTTTTTGCATTGTATCGATTTTCAAAAAAGGTATAGAGTGATAACGTACGTTCATGAAATTGCCTTAGTATATTATTCTAAAGATGAGTTTCATGATTTTCATGTTAAATAGCTAAATGCAAAATCGTATTCTTCAAATAACGTCAAACAAAAAAATAAACGCTTTCTTGATCCTTGAAGTGTAACTAGTGTCTTGTGCTTTGTATCACAATGGCAGCTTCCTAACTGTTCAAGTTGGACAAATTCCAACCACTTAAACATCTTGGCCTGCATCCAGATTAAAAAACAGATGGAGATGACATCAGGGTAGCAGCGAGAGATGTCTTGCATTTTTCCATTTAACATGAGGAGGAAAAAGTAATTCCACTTAGTCTAAGTACCCACCAGAAAGAGAAGCAAGAAAAATTAAAGTAATTATAACTTCGACGCCAGTTTGTAGTGCGTGCACTTCCACATTTAACTCTATAAGGTAGTAATCAGTTATTTTAAAGAGCACACTTATTTAGTTGTCTCCTCACGAAGGCAGTTTATACATAAGAATTGTTTTTAATGTGGGGAAAGCCAACTCCTGCAAAAATAGCATTTTGGTATGGGCTAAAAATAAAAAAAATCTGCCTAAATTTATTTTTTCTTCATTGACCGACGACCGAAAAGATGAAGTGTAGTATCAGAACTGATATTACACTTTGTTCCTAACCAAAAACGAAGGAATTTAAATAATGTTTTAAGTTGAAAATTCTTAAGATTTTAAACATATTTCATCACATGAGAAATTTTATCGAAAATTTATAACCTTCTATTTAGTGGAATGTTTTCGACAACTTATTAAAGTAAACATTTATTTATGAAGGAGTGAAATGTGAATTATTACCAGGAGTAGTAGGCAACTGAGCTCAACAATACCATTAATTAGAAATGGACTCAACACAGCAAACATCATAGTTTAAAACAAAATCCATTAAGCCAATCGTGTATTCCTGATTTACGTTCAGATGTAAATTTTACATCAACAAATGCTTATGCTAAAAGCTTTTTGTAACTTTTAAAAATTTAGTACAATCTCACTTTCTAATCAAATGTAAAGAGAAAAACAGAGTGAATGATTCCTGGATTCTTGCTTTTCATTTTGATGGCTGAGAAATGCTATGACTCATGGTTTTGTTAAGTTCTTGAACTAGCAGAGTGTTGGACTCATGGTACCTGATACCATTCCATGGGACATTAACAGTAAACGCACACACACAGATGTATACACACAGATATATATATACATATGCATACATGCATACATATACATATTTGTGCATATGTATGTATATATATATACGCGTAAATACATGCTTATATAAATATATGTATATATGCATTCACATAGGTCACCCTGTATATATGCATACATACATATATATATATATATATATATATATATATATGCATACATACATATATATATGCATGCATACATATACATATGCATACATATATATATATGCATACATATATATATATGCATACATATATATATATGCATACATATATATATATATATATATATATATATATATAGATATATATATATATATATATATATATATATATATATATATATATATATATATATAGTAAGTTATAAAATATATATGGCGATTAAGCTACACTGAATATTCTGCGTTTCATCCACTCTAGGACTCTTCAGGCTTATGCGCGAATTTTGTGGTTGTCTGTCGTTTTTATATACGCACCTTCTACTGAGATTTTAGTTAGCCAATTAGCTTTCTAGTATCCACCGCGTCCTTCCTATCAGCGAATGAACATGCACTTACTGGACAAAGGCCTATTTGACCTCTGGTTGACCTGGTCCTTTGTGTGTACTCTATTTAGCCTGGACATCTAGTTCCTTGACCTGTTTTAAATTTAGGTTAGGGTTTTTTTTTTGGTTTTTTTAATGTTAGTTTATATATATATATATATATATATATATATATGTATATATACATATATATATGTGTGATAGTTTATGTATATTCATGTTTATTTCATTTATTTATTTGTTTATTTTCTATTGTTTTTGTTAGTTTTAAAATTATTTTGTATCACTATCCTAGAGTAAATTTTATCTTGTGAATACAGTTGTTCGCTATTTCTCTTCTACAGTTTAATAGATGTTGGGATTCTTTAAAGTACAGGATAGCAAATTTTTCATGAAGGCATAATCTACATGAGTCGTCTAGGTTTCTACATGTGGTAGCTTGTCTTGTTATTTTCCATTCGACTACTGGCGAATGTCCGCTTTCCTTGAGTTCCCAGTATTTATTTGCTAGCATTGTTTTCATACGGTGTTTTTTTTTTATTGTTGAATGTACTTTTGTGGTCATAATATCGAGTTTTGAAATCTAAGGAAGTCATACCTATGTAATATTTCTTCTTATTCGGGTTTTCTTTCGCAAATATTTTGGCCTGGTAAACTATGCCTTTAGTTAGACATTTATTTTGAAGTGTCTCTACAGTTGCATTTATCTTGTTCGTTATTAGTATTTTTATTTTTATTTCTAGTATGGTTGTTGTTGTCCGGGGTTGGTTTATTATTATTATTATTATCATTATTATTATTTCTGCTAGTGTTAGTTTTATTTTGTCATTGTGTCTACTTTTTTATTGTTTATTTTGTTGTTGTTTACATTGTTTTTATTTAATATTTTGTTATTATGTGCTTTAATTATCATCTCTAAGTTTTTGCAGCAGCTGTAGGATAACTTTAAGGTATTTTTATTGAAAATTTTGTGTAAGGGGTTGGTTGCAGGAAAGTGTTTTTCAATAAGATCTAGAAATTTCTTGCCAAATTTTGTTTTTTACATTTGATTGTATGGGGCCGTATACCAAACTATAGTTCTTTTTCTTCTATTTTTAATTTTATTATAGTTATTGGTGTTTTGTTGCTTGTATTTGATATCGATATTTTGCATCCACTATTTTTTAGGGCTGTTTCATAGATATTGGTTGACCTGTTAAATGCATTTTCATCGCTTGAGTTATTGCTGGTCTACTTACGATAGAGTTAGGAATCTTTTTTATAATTGATGGTGGGTGATTGGACTTAGGGTTTACGTATATTGGAGTAGCGTTATCTTTTAAGTAGGTTTCATATGCGTTTTTATCTAAATTTAACGTGACGTCCAGGAAGTTTGTTATTTTTATGTTAGCTAATACGTCTGCTTTTAGGCCTAATTTTTTCATTTCCTTATGTTTGATTTTATTAAAGTTATCTCCCTTGATTTGATGGAGTCTTTTATTATAGCTAGTCTATCATCTCTATATAGGCTGATATCCGTAGTATCAAATATGCTTGTGAGGGTATATAGAATGAATAATCCCACAAGATTTGATCCCTCTGCAGAATCTCTGGTCCCCATCGCCAAATCAAACGAATTTGTCATTTTAGTTTTTATCCATTGGTTATTGTTATTTATTAGAACTGATTTTCTACATTTTTTAATGGTGTTGATTTATTCTGAGGATATATCAGTGTATGCCTCGGCAAATTCTAGGGCAATGTTAAAAAGTTCTTCGGACATCGAGGGATAGATGTCTATGATGTCAAACTATATAAACGTACATTTATTTTTGTTTTCTATATTTTTAAACCAGGTGATTGCTTCGGTAGTATTTGCCCACTGGTTTAATTCTAGGTCTTGTTTGATTTGTTTGTTTACTCTAGAAAGTATTGTTTTGCTAATTCTACCTATTTCTGGTTTAGTTGGGTTTATCAAGCGGGTGCTGGGATTATTATTAAAGTCCTATTTGTGATCTTTAAGCAAAATGTATGCCTCTCTCTCTCTCTCTCTCTCTCTCTCTCTCTCTCTATATATATATATATATATATATATATATATATATATATATATATAATATAAAGCTGAAAGTCTGTGTGTGTGTCTGGTCAGGAATACGCTCCTATATGGTTGACTATTATAGAAAACTGATCACATATGATGATAGAAGATGTATTGAGACACAGGAATGGGTATGTTTGATATGGCATAATGATGATTTATTAAAATTGTGGGGTCTGCGTACGTGCCTAGTTCACAAAGTATGGAAATAAAAAATTAAAAAATTAAAAAAAAAGATTTACAAGTGTATTTGATATAGATGTACATAGTAATACTTTGACAAGCATGTTTTAACTTAAATAGGGATGGTATAATAAAATTGTGGGGTCTGCGTTCGCGCCTGGCCTCCATAGAATGGAAATAGGCACAAACTTTAATAAAGACTTGTTATATCTATCTGCGTAAGTACACTTTGATATTTCTGTTTCAGTTTGAAGAAATATGGTATAATAAAAATTATAGGGTGTTCGTTCGTGCCTGACCTCCATAGAATGGAATGTCACAAAGTTTAACAAGGTTTTTTAATATAGATCCACAGAATATTGTGATAAGTGTTTCACTGTGAACAGGCATGGTATAATAAATTATGGGGTTTATCTATTTTATTTTTACTTTCATCATATTTTGCTTTGGTTTTGATACCTCCAAATTCGAAGCTATCTCTTTACAACCCTTCCTTTTCATAACCTATCATACTTTCATAAATCAGAGTCCATTTTCTGTAGGCTGTTTTTGAACCCAGTCAACGATGGATACTTTTGCTAGTATAAATATATATATATATAAAGGGCTCCTTCAGTCTTTGACAGTCTAATGTATACCCATGAAGGGGTGTCTGCACATGAAATTTTATGGCAGGAGATGTGTAATCTTCAACCGCACCTCTCCTGAGTCGACATTGTTAAATACTAATAGCAAGTGAAGTGCATGTACAGGACGACTGGAAACAAATGCCGAGATAAGTGGAAAGTACATACAGCACCTAGAATTCCCAAATGGTCATCCATTTGGTACTAACCAAGCTCAACGTTGTTTAACTTTGGTTATCTAATGAGAACCGGTGTGTCAACACGATTATGTCGTATGTATATATATATATATATATATACATATATATATATATATATATATATATACATATATATATATATATATATATATATATATATATATATATATATATATATATAATTCAACAGCAAGTCATATGTCTGGTTCA
Organism: Euprymna scolopes; assembly: GCF_053919585.1. Classification (NCBI taxonomy): domain Eukaryota; kingdom Metazoa; phylum Mollusca; class Cephalopoda; order Sepiida; family Sepiolidae; genus Euprymna; species Euprymna scolopes. The sequence goes on from NC_136504.1 coordinate 82,772,869, forward strand.
GCATGACTGAGACTTAATTTTCTCCAATTCTACAATTTGCTCTATCGGCCGGCCAATCTTCTTTTGTTCTGGCTAGCATCTTGCATATTATGGCACAAAATGATAGTTTTATTCTTCATTTATATATTGGCCACATGACGACAACTCTTTCTCAACGATTAACATATCACCTTTCAGACAATATTGGCATCCAAATCTACCTCATTTCTCACAACAAAAAATTACAATCAGCAGAAATACGAAATATACTAACCAGTAATACTAAAATTAGATACCGAAACAACTGTACACAAAGACTTAAATTACTAGAAGCAATAGTAATAAAAAAAAATAAAACCCGATATTAATCGAATCACATTCAATATCAGTACCGATATATTAACCGTATTCGAAAATGAATTAAAAAAAAATAATAATAATAATTATAATGCAGAACTCTAAAAGAATAATTACCACAGCAAGAGACACTGAAGAAACAAACATGACAAAGAGACAAGAGATAAGACGAGAAAAGAAAAATGGGAAGATAAATTGCTACAAGGACGACTCATAAGAGTGACAGAAGATGAGACGAACGAAAATACCTGGACATGGCTACAAAATGGCTATGGTCAGAGGAAGGTTAAATCTTAGACAGTTTAAGGAGATGCATGCTAAACATGAAACTTTGATGGTATAGCCATGTCAAGAGAATAGATGAATGTTCTCGGGTTTGTAGATATAGAACAATCGAGATAGCAGAACCAGTTCATAGAATAAAGCCAAGGAAAACATGGGACGAAGTGACAAGAATGGATTTGAGAGAAAGAAAGATCTGGCCGTTTGAAAGTTAATTTCTATAAATCGTCCAATACATACCAGCATGTAAAACGGACATTAAAATGATGATGATGATGATGATGATGATGATGATGATTAGTAAAGTTCCCTTTCTCAATATGGAATCCTCTTAAGTCTGGTATTGATCTTTAGTTTTAAATGGAATTGGTGATCTGAACTATCCACATGACTGGAAGCTACTCTTGCTGGCTATATTTCTAACAAGGCTAGCACCTCGGTCAAATGTTTGCTTAAATTTGGATTCTGGAATTGTCAGATGATCGCCCATATAGATCCGTACCATGCTCAACTTGGTTTAACTTCAGTGATATGGCAGAGATTAGTGTGTCACCATAAATTAGCCTTAAGTTCTAGGTCAATTATTAATCAAATAAAGCACACATTTTTTTTAGAAAATTCTGAACTTATCCATGAGAACTACTGACAAACGCTCCATTGGATTTGTTATCTGAGTGAAACTCTTTTCTCTATATCAAGTTCTAGAATTTTTTAACCACAATTTATATTTTGAGATTTCAGTAAATGCCTCTTTTAAAAATGGAACGAATTGAAGACTCTTGACTGATAAGAGAATTTATTTGAACACCAGAACTAAGTTCTGAAAAGCTTATATAGGAAGCAAATCGTTAGACTAAGGTCAAGTGTGGCAATTGAATTGTGGAAAGATGAGGAATCTTGAGTGTTTCAAATGGTTTTTAGTGATGAATAGTGACAGATGGAATTTAAACATGAGAATTTAGCCACTAATAAAAATTACAATCCGAATAGCAAAATTGACTGGTGATAGAAACTCACCAATGCACTCATAAAACGGTTTTCCAATAGGATGGACATTGAAGCTTTATGTAAGAATAGCAGTTAAAGTATATTGATAGAAAGTGAAAATAACGATTCACACTAAATATATTGACAGAGCAAACTGTTTATTGTTGAACAACTGTGCTAAATTCGGTTGCTCATGGCTTATATAAATTATTATACATTTGTTGTCCTCGTCAGGAACTCATGCTTTTGATCATTTGTGGATGGATAAAATCGCTTGGACGCCGATGCTTATTAAAACACACAACTTGGAATATTCACAGAATTAGAGATCTCTAAATTGCAATAAGTATATCTTGCCATTTGGAGAAAGAGAGACAGACAGACAGACAGAGTGATAGATAGTTTGTCTCATTACCTTTAGTTACATTGTATGCACCTGCCACCACTATCACTGGGATTCTTCAGAGAATGGCTACATTTGACATCCACTTGTTTAAGTCGCCAACAGCAAAGAAATCGAATTCTCTCTCACTTGGATGTGATGTGATTTCATCGACTTTAGTTAACTAAAGGTTACATTATGACCTACTACCTGTTAATGATCCTCTTTCAACTATTATGTAACACAACTACGATGAATGATAGTAAAATCAGACTTTAAACTGATTGTAAACTACCTACGATGATCAACAAAACCTCAAGGGGACACACTCCTTCAGCAGTCAAATTAATGCATCCTTAATATTCTCTCGTGCCAGGTTGTTATGGAAATAAGATCAGTTTGTGACCTCTAACTGCAAATGTGTATAAATCAGCTTCAACTTTAATCAAAATAAAAATCGTTACAATGAATATAGTTTTATTTCAAAGTGCAATGATAGTTTTCTAATTAGATGGATTTGTAAGGTGAAATCTGACCAAACTTAACATATTAGGCAGAGAATTTGCTCAAGGCACTATACTCAACATAAAGGCTATTTTAAGGACAAATTGTTATTCTTGTATGGACGTGGAACATTAATTCTTCTGGATAAACCGTTGCAGAAGCATGGATGCCTTGAATCATAGGAAGGTTGGTCGGTAGGGAAAACTTGGAAGCAAGTGGTTAGATAATTTGTGGATTTGAAGAGAATCAACTCACTGAACAATATACTATAACATAGTTTAGTGGTCAATTTGGGAGAGCAAAATTAATGCTATTTACTGTAACGTTTGAGAAACAATAGAAAAATCGAATACTACGTTATTTTGAATATTTTGTCAGAGTTTACTTGCAGTTTGAAGTATCTTTATGTCAGGTTGTCCTGACAAACCCTTATAAAAAGAGATCGGAAACACTTGAGGATGTCTAGTAGGTAATTCAATGTATGCGTGGGTAGTTTTGTGGTGAACTAACACTTCTCGAAGTTTTAAGGACACATTTGGCGATTTTTAGATGGAAAAATTTATTTGGATCATGAGATCTTATAATCATGTTGAATTCGTGATGTCATATCGTCAAAACTTTACAATTCAATGTGGATAAGAATTATTTGCAAGATTAGCCAATAATTTGATAAACATATTCAATTACAAAGATTACTAGAACTTGACAAACTACCACAAATCTTTTCTAGACAATTCCTCTGTACATGTTTTTACTTATAATACATGGTAATCGATTGTTAATAAATTGTAATCTAACAGTATTTGGTACAAATAAACTTGAGTTTATAGCTCTCTAGCAGTTCAGCCCAGCTTTGCTCGGGCCCTATGTACTATTCATAACTTTATGTGCATATGTATATATATATATTAAAAGTTTGATTCATGTCCAAGTAACATACATCTAAAATTTCAAGTGTTTAGACTCAAAATTGGCGGAGGAGTTTGGCAGAGTCTGCAAAGCTCAACTCTTTCAACTTTAACCTCTTGGCAGCCAAATTTTCGCCCAAAAACTGATTAAAAAACTTGCTGCATCTCTGAATACCTTTTATGTAAAATTTCAAATGTTTAGACCCAAAATTGACTGAATGATTTGCCAGAGACCGCAAAGGTCAAATCTTTTGAATTCTGACCCCTTGGTAGCCAAATTTTCGGCCAAAAGCCGATTAGAAAGCTTGCCCTATGTCTGAATACACTTTATGTAAAATTTCAAATGTTTAGACCAAAAATTAGCTGAGTAATCTGGTAGAAACCGCAGAGGTCAATTTTTTTTTTTTAACTTTGACCCTAATTTTTACCCCTTAACATTTATTATTTTGGGCTCAAATCAAATTAAAAAGTTTGATCCATGTCCAAGTTACCTACATCTTAAATTTCGATGTTTAGACCCAAAATATGCTGAGGAGTTTTGTAGAGTTTTCAAAAGTCAAACCGTTGAACTTTGACCTCTTAATTAACTCGATTAACCCGATTAAAAAGATTTTCCCAAATCTCAATACCTCTTATGTCAAATCTCGAGTCTGTAGACTGAAAATTGATAGAGTAGTTTGGTAGGGAAATGTACACACACAGACACAGACAGACAATATTACTTTTATAGATATATAGATATGTTCTCCAATGTCTAACAGTCTTTGTCTATTGCTGTTAATATCTCTGTATTGAACGCGTACCAGAATTTGACTGATTTGGGCTTTGATGGCACTCTTCAATTTAGGAATATTCTGGAGATTGGTTTAATAAGCATTATCTTTGAGATAAGCCCCATAGATAAATCTCTTGTGGGCGATGTCCGGTGGGTGGGAAGCCCATTTCTATTGATGAGACGATCACCAGTGTCCTTGCATATAATAAATCAAAAAAAAAGATTGTGGGTTTTATTACGAATTCCTTGGGATGCAATTTATTTAGATGGCCCTATACTCGCCATATTAAAATCTTCCATTTTTTTAAACTCTTTAATACTTCTCAGACTGCATGTGTGTCGATTTGTCACCACATTTTAAACAGAAAAATAATACAAAAAACAGAAACAAGATTTTATTGCAGCAACATTATTTTCTTTTAGCTAGTGATATTCATTAAAACTCTGCAGCCCAAACATTTAGTAACAAGGCCGATGTCCATTAGTCGCATACTCTCGTGTAATGAATGAATGCGTGAATGTAGGATTGACATGAAATTCTTAAAGATGAACTAAAATGACCGAAAAATGGGCTGAAATGACTTAAATAAATAAAAAGTAAATGACTTCGAATGACTTTAATGAAATAAGGATGAATTGAATGACCTTAAGAATGACTTGAATGCTTAAAAAAATAACTGGAATCCTTCAAAAACAACTTGAAAGATCTGGAGAATGACTTGAATGGCTTTGAGACTGACTGGTTGTAAAGTGGGTGATCATTTTACATTAAATTAATACAGAAAAGTGATCCCTCACTTTATACCACCAAGTTACAAACATAAGTACAGCATGTAGTAAGAACAGATACTACACTTTGATCTTGGCCAAAAAGCCAAGTAAAGAGTATTTATTTGCTCCCCCACCGAGCAAATTAGGCACAAGGCCGATTTTTAATGTAAGGAGCGAAGGGGAAATGGGGACCAACTCCCCGGGGAGTAGGGGAGCTGGATAGTGATAATTGGTATGAAGGGTTGCCCCTACATTAACCAATAGCTTATATGTGGTGTTGTCCCGACATATGGTCCCTGCCTGCAGCATCTGCTGGAACAGATGGTATTTATTTGCTCCCCCACCGAGCAAATTAGGCACAAGGCCGATTTTTAATGTGAGGAGTGAAGGGAGGGGGAAGGGGAAAAGGGGACCAGCTCCCGAGAGGTGGGAAATGGGAGCTGGTTAAAGGTCAGACATGTGGGGCTGCCCCCACATCTGGTCTTTGCTAGTCATAGCTAGTCATAGCTAGTCATAGCTTGCAGCATCTGCCGGAACAGATGGTATTTATTTGCTCCCCCACCGAGCAAATTAGGCACAAGGCCGATTTTTAATGTGAGGAGTGAAGGGAGGGGGAAGGGAAAAAGGGGACCAGCTCCCGAGAGGTGGGAAATGGGAGCTGGTTAATGGTCAGGCATGTGGGGTTGCCCCCACATCTGGTCTTTGCTAGTCATAGCTAGTCATAGCTTGCAGTATCTGCCGGAACAGATACTACACTTTGATCTTGGCCAAAAGGCCAAGAAAAGGGTATTTATTTGCTCCCCCACTGAGCAAATTAGGCACAAGGCCGATTTTTAATGTGAGGAATGAAGGGGAAATGGGGACCAACTCCCCGGGGAGTAGGGGAGCTGGATAGTGACAGTTGGTATGAAGAGTTGTCCCTACATTGACCAAGGTCTTATATGTGAGGCTGCCCCCCCCATATGGTCTTTGCTTGCAGTATCTGTTCCGGCAGATACTACAATTTGATCTTAGCCAAAAGGCCAAGAAAAGCTTAAAAAGCTTAGAACAGCATCTATTAAGAACAGACCTTTGATCTTAATCAAAAAGGCCAAGCACAAAAGTGTTACGGACAGACCAACCGACCGACGGAGTGACTTATAGAGTCGCTTTCACGCGGCTAAAAACACTGAAACGATTGAGGTAAACCTATAAAATAAAAACGATTCCTGCATTAATTTTTTTCGGAGTGCTTCATATCAATTCAAAATCACTTAATTCACAAGAAAAATAATGTGACCAACAAATCAGATTAAATTTACGTTGGATCAATGAACCTTTGATGAAGAAGGTCTGCAAACATATGATGAATGACAATTGCTTTACAGTGTAAATATGAAAATCTTTGGTTCTGCAATTTTATATATAGGGACTGGGACGATGAAATTGCTGCCTAGAAAAGACGACATGATTCCATTTCCGTTTGATGAAAACCGTTTTTTTGTTTTTTTTGCAGACCATCTACTAGTTGGCTAGTTGTGTACAAATCCCAAGAGTGATAGGAGCCTTTTATCATGTCCAAAAGTGTCACAATGTTCAATGAGCAGGATCGGAGATGCACTGCTGTAGAACTCATGCTCTCTCTCTCTCTCTCTCTCTCTCTCTCTCTCTCTCTCTCTCTCTACGATCCAAGTTATGACAGTAGGACCATTACCAGCACCCTCAAAACAAAAATTTGGAGTGTTCAATGGTTAAGGGCACAGCTCAACGAAGTTTCCGCCCATGGTTATAGTTTTAGGTGTGGTTTTAAGTGAAAGCCACATCATGCCACCTCACATTTTCGAAGTCGGCTTGAAAGTCAACATCAAAGTATACCTAAATGTGCTGAAAAGTGTGGTGATCCCTGGTGCAAGAACCCAGCAAGGAATAAATGATTCTATCAAAATATAATTCCCATCTGAGAAGGAGTTTGGAAGCACCTTTCATTTCAGGACGCATGGAAAGAGAATTTCAAGTGTTTCTGTTGGTGTTCCAACCGACAACGATATCTATAACCTGTTAAAATATGTATACACACATCAACACCTAATAGAGAATATACTAGACGAATCACATATCAGAACATTAAAACTCATAAGTTAAAAGTCACTCATTATAGAAACACACATCTGTTAAATATATACCGTATGTATATATATACATATATATATAATTTCTTTTATTTTCCCCTATATATACATGTGCAAGATAAACATGTATGCACTCGTTATACAGCTACACCGTTTATTGACAACCTCAGTATACAACAGTACTTTACACCTGACACAATTTTATATCCATATAAGATAAGTTCTAAAATAAACTACTATTGCCACATCTGGGGAGGTGTCGCTCAGAGAAATTTGAAGCTCAAAATATCAATACCTCAGAAATCTATTCTTGGCTTTACCCTCTTCCTGATGTTCATAAATGATCTTCCAAACCGAATCCTACTATCATTCATTGATATCTATGCAGACAACACAACTATCTATGGCAGTACTTTGAAAAGCATAAATGACCGAGATATTTCTGATTTTGGAAGCACATGGGGGGGGGAATTCTGTCTTTTTCTCTTACTTCCCCTCTCTAACCTGCTCTAACCAAGTCTGTCGACCTGTTCCACAAATCCCAAAACCTCAACATGAATTATCTCGAGAAAAAAAAAACACAAACGAACTCCAATGTAGACCCCTACTACTATATCTCCTTCTCTAACATCAGTGGTCTATGTTCCAACCTTCCAGGGGTTGAAACCCAATAGCAGGAGACGAAACTGGACATATTGTTCCTAAGCAAAAATGGCGTAGGGCCGACTACTTCCCTAGATGAGTTCATAATTAATTGATACTCTAACTTTACATCTAAATCTGACCCCCAAGATCGCCATAGGCATGGAATATGTGCCTACATTAAAGATGGCTTTTCGTATGGTAGTGATATCTCCAGAGAAAACCCTAATTTACCTTACATGTGCTTCTGGGTTGCACTTGCTTACACCACTGCATTTAAATTTGCCCTCTATCGCCCCCACAACAGCGGAGTTACTATCTTTAAGAGCACATCTGAGAAAATTGACCACATCCTGTCTGCTCATCCGTCGGCTAACATTCACATCTGTGGTGACTTCAATGTCCACAATGTGGAATGGCTGACCCATTTAAACAAGACAGATTATGAGGGGAGGTTCTGTCATGACTTCTCCATTGCCTATGACCTCACTCAGTGTACCCGATACTGCCGGTCAGTATGCAAGCTTTCTAGACCTTTTTCTCACTTCCCCTGAGCTATGTTCATGTTCTATTCTATCTCCTCTGGGATCTTCCAACCACTCGGTTGTATCAGTAAAGATAAAAATAAAATGCAACAAGTCTTCAGACATACCTCTCCACCGCAAATGGCTGACTGGGATAGCTTCCGTACATTTATATCTGATCTACCTCTGCATTCCATGTTTAAAAAGGATGTGTCCTCTATAGTATCAAACCTGACCGAATGGTTAATTGTAGGTATATACCGATTCATACCATCCAAAAAAATCCAACAAAAACCTAATTGCCAGCCATGGTTCTCCCCAGAATGTGCTGCTGCCATAGTGCACAGAAATCACTTTTTACATACGAAGGGCGTGCAATAAGTAATGCCCCTGACCCACTTCCAGTTGTCTGATCTAGCTGAAATTTTGCATGTTCAATGATTTATATCTCTAAGGGTTATGTGGCAAATTACAGCTCTGAATTAATTGTTGTTTCTGTTTTACAGGTGTTTGAACTGAGTCAGGTGTAAAATGGAGCCTGTTGAATGTCGAGCAGTGATCTGGTTTTTGTATTTGAAAGGATGCACACCACAGGATACTTTTGATAAGTTTATGGTGATAATGTCCCATCATATGACCTTGTAAAACGCTGGCATCGTGAATTCAAAGATGGCTGAAAGTCTGTGGAAACAGCTCCCAGATATGGTCAGGGGAGGGGGCCTTCTGCCATTGATGAGGCATCTGTCCGTCAAGTTGAGGCTGCCATTTGTGAGGATCGCCATATTACTATTCGCCAAATAGCCCAAGATGTCAAGATTAGTACAAGGTCTGTGGAAACTATAATTCATGACCATTTGCATATTCATAAGGTGTCTGCCAGACGGATTCCCAGGTTGCTCACACAATTCCAGAAGCGAAAACGCGTTGAGTGCTCGAGGATGAATTTGGAGATGTGCCAAGAAGAGTCAAACTTTTTCAAAAGACTAATTGCACAGGATGAAACCTGGGTCTATCACTATGATCCAGAGACCAAAGCCCAGTCAATGCAGTGGAAGCACTTGGACTCACAACCTCCAAAGAAGGCAAGGGTCCAGCCCTCTGCTGGCAAGGTTATGCTCACAGTCTTCTGGGACCAGGACGAAGTAGTGATGACAGATTTCCTGGCAAAGGGTACCACAATTACAGGAGCCTATTATGCTTCACTTTGGAGGAAATTAAGGGAAGCTATCAAAATCAAGAGGCGGAGCAAGATCAGCAAAGGTACCCTCCTCCTGCAGAACAACACTCCAGTCCACAACTCGCATGTCACTAGATCAGAAGCATGGGCGTGTGGTTATGAAATCTCCCCGCCATCCTCTCTACTCTTCTGACCTTGCACCCTCTGACTTTCACCTCTTCCAAGCCATGAAGTTATTTTTGAAAGGAAAGCATTTCCCAAATGATGCAGCCTTGATTTCTGAAGTCACATCGTGGTTGGAGGACCAACCTTGGGTGTTCTACAAAAACAGTCTCCAGAGCAGCATCAAACGATGGGAGAAATGCATAACTCTGGGCGGTTCCTATGTAGAGAAAGACTAATAACTGTGCCAAGTTTCGTTGCTCTACTGCTATGGGAAGTGGGACAGGGGCATTACTCATTGCTACCAAAGTAATTGATGTACTGAGACTAAAGCTGCTTTCAGGACTGCCAGCAACTACTGTAAAAGAGTAATAAAAAGTGCAAGAGAGCTATATGCTCAGTCCGTTAAATTCAAAGTAGCTGAGCAGCGGCTTAGTTCCCACCAGTTTTGGCAAAAAGCAAACGGAATCCTGAATAATGCGTTCTATCCCAACTATCATCAATGGACCTGAGTTCATCTCGTCAGCATCAGACAAAGCCAAACTATTTGCCAAGAACTTTGCAGCTAATTCTACCCTATGCGACCAAGGCCATCAACTCCCCGTATTTCCTCTTATAACAGACAGCACGCTATGCAACATACAAATATCTGTGCATGATGTCGTCAAGCTAATCAAGAACCTTGATTCCAGTAAGCAACTGGCCCTGACGGCATTCCAATTATAGTGTTGAAAAAGCTTCAACCAGAACTAGTTCCCATACTTACAAAACTGTTTAAGCGTTGTCTTAAGGAGATTTACTTCCCAACACTCTGGAAAACCTCATCAGTATGCCCTGTATTTAAGAATTCAGGTGACAGATCACTTCCCTCTCAGTAAAGACCAATAAGTCTCCTGTGTGTCATGAGTAAGTTGCTGGAATCTCTCTCTCTCTCTCTCTCTCTCTCTCTCTCTCTCTCTCTATATATATATATATATATATATATATATATATATAAAAGTGAACGTGTGTGTATGTGTGTGTGTGTGTGTCTGTTTCTGTGTGTGTGTGTGTCTGTCTGTGTACATTTCCTTACGCAATAACTCTGTCAATTTTTAGTCTACAGACTCGAAATTTGATATACAGGGTACTGAGATTTGGGAAAATCGATGTGATCGGTTTTTGGCCAGAAATTTGGCGATTAAGGGGTCAAAGTTCAACGATTTAACCTTTGAGAACTCTACCAAACTCTTCCGGCACTTGAAATTTTAGATATAGGTTCCGTGGACATGGATCTAACTTAATAACTGGATTTGAGCCCGAAACAATAAATGTTAAGGGGTCATAATAGGGGTCAAAGTTAAAAAAATTTACCACTTTTCTTTTTGGCTCAGCATACATCTCCAAATACCCGGGCAACGCCGGCCACCCATGCTAGTATATCTATAAAAGTGAAAGTGGTTGTCTGTCTGTCTGTCTGTCTGTCTGTGTGTACATTTCCCTTCGCAATAACTCTGTCAATTTTTAGCCTACAGACTCGAAATTTGATATACTGGGTACTGAGATTTGGGAAATCGATGTGATCGGTTTTCGGCCAGAAATTTTGCGATTAAGGGGTCAAAGTTCAACAATTTCACCTTTGAGAACTCTACCAATCTCCTCCGACAATTTTGGGTCTAAACACTTGAAACTTTAGACAATTTTGGGTCTAAACACTTGAAACTTTAGATATATAGAGGTTTCTTGGACATGAATCTAACTTAATAATTCGATTTGAGCCCTAAATAATAAATTTTAAGGGGTCATAATAAGGGTCAAAGTTAAAAAAATTGACCGTTTTTTTTATAAGCATGCACCTCAAAACACTCGGGCAACGCCGGGCACCCATGCTTGTATTAAATAAAGAAGTAGTTAACCACCTCAGCAGAAATAACCTTGTTAGTGACATGCAATATGGTTTCCGTTCTGCTAGATCTACAGCAGATATGCTAACGGTTATATCTCATAGGATTAGTGAATCTCTTGACAAAGGCTTCCTTTCTAGGGCAATTGCTCTTGACATATCAAAGGCCTTTTATAAGGTATGGCATAAAGGTCTACTTCACAAATTTTTCAGCTACGGTATAACTGGAAATGTTTTATCAATCATTAAATCATTTCTCTCTGATAGGCTCATAAGAGTAGTGGTTGATGGGCAGAAATCAGAAGCCCACAGTATTAATTCTGGGGGCCCAACTCTTTTCCTGATTATTATACAAATATGTGGTTTATTCCAAAGATTAATTTTGCATTCATAATTTAAATAAATTTTCTTACTTAAGATATCTGCAGTGCTCTTAATTAGCATTAATGTCATTCATATGCTATTTGAGGTAATTCATTTTATAAGGAAATGCCAGTATTTTGTTCAACAATATTAACCATATGAACCATTGAATTGTCATCGTGTTAGCAACAGGGAGTAGAAAGATTAGGGATACAGATTTGGTGCTTTACCTATTACTTTTCGTTTGTCATTAATTCATAATTTGTTTGCGTCCGATTGCATTGAGTTGCCAAGTCAGTCCCCAAGCTTCTTTGCACTTGTCTCTATCTCGTCTTATATCGCTTCCTCTGGCTAATTTATTCAATCATTCATATTACTGACGAAAATATGGAGTTCAGCAAAAAATAATGTAAGACATAATTTTCTGTTTATATATGTCCGAATTAACATGTGACATTTCCTGCTCAGATCATGATAACACGATACAAATATGTGTCCATTCTTGTAAGATATTAGCAGGAACTTATTTTGCTACGAAAAATATACTTCACTTTTTTCCTCCACGTACCAAGTATCAGATGAAATTTCCATGAATCGCGCTTCTTTCAAGCCATCCTATCTGCGGAGTATATTACTCTGAGATTGCTGTCATGGTGATTATAATTTGGTTGAATTATTTAGATTTATCGGACTACTGTTCTCATCTTGAGTGTCATTTGCCCAACATTTCCGTCGATGTGCCCCCGACCTTCTTCAAGTGTATCTTGCTGAACTTGGGAATGTTTCTGTCGAACTCGAGAATTTGGATGAAATTTTGAATAGAACCTTTTATTTACTTTATGGAGGTAGCATGCTCTTGTTCCGTCAGTCATGACTGGATAGAGGTCTTAAGTAATTCGCAATTGCATTTTTCGGTCACCCACACTGAGGATTGAACCTTCAACCTTCGGAAGAATATCACTTTTACAATTAAGATTTTTCCAAGTACTCTAACCACTGCACCATGGGTCCGTGCATTTAAAATACTGTCAGAATTCCCGAGTTTAACAGGAACATTCCCGAGTTTGACAAGATACACCTGAAGAAGGTTGAAGGCTACATCGACCCAAATGACACTACTTTTTAATTAAAGAAAAACATAATATTTGATTAATAAAGTGTCTATTTGCAAAACCAATGAGCAAATTAGTTAACATCGATACTGATATTGCATATACATTAGCAGTATATAAAATAGATGGTGCGTCTATTGTATAAAGTTAAATTAACTTGAAATAAAGAAATAAAGCGTTTTAACTTTACTATTAGCGCAAGAAAGGGACCCAACTTTCACAATTATTCATAAAAAAAACAAACTTATTGCGTTAATATTCCCATATAACTCTATTTTTATTTATTTTTGATCTTTGATTTTTTTTCATCCCAAACAAGGCATATTACTACTGTGATAAAAGTCAGATTTATAAAGGATAACTTAAGTTGGGAGTTTGATAGCAAGATTTTTTCACATTACATTTAAATTTCTGCATATTAGTATTGTCGAAGAAACGGGGAGCGTGAAAGGAATTTCAAAGATAAGCGATTCAATGAAACGAAGTTATGAGAGTATAGAATATTTTAACTTCTAGGGATCCTCTTTTATACTCATCTATCAACCTTTATTTCCTTATCTTAACTCCCACTCGTTTCCTCCCTCTATTACCCCTACCCTCAACATGTTTTTTTTAATCTTTCTATCGCCCACTAGAACAATTGCCATATTCAATTTTGTGCCTGTTTTCAGCCATTTTCTTTTTAAATCTTTGCTCAGACCTTGTATATCGCATGAGTTAGTAATTTTTTTTTATCGTGCAATCAAATTTTATGGAATTTGGACAACATCGAAACATTCTTTTATAAAACAATGCAAATTAAGAGACTAAAAAAAAAAAGAGAAGAAAAATAACCTTCCCAGAACGTTGGGGGGGGGAGGGTCAGGCTTTTCTTTTATCCTAATTGGACTAAATCTAATTATAAAACGAGCTGCTTTCCTTTCGAAGAAAATGTTCCATTGAATTGTGTTCAGATTTAATATTATAAATGAAATGAAGAAGAAACAAAAAATAATTTTGCAGACTCTTCCATTCATTATGACTTCGTTTTAAATGGATTGATGTAATGCAAATACATATACACATTATATTTTCTTACTTACCTTGAAAATGTTGTATTTATCAATGCATAAAGATAGACAAAAATAAAATACGCATTCTTAATATTAAATAGATTTATATAATCAAAGGAAATTAAAGATATTTACATGTGTTTCATATATTTATCTTAACCATCCACGTATATATTCATTCCCCCGCTGCACACTTTATTATTTGTTCTTAAACAATTACTTCGCATACATAAGCTATCCATTTATTATTTATAAATAACTTTAGTCCCAAGCCCTTCCGTGGAAATCTGCCTATTTTGTAAGTCAGTTATTTTATTTATTTATTTATTTATTTATTTTTTGCAATTACCATAGTGATTAGTTTTCAATTTTGATCTTACTAGTGCTATAATATTAATGCTCGTGTATGGATCATCAGTTGTTAGCCATGATTTATAAACAAAATCGGTATTTTATCATAGTACTCCACCAGTCCACCACCCTCAAAACAAATCACTCCAATACCAGATAAAATTTCTGCTTTGAATTAGTAAATATTTCGGTCGACTCCGACTTTTTTTTCGATGAGTTATAGATATTGCTTCCTTATTTGTGTCTTCATTGTCGAATTATAACAACGAACGCAAGTGATAGTCAATCTCTGCTGACGTCAAATGGAGACAGATTTTAATGTTTAACTTTCGTGGAAAGAACACACCAGTGACGTGTATAAGGGTAACAGGTTCAGTATTTCTACATTAAGATGACCATTGTAGAAATATTGAATGTTACACTGGCACGTCATCAGCGTGCTTTCTACGAAAAATGTAAACATTAATAACCGTCCCCATTTGACAAAGGAATAGGTTAGTTATAACCGCCATTGGTCGTTATCACTTGACAATGTTACCCCTCCTCACCCAAAAAACAAGGAAACAATGTCTATAACTCATTGAGGAAGATCGGGGGTCGGGGGCAACTGGAATGTTTATTTTATGCTATTTTCATTTGTTAAAAAAGATCTTTTAGCATTGAGTTTAGTTTTAAAAATGATTTCTAACATTTTCATTCTTCGTGTATTAGATCTGTTAAATATATATATATTATATATATATATATATATATTATATATATATATATATGTATATGTATATATATATTATATATATAAATAAACAGTATTATTTATATATATATTTATATAGTTATACATATAAATATATATATATAAATACATATATATACAGATATATATAAATATATATATAAACATATATATAAATATACAAATATATATATAAATATATATATATATTTATATATATAAATATATAAATATATAAATATATATATATAAATATATAAATATATAAAAATATATATATAAATATATATATAAATATAAATATATAAATATATATATAAATATATAAATATATATATAAATAAATATATAAAAATATATATATATAAATATATATAAATATATATATATAAATATATATAAATATATATATAAATGTATATATATAAATATATATATAAATATATATATAAATATATATAAATATATATATAAATATATATAATATATATGTATATATAAATATATATAAATATAAAAATATATATATAAATATATATAATATATATGTATATATAAATATATATATATAAATATATATATAAAGATTTACATATATAAATATATATATAAATATATATATAAGCATAAATATATATATAAATATATATATATAAATATATGTATATAAATATATGTATATATATAAAGATATATATATATAAATATATATAAATATATATATACGTATATATATAAATATATATACATATAAATATATATAATATATATAAATATATATATATCAATAATGTATAAAATCTAAATATATATATATAAATACTTATAAATATGTATATATATATATATATATATAAATACATATAAATCTGTATATATATAAATACATATAAACCTGTATACATATAAATACATATAAATCTGTATATATATATATATATTCAATTTTTCTTTACATAAGTAGTAATTAGTTGCTACACAGTCATGATCATGTTTCAGTGTTTTAGTATTTAGTAACTAGTGACCTCTTCAGGCAACCACGCTTATTATGAAAGCGGAATTTATAATGATATTGTTTCCATATGAATCCCGCTTTCGAAAATAGGCGTTGTTGCCAGAAGAGGTCTCTAGTTACTAAATACTAGAAGACTGAAACATGTTCATGACTATGTAGCAACAAATTACTGCTTATGTAAAGGCAAATGCAAAATGTAACTTGCTCTACTTCCGTATTGAGCACTCTTGTATTAACCACATTATATTTTACTGGTTACCCTACTTTTGAAAAATAGCAACCTCAAATTGTATATATATATATATATATATATATATATATATATATATATATATATATATATATATATATAAGTGAAATTGTCTGGCTGTGTGTGTCTGGCTGTGTCTTTGTACATTTTCTTACCGAACTACTCTGTCAATATTCAGTCTACGGACTCGAGATTTGACATAAGTATTGAGAGTTGGGGAAATCGATTTTCGGCCAGAAATTTGTCTATCAATGGATCAAATTTCCACGATGTACCTTTTTAAAATTCTATCAACTCCTCCGGCAATTTTGGGTTTAAACACTTGAAATTTTAGATGTAGGTTACTGAGACAGTGATCAAACTTTTAATTTGGGTCAAAATTGGGGTCAAAGTTAAAAAAAAATTGTCTCTACCAAATTACTCTGCCAATTTTTAGTCTAAACATTTGAAATTTTACATAAAAGGTATTTAGATATAGGGCAAGCTTTTTAATCAATTTTTGGCCGAAAATTTGGCTGTCAAGGGGTCAAAGGTCAAAAGATTTTACCTTTGCGGTCTCTAGCAAACTATGCAGCCAATTTTGTGTTTAAACATTTGAAATTTTACATAAAGGGTATTCAGACATGCAGCAAGCTTTTTAATAAGTTTTTGGGCAAAAATTTGGCTACCACGAAGCCAAAGTTGAAGGAGTTGACCTTTGAAGACTCTACCAAACTCCTCCGCCAATTTTGGGTCTACACAATTGAAATTTTAGATGAAGGTTACCTGGACATGAGTCAAACTTTTTAATATATATATATATATATATATATATATATATATATATATATATATATATATATAAATAAAGTTATAATATAAAGTTGTATATAAGTTACATAGTGCTTGGACAAAGCCGGGCTGAACTGCTAATATATATATATATATATATATATATACATACAGCATAATCACGCTGACACACCAGTTCTCATCAGGTCACCGAAATTAAGCAACACTGAACTTGGTTAGTACCAGATGGGTGACCATTTGAGAATTCTAGGCGCTGTATGTCCTAGCAGTTTATCTTGGCATTGTTTCCAGTCGTCCTATATATATGGTCGCTACGAATGAAAAATCAATAGTAGATGGCTATTACAAAGGTTATCAAAAGAGGTGGAGAGTACTGGAAATCTGAGAACACTTGTTGTCACTCAAACTCCAGGAAACATCACAGGCTGTTTTCAAGAGAATTCCTAGATAATGGCTCCCAATAGTAATAATATTAAAATAAAATACTGTTTTAATTGATGATTTTTATCAGGACTATTTGAACCGAAATCCCATTGTCAAGCGTATAGATAAATATATGCACATACGCACATACTAATATGTATATGTACATAAATATATACACATATCACCTAACAAATATGCTAATATATATCCATACACATACATGAAATAAAGTAGACAAATGGAGGAATGAAACTAAAGGTGTATAAATACATATAGATAAAAGGATGTACTAAATGTGAGTAATAATAGTGTTAATAGCCATAAACCTAAAAAAATAGTGTAAATAGAAGCTTAAGCATGACGAAAATCAGGAAAGGGAAAAATAAATCAAAAGAAAATTATATCTATGAGCGCTGAGAAAAAGAGACGTAATAATACATATTGAAATCAATGTAAAAAATAGACAAGTTTTACATATGCATATGCGTATATGTAGGTAATCATGTAACGTTTATGTTTGTGGAAATATTTGTGGTTTCAGAAAACCAAGATCTGTAAAAAGATCTATGTTAAACCTGAAGATCCATTAGATTTCTTTTTGTTTGCAAATTTTTGTTCAGGGCAAATCAGAGTCTATCAAGGGGTATCTAATGTTGTTTAGTGTATGCCCAGCGAGAGTAAAGTGACCTGCTAAAAGAGTGAAGTGAGATTTTTGTTGAATAGTCATCTTATGATTGTTCAAGCAGGATCTAAAAGGTGTCAATTATATATATATATATATATATATATATATCTATATATATATATATATATATATATATATATATATATAAATAAAATAAAAATTACAATTAAATTTACCAAAATGATCCAAGATGGTAAAACTAAAGTATATTGTAAATATTAAAGAATTAATATTTATAAAGTAATCTCAACCAGATGTAAAAGCTCGATAAAACCAAATAGGGGACCAAACCAAATTTATTAACATGTTTTTTTTTAACTGTTTGCTCCTATATATATATATATATATATATATATATATATATATATATATATATATATATATATATATATACAAGGCTTCGTTCAGACTTGACAGACTATGGATACCCACTGTAAGGTTGTCTTGGCTTTATTCATGAACAACCCCAACATCAAATCCATAAAGAATAGGGCACGTGATATTTGGAAAATTTGTAGGGAAGTAAACCGAAGCTAAACAAGCACCAGTGTTTTCATTTTTGCAAGAGCTGGAATCACTCCAAGATCCAAGCAGGCTCGATGCAATGTGTTGAATGAGATTGCAAGGAACATCAAACCTCTTTCAAGGCCTCCATTAAGCAAACAACATAGGGAAAAACGAACGGCTTGGGCACAGAATTACATGAAAATAAATTTTCAACGTGTCCTATTTACAGATGAGGGCCATGCTAATCTTAACATTCTGGATGGATGGGCCAAAGTTTGGAACCTGAACGAAAACCCGACCCGTTACAGAGTTCATCGCCAACAAGGAGGAGGAGGCATCATGTTTTGAGCAGGAATAATTGGGGATAAGTTGGTTGAACCATTCCGAGTAGCAGAATGTGTAAAGTTTACCAGTAATAAATATACGGCCTTTTTGGATAATCATTTATCGCCATAGCTAGATGACCTACCATTGTCATGTCGTTTTAAGATGATTATTATTCAAGACAATACACCATCCCATTCTACTTGGGTGACTGCACCTTTCCTTGAATATATGGGCTTCGTTAGAGGAACCCTCATGACCTGACCACCGTGTTCTCCAGATCTTAACCCATTGAACATCTCTGGTCAATATTGAAAAGAGGTGTCTATGAGGAAGGAGAGCAATTTACTTCAAAGGATGACCTGTGGAGGAAAATAGTTGATGTTGCCAGAGCTATAACTCATTTTAAGATCAAACAATTGACTTCCTCGATGGACAAAAGGTTGTTTAAAGTTATTTAAAAAAAAAAGTGGCAGATATGTCGATAAATAATTAATTTGTTTTAGGCTTAGCACATAGAATGCACTTTTTTATTATATTTGAGAGATAAATATAAGAAAACAAAGTGTTCATGATTAGACATTGTATTTTTGCCCCAAAACAACATTTTAAGAGACCTGCAATAAAGCGATAGTTAAATCTTTGATGGACAATCCTTCTGCAAGTCGAGCAACAATCCTTTGCTTTTCGATAACCTTCAATAGCCCGTTTTTTGGCCATTGTAAGAGATCTGCAATAAAGCGATGGACAGTATTATTCTTGATAATAAATAAAATGTCATAACTTCGTGAATAGCACATGAATTTGAATAAAATTTGGGAATTAACTAGGCTTAAAACAGTCCTTTAATGATACAAATTTAATTTTTTGTGATGTGTATTTAATGAAATATTGATATTTTACTAATCAGCAATAAAGCGATTGACACAGTTTATATATATATATAGACTGTTTCGCTGTATATATATATATAATTTCACTAAGAATATATCAAAGCAAAGTACATAATTTGATTATTATTAGCGC
The DNA here is from genome assembly GCF_053919585.1 of Euprymna scolopes. Lineage (NCBI taxonomy): Eukaryota > Metazoa > Mollusca > Cephalopoda > Sepiida > Sepiolidae > Euprymna > Euprymna scolopes. Next base: position 82,792,945 of record NC_136504.1, read on the forward strand.
TAATGACTGGATGCATCCGCTTAAAATATGCAGCACAAACACATTATAATCATGAGAAAATAATACATAAACTATGTGAAAAAGCGATGGGGGAGGTTAGGTCAAATGAAGTAAAATCTATCCACGCACCCGTGCACTGCAAAAAAATATTGTCCAATCAAATTAGACTATATGAAGCATACAGGAGCCAATCATAAAAGAGCTGTTCCCATTAAGTGAATGGCAGCAGTTGTGAATAATGAAATCAATGGATGCAGAAGCTGCTTGCCAATTAAACATTGAACAAAAGAAGTTTGTTTTTTTTTGCTATTGAGCATGATTTAAGCAGAATCTGATTAACAGATAGAACCAGTCAGGCGTAAAAATTGAGGATTAACTATGGATGCCCATACACAATAGAAAAAAAATGGCCGAGTAAATAAGGCTACAAATAATTATATAGTTTTTAGGTCTGCTGTTCAGTTTTAAAAGTCCTATTATAAAGAGGAGCCCATGTTGGAAATTAAAGGATATTTTTTCGCCATTTCTTAAAACTTCTCTTTGAAAATAGGAAAATTATACTGATATGTAAGTTGATTAATTAACCTGACTAAGATATCGGGGGGGGGGGACTTGTCCATTTTTTTTGTTTTTGTTTTTTACTTTTCCCTGTATCAAATAAGGCATATTTAAACTTAAGCTTAAGGAGCAAGTGAAATAGGATTCAGATTTATAGAATGGAAGTTTGAGTTGGGATTTTGACAGCAAAGCGTTTGTCCATATTACATTTTAATTTCTAAATGTTCTTGCAATTGGTAAAACAGGGGGCTTGGAGGGAATTCTAAAAGTAAATGGAACATTCTCATCATAAAACAGAAAGTTTCCTTCCTCCATTATAGGCCTTGGCTTCATTTCCAGTGAGGATGACGTCATTCCTCTATTCTTCTTTTAGAAAGACCTAAGAGTCACTATTAGGAGCGACCAGGAGGTTTTATGGAGTGTGGTGAAGCCCTGCATGGACATGATCGCCAACACACGTCCCTATGTCAACCCAGGCATGGCTGCTCAATATTATCCTTTACTACTAGTTGTCAGACTTGTGTCCGCCCTTTTCACCTGACTACAACTCTCTTGATTATTTCTTCTGGAGTTTGATTGAAACTAAAACCAACAAGCACGCCCACAATATGATGAACTCTCTGATGGCTGCCGCAGTAGAAGTATTCGCCGCTATATGCAAAAACATGGTCACTAAAGCATGTGACTCATTTTGGGCTGCAGTAAGACAGTCATCTATGTTACCGGCAGTTGCATTGTAAACTAACAACCACGATTCAGTTATGAATGTTCAACAGTCTTTGTTTTATTGCGATTCATTGATATGGAGCACACTTTGGCGATTGTTTCATCAGTAGATAGTGTGATCCTTAGTGAGCTTCACACTCATCGAACCATAATCCACTAGATTTTTCTTTGCCGGGTTATCTCAAAGATAATGTTTATGAAAACAATTCTCAGATTATTCTTGTACTGAAGAAGGCCATTACAATCCAAATAAGAACACTTCCAGTAAAAGAGCATGTTAGAATCATTGTCAATTTCGTATGCAGGTGTGGTTATCGTTGAATAGTGCTAAAACAATAATTGATGAACATTCACAAGTGAAACTTCTTGAACAAGGTAGGCATAGATTGAAGTTTACTTGTCCCAAATATGGTTGGATTGAAGAAAGGATTTGAAATTATTAATGATTCCATGATTGGCAATTTTGTTGCATACATTCATTTTGACTGAATAAATTTTTATTCTCTTTTTTTTTTTTTTTTTTTTTTTTTGAGGATAAAAACGATTTGAAACTCGTTATCGAGAGAATTCTTCTATTTTTTGTGCTTTTACGTAAAGAAAGCTAGAATGTTCTAGCAGAAATAAAAGTGAACAGAAATGGTTTAAATGGTTTGAACAAATAATGAAACGATAAAGACTTTCCTGTAAATTATTGACAGCAAAAATAATGCAGAGTGATTGATAAAAAGCTTGTCTAGACGAATAGTTCGAAAGGATTGGCATTCCTTATTGTAACGTTTGATCTCTACCAATCAAACGTTGACTTGTATTGTCTCACACATTACTTATGACGAAACACTCTGTCAAAGTATAAGTGATCTATTTATACACACCAGCTAGAATATCCATCTCCAGATGAGTCCAAAACACCTGGACAGCCTTGAAATCTTGAATAAGTGCAAAGGGTTTTGACCAGTTAGATTTACTCCGCATACAGTTCAGATTAAATCTTCTTCTGAGTTAGTATATTTAGTGACCTCAAAGGAAAATTAAATCTAGACAGTATAGAGAGATGCTTACTGAGCAGGAGGCATCAATGGTATGTCAACATTAAAAGAATAGATTAGTGTTGTTGAGTTAGAAGATTCAACTTAGACAAAGGAAACCAGCAAAAAAAAATAATAAGGATGGAATTAAGAAAAAGAGGAATAAACAAAGACTTGGTTCGAAACAAGTCCGTTTGGAAACCAATTTCTAAAAGTCGTCTGATACATGCCAGCATGTACCACTGAATTTGAAATATATAAAAATTCTGAAAATATATGAAATTCATGCTAACCAGTGATACATTATTTTACTAATATTGTATCCTCCGATGAAAAGAGCACATCTTTTAAAATTCATGGATTAAGGAAGTTCTTTATTATAATTCCTTGTTTGGATTTGATGGATTAATAAATATTGTAATTTATTCAATTCTATTTTCATCATCTATATTTCATATTTCTTTCATTGCTATCTCTAGTATATTGAGCTTTGATTATTGTGAGAGGTTCCAATTTAAAAGATTTATTTTTTTTTTTGTAATCATATGTATGTATGTATGACATATTCTTTTGTTCTGAAGAAAAGTTCCTATAATTCATATTATTAAAACAACAACGAGTACTGTAAAGATGAATCCATTTGATTTACACGTTTAGTCGATGTCAAATGCAAACTGTATGCTTAAGACAGACAGACAGACAGACAGAGCCTCACATTAAGATGCGAAGATGCATTTAACATCTGCAGTTGTTAAACAATATTATAATTATTGTGTTAGAACATGTTTTGTCAGTTAATGGAGTGTGTGAATACCTTCAGATAGCAATTCATCTGCAATCAGGCGATAAGTTTGTTTCTATAGTGATGGAAATCTGTCACTACCGGCCTGACTTCTATTACATGCCGCAAGTTAAAGGCGTGGCATGCCAACAGGTTTTAATTGATATCAATTGAAAGAGAGAACAAAAATACATGTAAAAGTTGGAGTTCAAATGGTTACTGCTACTTATCTCCGAATTAGTTGCCTTGAATAATATAGTCACTTTTAACAGTAACAACTCCCTGGCGCAATGCTTTACCTGTATAAGATTTAAGGGAGTGCTGCTCAGAGCACTCTTATACCTTGGTAGAGTACAAAATCGACTTCAAAATCTAGTAGGGGTAATTCCTCATTACCTCCCTACAGCCTTTTTATCACAGAAGGGATGTTACTAGTCTTTCTCAACTCTATTAATATTTTCATAGAAACTACTCGACTGAGATCTAATTTCGTTTCCCTTATTTTGTTTGTTAACAATTAGTTCTCCTGCAGACAGACAATTATCTACACCTGACAAACCCGACAAGCAGCAAAATCCCACCCCTACACAGTAGAAATCCATAGATGTAAGAAAACCTTTTACTCTAACAGTTTCTTTCCTAGGACAGCTAGACTTTGAAAGTGCTTTCCAGGCTCCTGCTTTCCCGAATGTACTAACATGCAGAAGTTCAAGAGTAATGTGAACAGACATCTTACTGCTCAACTCCCTACATAGTATCCCTGCAAATTATGTCCCAGATAGTAGCCTTCTACATCGAAGTGGCACTAAGCATTGTTTGGAGTGAAATTGCAATTAAAAAAAAATTCAAATTTTCAAATTCTCTTACTTTATAATGTATAATTTTGAAAATTTTGATTTATCTTTATAACCAGGTTTGACTGTTTTTTTTTTTTTGCCATATTTTTTTCTTGGTTTCTAATGATTTCTACTCACCTATTAAGCTTTTTCTTAGTTTGGATTACCCCACCCCATAATTTGCTTTCTCTTCGTATTTCTGATGAAAGTGAAGTTGGTTATAACATTCTGAATTACATGTGAATACCCCCAACTCCACCAGAAATATGTGTAAACGTCATTTAGTTCTCAAGTTATTATTAAATCATAGAATGATATAACCTTGAATTTAATACTTCATAATAATAACGAATATGAAAAGTGTTTGAGAAGGCCGAAAAAACAAACCTCAGATGAATATTCCATGAATTACAACTGGAGACTCAGAAACTAGAAAAAAAAAATAACGAAAAGGGAAATTCTGCCGTCTTTATCAACATATATCAATAATAATTTGCTGCCTACAATCTCTCCATATATAAAAGTGACTTTGTCTTTTCGTCTAATTTTCTATCAAAGAAAAAGTTTCTACAAAATCCCTCTATCAATTTTGGTCTACAGACTTGAAACTTGATATATTTGATAGATCTAAACCTGTTATATATATATATATATATATATATATATATATATATATCGGATTTGAGGTGTTCAAAAGTCGAGACTAATGAAGACAACGAGGTTGTCAGATAGTGCTTAATAAAAAAAGCAAAATATTTTTTATTATTATTTGAGGGTAAACAGTTACATATGGTCACTACAAATAGCCACCTGTTTCAGTTAAAGAGAATTCCTCAGGGACCTAGGATCTTTTGACGCTGAAAAGAAAAATGGGAAAAATTAGAAACCCAGGCTTTCTAATTTTTCCCATTTTTCTTTTCGGTATCAAGGTCCTAGGTCGCCTGAGGAAATCTCTTTAACTGAAACAGATGGCTATTTGTAGTGAACATATGTAACCGTTTACCCTCAAATAATAATAATAATAATAATTATATATATATATATATATATATATATATATATATATATATATGACTAGATTCGAAACTGAAATGTTGGAGAGTGTTAATGATCTATGCAGAAGATGGGCTCTCTTTACCATGCTAGAAAGTTATTACTAGTAATGAGTACTTTGCCAGAACATTTGATATTTTTATCACTTCTAAAGACGTATACATTAGTTTACGCCTTTGTTATTGTATTTTTGTGGTGGAGACATATTTAACTTCTTTTTTTTACATAGGAGTCACCACTTATCAAGGCCATGAAGCCACTCGAGGATAAGGGTTACTGAGTGTACAGTAATCAATAGTATAATATTGTAGTAGTCGTTATTAATGGACATTTGGTAGATTGGATTACTTAAGGGAGCAGTTCACCAAGAATTTGTTTATGTTGGACTTGAAGACAACCAAGTTGCAGTCAGCTGGGAAGCAGGCAAACGGAAGAGAGTTCCACACACATGCAGTTCTAAGAAAGAAGGATTGTTCATAGAATCTACGTTTTGATTTAGGCACAGTTAAAGACTGGGAAAAGTTATTGATAGTTGTTTCAGCTAGACAGCTGTTTTTCGAGAAAGATTGGCGAGGGGGGGGCAGAGACTGGAGCTCAGACGAGCACTTGTCGTGGAAGTAATGATAAAACAAAGGCAAGGCTGTGAGGTTGCAGTGAAGAGAAAAAGGCATCCCCCACTAAGTTACAAAGTCTATTTTGTATTCTGTCAAGGCAGGATAAGCTGCTTCTAGCAGTTCCTGCCCAGATGTGGCAACAATACTCCATTCACCTTGAATGTTTCGAGGGAGTTTGATTACCTTCCTTACACTTATACTCTATACATGGGCAAGACGTAATATTTATTATTGCCTCTATCACCAAAAACAATAGTAAAGGCATAAACTAATGTATACGCATTTTTGAATGACAAAAACATTCAGTATTCTGTCGAAATACTTGTAGTCTGATTGGTAAGAACGTTGGGTTACTGGAAAGAGAAAGAAGGCGTCCTCTCTATGGGTTTCTTTTTGTATTATTCAGTCAGTCACTCTGTGATGCTTTAATTTTCACCAATTATCAAGGCTTAAATGCAACTCGAGGATACGGGTTAATGAGTTTATGAAATGGACAGTGAAAGTACACCTTCATGATTTGTAAAGATGGTTGAAATTGGTAAGAATTTTATTTAAAAAAATTTTTTATTGCCTTTTTGTCCCAAACAAGGCATAGTGCAACTTTGATGTAGGGGACTACTATCTAGGACATAATTACAGGGCTACTATGTAGGGAGTTGAGCAGCCAGGTGTCCGTTCACATTACACTTGAACACACTACAATGTCTGTTCACATTACACTTGAACTGAGAGACAGCATGTCAATGCAGTCAGAGAAGCAGGAATCTGGAAAGGAACTCCAAAGTCTAACAGTCCTAGAGAAGAAACTACTAGAGTAGAAAGCTTTCTAGCATCTGGCGATCTATACTCTTAAAGGGTGGGATTTTGCTGCTTGTCGGGTTTGTCAGGAGATTTACGTCGAGGGTGTACAAGAGGTTGTAGTTCATCGGAGCACCTACCATTAGAATACTTGTAAAACAATCAAAGGGATGCAACATTTCATCGATGGGACAGAAGCTGAAGCCTAGCTGACAGTTCGAGACCTATTAGGTTGGCGATTCTTTTTTTAATCCTGTCCAAGAGTGAGAGACTGATAGCAGATTCACCAGCCCAAATGTTACAACAATACTCCATACATAGGCGAGTGGTGACCTAGTAGAGATACAGGATACTTTCAAGCATAAATAACTTTCTAGCATCGTAGAGAGAGCCCACCTTCCTTGCAGTAGCCATGGCAATCCCCTCCATGTATCTGTTCCAGCTTATGTTAAGCTGAGGAGTTTGAACGAAGTACTTTAAAGTAATGTATCATGAACCATAGCTATTGGTGGTTGAGAAGGTTTCTTGTAATTATTAAAGGAAACCAGCCCAGTCTTGGCAGCATTGAATGTTACCATCCATTTTTGTCCCCATTCCACTACAGATTGGAGGTCTTCCTCTAGTGTTTCTCCCATTCTTAGATATGTGTTCATTTGTTTTCCTGTTGTGCCTGTTATAGAGCATGGTGTCATCAGCAAATATACCCATCTCAGAGAGAATTTTATGAGGAAGGTCATTTATGAATATCAGGAATAGAATGGCTCAACAAGAATTCGTTTACATTGGACTTGAAAACGACTATGTTGTAGCCAACTGTGAAGCAGCTCCTCTATACTATGGTTCACAGATGAGCAGTTCTAGGAAAGTAACTTTGCTCATGGAAGCTCTTCGTTATAACCTATTTACTTGCCTTTCCAGAGTTAAATAGAAAATCGGTTTATTATGAGAAGAAAATCCAACTCCCCCTAAAAAGGTGCACTCTAGATTGGAACATAAAATATAATTGCCTCAGTCTGGAAGGATTTCTTCTTAAATGAGTGATAACAAAAAAGATGACGTGCGGTACTAGAACAGATACTACACTTTGCAATATTTATTTGCACAAATATAAAAATTCATAATGAACAAATTAGACACGTGTGGAAATAATGGGTGGCGTTGGTCATCCTTGGTCTGAAATACTTAAAATTGTTTATTCTGCTCTTAACTAGAAATATCTCAGTCACCACAACCCCATTTACTCCAGGGGCTGTCTTACTTTAGATAAACCCAGATTTGAAAAAGTTTTATTGAATTATTTATAGTAATATTGTGATAAAAGACCTGAATATGAACATGAGAATTGGATGAGTTTGATCCTTGAAATATAATACACAGATATTGTGGAAAGCAATCAGGAAATGTTCACTAATTTGCAGAAAGAGAGAAAGAAAGAGAAGTGAGAGTAAGTGTGTGAGAGAGAGAAGGGTGGAGAAAAAGAGAGGGAGAAAAAGAGGGATATTATCGATAACAGCTCAACGATTTAACACATTTACTAAACTCAATTACTTTGTGTAGTACTCCCTCAACATATTTACAAATTTGTTTGAATACTAAATTAATCACAGCCGCCAACTGAGAGCTTAATTATCTCCATACCCTTGATAGGATCTATATTTCTGGGTAGAAATCCCCTCTGCAGGCGATGATAAGAAAGATAATTTAATACTCGTGCAATGAGAGTCGTCAGTTGTAAATTAGTAGCATCTCTATATATACTGTTTGCAATGTGAGCAAATGCAATTGTACAACGTCTAAAATGTTGTCAAAAACACAGACATGATTACTCAACAATTCTTTGTATCGACTGTATTTTCAGCACAGAAATCAAGTTAACAGCTGACGTCACTAAAAATAATACACGTTTCCAAATATAGGAAGTTTGAAGCAGGGTTTGAAAAAGTTCGATATAAATAGCATTTTGGCTATCAACGACAGCAGTGATTTATTTGTGAATAAAGTGTGGCGAACTAAATATTATACACTGCTTTCAAGAACTCATGTTGCAGTGGAGAAAGTACTTCGTAAAATTCAATTATAAAGTTACACTCTTCTGGAGGTTGAATATTCAATCATCAGTTCAGATAACACACAAAATATAATTGCGAATTTCTTTGGGCTTCTGTTCAATCCTGACAAATGGAACGAGAGCATACTAGCCCCATGGATTAAATAAAGAGTTCCATTCGAAATTCCGTGCAAAATTCGAGTTCAACAGAAAGATTCCAAGTTCGACAGAAAGATTCCCGAGTTGGACAAAATATACCTGAAGAAAGTCAGAGGTTACAATGAGCAAAACATTGTGAAAATAAAACTCAAGATGAGAACAGTAGTCTGAAGAATCTAAATAATATGAAATCAAGTGTTTGTCGAATAAGAAAACAAAAACAAATATGATGTATTGTGTGTGTGCTTTTTGCAAGGAAGTCACCATTATCAAAGAGCGAAGGCCACTCGAGGATAAGAGTTAATGAGTGTATAGTGGTCACTGGAACGACAGCATAATAATCATTAGTGATGGAAATTGGGTAGAATTTGATTATTTAAGGGAGTGGCTTAACAAAAATTTGTTTTCATTGAACTTGAAGACGACCATATTGTAGTCAACAGAAAAACAGGCCAGCAGAACAAAGTTTCACAGGAAAATACTGTGAAAAAAGCTTTGTTCATGGAATTTGCGTTTAGATTTAGGCACAAATAGAAAGTGGGGGAAATTGTTGACAGTGGGTGAAGCTAGACGAGTGTTTTTGTGGAAGTTTGTCAACAGGGGACCATAAACTGAAGTTCAGATGAACACTTGCTATGAAAATAATGATGGAGAAGAGACAGGCTAACGTCTCTTCTGTGGGAAAAAGGATTCAAGGAGGAGAAGAGGACATCACCTACTACGTTTTGAAGCTGATTTCGAACTTTGTCAAGGCAGAATAAAGTGCCCGAGCAGCTCCTGCCCGGATGTGATAACGGTACTTCATTTTTGGACATATCTACCTGTGTAAGAGCCAGATAACTGTTACAGGAGTTAGATACATTCTGAAGTGATAAAATAATGCAACCATTTTTCCAGCATCCTTGGAATTTAATGTAAGTCTTCCATTTCAGGTTAGGAATAAAGGTCAGAACCAGAAGCTTGTCAAAAAATGGAGATTTTTTTAAGTTAAGAGCCATTTATTTCAATTGGGGCCAAGTGAGAATCAAAGCATTTATGATGAAAAGATAAAAGCTTGGCTTTGGAGGCATTAAAACTAACCAACCATCTTTTGCCTCATTGTACCACATGCTCGGAACTGATAGATTTAGAGAGATTGTGGTTGTGGCTGGCTCTGAAGTGTTAATGTGATTGTAGTATTATCCGCGTATAAGTCGATAAATGAACTTAGAATGTGATTTGGGATATCATTGATAAGAAAGAGTTGGGCCTAGGGTGGATCCTTAAGGCATGCCAGCATTGATACTTTGAGCCTTGAACTTCTGCCCATGGACAACTACTTGTAAAAATCAATTGGAGAGAAAAGATTCGATGGTTGATAAAACATTTCTAGATATTCCATAGCAAGAAATCTTGTGAAGTAAAGTTTTATACCAAACTCTATTTGTACAGTTTAAAAGAGCGAATTATCTCCTTTACTTCTGATTGGTTCTAAAGTGAAGGCTCAGTGCTAATCAATCAACTCAATTATAGAGACTTTGATTTTTTTTATTTCTTTTTACCATAAATCCTGCTCAAGATACAAAGATTTATGATGGGTATGGATTTTAGGACCACGATGAATAAGAAAAAGTGTAATAAATGGATACACGTTTCATAACATTTTTATTCTTATGAAGTTAGATATTTCAAATTTTATATACATGATTCATTCATAAACTAATTTTGCCGATCATTATAAATTTTGAAGCATAACTGTAAGGACTCTAAATGTGAGCTATGATTAGTTTAATTTACTTTTATGAAAAAAAATAAATAAATAAATAAACCGAACGGTGTAGGCAATACAGATACCTTTGTTTTTTTTTTATTTGAACAATATGTATTAGACATCAATTAATAAATATTTCCTAAAGTTAATTTTTAAAAAAGTATTTTAAAGATCATTTACGGGTATATTCATTTTAAAATTTAAATACTTCAAATTTGCATTGAATTTGATTCATCAGACACTAATGAAGCAAGATTCTCTGAATATTAATTTTTTCTTAAAACCCTTTAAGCCTTGAATTGTAGATATTTTTTATAATTAAACTCATGTAATGGATTTTGATCCAAATTGGAATAAGGACTTTAAGCATAAACAGGTATCGTTATCTCTCACTCTCTCTCTCTCTCTCTCTCTCTCTCTCTCTCTCTCTCTCTCTCATATATATATATATATACTTTTAGCCTATTAAAACATCAAAAAGAGATAACCTGTTAACTTAGAATAAGTGTTTTATATTAAATTGATGATTGAATATGGTTAAATTTATGCTTATTTTTGCATTAAATACTAATCCATATTAATTCCTATAACTCTGTGCCTCGAACGGATACCATAATTGTTGTATTGTGCGGGAGTCATGTTTAAGGGATATGATGGGGTTCATATTGGGACAATAATGATGAGGGATAGAGAAAGAATAGAAAAAGAGAAGACATCTATACATATTACAGTTCTTATATTTCTTGGGGCTTCATATAGACTGAATGGAGATGTATACAAGTTCTTAACACACATGGAGGGGAGATGCATAATTCTCGAAGTGTTACACAATGTTCATATTAAGATGTTTAACACATTACATTTTGAGTGTTGAAAGATGACACATGACAACGGTTACAAAAACACAATGATGATTCTTTATTTATTAGACCGGTCGAATGATGATGACGTCAGGAATTCACATTTGTTCTACATAGGTAATCTTCTAGCTCTTCGCCTCTAAGGGGACACTCCTCTGACCATGTCAACTCTTGGCTGATCAACTCTCTCCGACCGACTCTGATGACTGTTCTGATCTGACTAACTCTAGCTCCTATATTGGGAACCCCTCTTTTCCTATGACGTCAGAAGTGTGTTTTCCAAACGTGACCAACTCACGTGGCTAAGCACATGTTTTCTCAAACACACTTTTGACAACAAAGAATTCTCAACTAACCTATTTTTTTAACAATGTATTTTTAATTTGTATTGTTCATTCTTTTTAGCTGACATTTTTGATATTCAGTTTTGTAAAAGAATGAACACTCAATTCTTTTTACGATATAAACAATATCTAAGTATTTCTAATAGAATTTAACAATAGACTAAGTTCTAACATTCCAATTCTTAACCTTGCTTACAAGGTTCGAGTCTCGGCTTATCCTAATCTAATTTTTACTTATCTAATGTTCTTCTTATTTATATGGAAAGGGGACATCCCTTTTGTTGTAACAAATACTTAGTTCGCTGTACCTTATCATACAAAATTTTATCCATATTGGTCTCGTGAGAGTAAATGTGATATTTTTTTTACTAATCCCTATTAATTCTTATTTATTTACTGTGCATTGAACAGATACTATAATACTTAATCGCTGCACTTTATTATAATAATGGGCTACATTCAGGCTTGACTACTAGTTTCCGAGAAAGGTGAAATTGAGAGACTGACAAGCAGTCAGACAAACAGGCTAAGAGAAATATAATATAGATATATGGGACAAAAAGGCTTAGAGAAATAAACGTTGATTAACTTAGCTTTAATATGGTAACAGATCATTTCAGTTGCAACACACTTTGCAAAATAAATCAAATGAAAGAAGAAAACAATAGATGACAGAATGGTTTTTATTGATGCAACGAACGCATATCATTATAACCATTGATGCATAAAACTTTGGTAGATGTGCATATGATTTTGGCCAACGCTGGCTCAACTCTCACGGAAGCAGGTTCAGCAGAATGCATTTAATGTACATCCCTATTACCGGAAGAGTGCAATCAATTCCAAGTTGACAGATGATAATTACTTGTGGCGGAAAAACTTCAACAAATAACATTTAAATTATTGCAGTGTTTCAAATAATAAAACAACAGAAACTGCCATCACTAAGCAAATTCGAGCTTTTAAACTATCAATCATGCGAAAATATAAAACAAATTTTGTCAACTTAAAAGCTCTTGTCTCTTTATCTTAGAAAAAAATCTCATCAGCTATTATTTATTGGAAATTGTATTTAGTAAATCAGAAATCCAAAACAACCCCCCAAAAAAACAAAGATGGCCACCTAAGTAGCAAGAAAACATCTTCATATAATTAGCAAAATAATGGACAGTTGTGGAAGAATGTAAATAAACACATATCTGCAATTATTTATATTTTGAACAAAAGATTGCAGAAATATCAATTAGGCTTTGATTCATGTTTGTTTTTCCAACTAAGATGTCAGTCAATATTAAAGAAAACTCGGCATTTTTCGTAATGATTTTACTTACATGTGAAGTGGTTAGATTAGAATCTTCTCCAGGTTGGATACAATAAGACTCTGATTAATTAACGTTGTAAACTAAACAGCTCTTGCCTTTTTATCTTACAAAAATCTTATCGGGGCATAATATATAGGACATTGTGTTGAATAAAAGCAAAAACAAAACAAAGATGATCATTAAATTACAAGAAAGACATCTATATTATATTTCTCTTTGTCTGTTCGTTCAACTTTTTCTCAACCTACTGGGTCGATGTAGCTGAAGTTGTTTTATGGACTTTTGTTGTGATAAGGTGCAGTGAACTTACTATTAGGGTATCTGTTAAATGTGCAATTAGAATTAATAATACACATCAAGGCAAAAAGTATTAATATGTCTCTTTTTCTCCCTATTATAATGTAATACTAAATTTGAATTTCAATACGTTTTTAATTTCGTACACTTTATATTATATATATATATATATATATATATATATATATATATATGAATGTAACTCCTATGACAACAATGCAACTAATAGTTACATCGGACATACACTACCATATTATCTCGCTTCCTTACCTGCCATAATATTGAATCTAATGCCATATTTCAACATTTACATAAAGTACATCACTTATTCCCCCTCGAATTCCAGATAAATTTTAATCCACAACACAAAATACTACACCACGAAACAAATGTTAAGAAACTAAAAACCCTTGAAGCTATTTATATAAAAACGCAAAACCCTACCCTTAATCAGGTTGCATTCTGAAATAATACCAACACACTTAAATGCCTCAGAAAACTCTCCCCTCACACCCAACCCGTTCCTGTCACTGACCCTAGAACTGGTATGCTCTCCTGTCCCCATAATACTAATTCCCCACCGCTGCCAAAAGATTCACTGACCCTCACTTGCACCTTCGCTCGCAACCCAAATATTATTTAAATAAATCTTCCCATAATTCCCACCCATCCTCTCACACAAATTCCTGAAGATGTGTAGATTATTACGTTAAAAGTTAAAACAATGCAGATACTTTGAGAAGAAAAATGCTTGGACGACACATCCATACCTTCGACGTATATACAAAAAAAAAAAAGATAGCACAAAAAACTGAAAAAGCAAAAAGAAAGTATTGCAAAACAGAAGTTTTCTATTGTCTTCAACAATGTCTGTTTATATATATATATATATATATATATATATATATATATATATATATATATATATATATATATGATTATTTACTATAATAATTATTAAATACCAACAGACACTAGTGTTTCATCCTTTTGGGAATCATGAGTGCAGGGTGTTACTATTAACAATGGTCGTTCGATTTGAACCTGGCAACGAAGCCATCTCTAAATTCATTAACAAGGACCAAATCCATTCAGCCACTGTTAATTGCGAGAAATGCAGTTGAAATTTAAACATTTTAAAAATGTTTTTAACGTCTGTCAGAGTGATCTAATCATTATATGATGATCTGCACATGCGAGCTAAATTGACCGACTTTATTTCAACTGAAAGTGTTTAACGTTAAGTTATGATATTTTCCCCACCAAGTATTAGCCTTGCGATTTATATAATATTATATTTAATAGAGTCCCTTATAAGTGAGCGGATAAATCTCTATACACATACCTAACTTTATATAAATCGAGAAATCAACCACATAGGCTACAGACATTAATGCACTCCAGGTTGGTGTATAACTCACTGAAGTCAATATGATACAGGACAGCTAAGCATCATTCAAATAATCCGGGTTGTTTTAAAAGCTGAAAAATAAATAAAACCGAAATAATGAGTAAATAATATTTGTTTTTTAAAAGTAACCAAATTGATTGAATGAATAAAACATTATTTCTTTAGATTAATCTCACAAGTCGATATCGTTGGTGACTGCTTAAATGATGATTAACTTAAGTAAGTGATGATTTGTTAAAAATGCCTACCCGAAAATCATTCCGACAGAGGATTTGTTGCTAACGGCTGAGATATGTTACTGTTCAATCCTAGGAGATTCACCTTCCCAGAGTTTAGTTTCTCTTTGAGAAGGGGTTAGCTTATTTCTAATCGATTGAGGTACTGTTAACATAGAATACTAATAGCCCTACGTTTTGTAGGCCGAAGTACGCTTTTCCTCGTGCACTAACTTTCAAAACCACACCTGACCTTGTGCCTAACCATCCTAGGCAGGAAGCAAACAAATACAACAGATATAGTTATTGTCTGTACAGTAGACATGTTCATTTACTATACAGTTTACATGGATATTATACAAAAGACACACTCCATAAATAAAATATACAAACGGCACACTTCAAACAAATGTGAAGTTGATATACAAACTTGCATTGTCTGGATTCCAATCTTTGAGCATTCGCTAGAAACCATGTTCGGACACTTACCTAGAAAAAAGAAAAAATATATTTAATATTTTACCATCAGTTCATCATTTTTCAAGATGTTTTGACATATAAGTAATCATGTTTTGACAAACCATCGTAGGTTAATTTTTATTTAAAGTAAAATTTTCACATTTTTCTAAATTCGTTTTATTGATTTCAATAACATTAAGTTTTAATATATTTTTATGCTGAGAAAATCGAGAATATTTATTGTTTCATAAAGAATTAAATTATTACAATTTTAAAGAAATAAAAAAGAGGCATATTCGTTTGATTTAGTTAAAGAATATTTAACTTATTAATAACAAATTGATGTGGTAAGCACAGATGAACAATAAAACTGTGGAATTTCCACAGATCCTGACAATACATCTATTCCCAGAAGTTTCTTTCTATAAAAAAAACAAACTCCGAGCAGTAAGACCAAAAGGTGATGGCAGGTCTTTATTCGGTATACAAGAACATTTTGTTTTTGGCGTACATGAAAACACAGCACCAAGAAAGGTCACAAAGATGGCCGACAAGAATAAATCAATCCCAAGATAATAATAAAGAGAGAGAGAGAGAGAGAGAGAGAGAGAGAGAGAGAGAGAGAGAGAGAGAGATATGCAGCCTGGTATAGTAATGCTGATCCAATCAGAAGGTCTGGAAAAAAAACTATTTTGAATGTACTGTAATACCTAGAGATCTCATTAGTTCAGGAATTGGCGTTTCCTTTTAGACAGACAAGTTTGCATGTTAACTGCAACTTGGTTCTTCCCCAGTGGCATGATTTCGGATCGTATTTGTTTGATAAAACAAAAAATACAAATCGGATTGACTAAAATTTACTCTTGAATTAGAATTATCATCGTCATGACAGATAAAGAAATTGATTTTCACATATTTTTTAGAAAGTAAGCTGTACCTTAAGCCTTTTTTTTTCATTTAATTATTCGCCCATTTCTACTAATGATTCACCGCTTATTTTTGAAACGATAAAATGGATTATTTGGACTACTGTCTCATCTTGACTATTATTCTCACAAGATTTCTGCACGAACTCGGGAATCTTCATGCCATGTCATGTCATGCCATGTCACGTTGTAGGAAATCTATAGATGGAAACACAGTGCAACAATAGGTAACAATCAATTCTAATTGAGTCTTCTGAGGTTTGAAAGTTAAATCCTTATCAACTGAAAATAAAATAAAAATAATTTATAAAAATAATTTGGTCATTCCTGAGGAAACAAGAACAATCTACCCTGAAATCCACTTGATGATAAGACATAAAAAGGATAGATGAATTGTTGGTTAAATTGTGAAAAATATTGAGGGGAATAATGAATGGAATAAACAAAATAAAGGCAATTTATAACAAATAATTGTTGACATTGTATTCAAAGATGATCACATTGTAACCCAAAAAATGCAGTCCCATGGTAATGTGTTCGGTAAACGGAAAGCCCTTGGAAAAAAATTCTGTTTATGGAAATTCCGTCTAATGCGAGGCACATAGAGTAATAAATGAAAATTGCTTCCAGCACCTTCCGGATACAAATATTAAATCATTTTACAAATGCACATAAAGAGATTACCGGTGTTTCTCTCTAGTGTTATGTTGTCGAGTTGATTGTAATTTTATTTAGCATTTTTAGAAATGAATTTCATTTTTTTCGGCTGGGAGCAAACGGGATTCTTCTCATTGTGAGACCAATAAAAAATTTTTCACTTAGAATTTTTTCAGTGGAAAAATCTATCTATTCTTCTATATCCTTTTAACCTATATGTTTCTGCATTATTATCAAATTTATACAAATATGACTTATCTCATAATTTGTAGTTTTCAATTTATGTATTAACTAGCAGAATTACAGCTTGCATAGGAATAATATTTTGCTAACTACTTTCCTCGGAGGATACAAGCCATTGTTTGAAACTCCATGGAATAAGGAAAATTGTAAGTTTTCCTCTTGTATTCTTTATCGAATAATAGATTCTTATAAATTCTAATTTACAGAGTTTTAAATTAAATTTCTTATATCAATTATTGAATATTGAGCTTTTGCATTTGGTTAGAATTGTCCTATAAATATTAATATTTATACTCATTTTAAATTTACATAATTATTCAATTGGTAAACTTGAAAAAGTTTTTGAATATATATATATATATACACACGTGTGTGTGTGTGAGACGAAATTGTTATTGAAATATTTTTTACATTCGTTATGTTATCAAATTGGATGTAAAATATAAAACAATCAGGAAACGCACGGAATATAAATAACAGAAAAATAAATAAAATGGACTCCTTAGATAACATTGGATTATATGGAGTTCTGTGGGTTCACTTATTTGCATAAAATATGCAGCTCGTTTGTACGTTTATCTATGTAAATTAAGTTTATTACACATATATATATATATATATATATATATATATATATATATATATATATATATAAAGCTGAACGTGTGTGTGTGTGTCTGGTCACGAATAGGCTCCTATATGGTTGACTATTTTAAAAAACTGATTGCATATAATGATAAAAGATATATCGAGGATCAGGAATGGGTATGTTTGATCTGGCAGAACAGTGGTTCATAAAAATTGTGGGGTCTGCGTTCGCGCCTGGCCCCCAAAGTATAGAAATAAAAAATGAAAAAAAAACGTCTACAAGGGTTTTGATATAGATGTACATAAGAATACTTTGACAAGTATGTTTCAACTTAAATAGGGATGGTAAAATAAAATTGTGGAGTCTGCGTTCGCGCCTGTACTACATGGAAATATGGCACAAACTTTAACAAAGACTTTTCATACCTATTTGCGTAAGTATACTTTGATAATTATGTTTCAGTTTGAAGAAATATGGTATAATAAAATTATGGGGCGTTCGTTCGCGCCTGACCTCCATAGAATGTAAATATGTCACAAAATTTAACAAGGTTTTTTAAAAGTGGTGAGGGTCCACAATAAAACCTTAACGTTAATCTTAATTCATGTGAGCTTTTATTTATTTTTTTTAGTTGAATCATATTGTGCCGAATAAATTCACATCATAAATTCACGTTCTTATTAAAGTGAAAGCCCTCCCCAAAAAGTCGGAACTTTAGACAATTCTCGACACAAATTCTGCATCTCTGCTTTTTTCCTTCTCCACTTTCATGTGGCACTCTTTCGAAAATAGATAAATAGATAAATAATAAAAAAATAAGAACGTTACTTGTTATCGTGTCAAAAGAAGGAAAAAATCCCGCTTACGTGATTACGTGTCTTTTTAAAAAAATTTACATAACCTTTTTATTTTTATTTATATATCTATTTAAGCTTTTTTGTCAGTGTATTAGAAGGAATTCAGTTGATTACAACCCTTTCTGAGTGTTCTTTAAATTACAATAGTACAGCCCTGAATTTGACGGCACAATGCTACACCGTTCAATAGTGTAAAACTGAAACGAAGCTGTTCTGCTTGAAAAGGGCGCCATTTTCTTCTTATTCATATTTATATCGATTCTTTGCTTTAAAAAACTAAAGTAATTACGTGTTTACTGTTTTAATACCCCATTTTGTTGTTTCGCTTTATTTTACTAAAGTAAATAAATCTTCATTATTTTTCAGAACTGTTTTTGTTTCTTTGTTTTTCGATATTTCGTCGATATTATTTAGTAAGAGTGTTTAGCAGAAAAGCCAACAAATGACTACCCGAAAAAATAAATATACAAGAAATAAATGTTACCATAGTCAATAAAAGGTCAGTTCATATTTTTTTTGTTTTGAAATAGTTTTTAATGCTCCTTACTTGAAATAATTTCAGCGAACCGAAATTCAAACGAAATTTGAGGCGTTAACTACTTAAAAGAATTTTTATATGAACTACACATGCCATAATCGAATATTCCTTAGGCACAATATAACGGAAAACATTAAAATATGTTTATGAATATTCCTTATGTGGACGGAACTCTCTTAAATTGTTAACACAGAATGCTCAGGGACCCCTCCTTCAAATTGAAAACGGGGCTCTCAATTGCACAGTCGCTGCCATTTTGATTTTTTAAAACCGGTTCGTGAATTAAAATTTTTATTTTTTATTTTACAAACTACTTAAAAATACAAACCAATGAACTTTTCTACCATAAAAGTAACTTTTACTGACTATTGTAACATTTATTTCTTGTATATTTATATTATTATATATATAACACTTTCTCTTTGTAAGGAAACATCATATTGTTGGTCACTCTTGACTACGAATGGAAACAAAGTTGATATAAAAAATATATCTTCGCGAAAATTATCTTTACTTTCCTCATATTTTGGTAAGGGTAAAATTTTTGAGTATCAAAACCTATCTCTTTACAACCCCCTCTGTTTTATAACCTATAATACTTTCATCAATCACAGTCCATTTTCTGTAGGCTGTTTTTGACCCCAGTCAACGACGGGTACTTCTGCTAGTATATATATATATATATATATATATATATATATATATATATATATATATATATATATATATATATATATACTGGTAGACATCCCTGTATCGAAAAATATACTTAAATATAATATTTTAATTAATTAATGCAGGTTTCATAATTATTGCTATACAGCCATTTCTCTATTGATTATTATATTGTACTCAACAGCTAGTAGTGATTTCAAATGTATATATATGTGTGTGTGTGTGTGTGTGTGTGTGTGTGTGCGTGCGACTTGGGTACCATCAGTTAGAATCGAAACCAAAACATTTAGCTCTCTATCACTATTCACCATCATCTGAGCTAATGACATATGCATATAAAAACTTGAAAAATTTATATAGTTAACCATATGCATCTATATTTGCGCATGTGTAGAGCATACACATTACTTTGAACTACATATGCCAAGCTCCAATTTTTTAATTTTTACCCTTTAACGGCTATTTCCCAGTTCAAAACCAAATTGATTCTGTTCCAAAGGTCTGAATGCCCCATTTATCAAGTTTCAAGTCTGTAAACCGTCCTAAAAATAGGCACGATGTTTCTTAGGAAAAACTTATTCCTTTATCTTCTGTGTAGGAGATGCTAATACAGAATAATTCATTATCACTAAAAAACCACCACCAACAAAATAACTTTAAAAGCGATAAAAATAGCTAATAATATCAGCAATGGCCCATAGCGTATTGGTATATGCAATCGAGTATAAAAGCTATAGTTCAAAGTTCAAGGCCTAATATAGTCAAACTATGCTGAGGAGCTGCAAAGCAAGAAAACGTGTCTGTAGAGTACTGTTTTAAAACGGAAAGTAAAAATAAATAATATATATATATATATATATATATATATATATATATATATATATATATATAAAAGTGAAAGTGTCTGTGTATCTGTGTGTCTGTGTACATTTCCCTACGCAATAACTCTGTCAATTTTTAGTCTACAGACTCGAAATTTGATATACAGGTTACTGAGATTTGGGAAAATCGATGTGATCGGCTTTTGGCCAGAAATTTGGCGGGTAAGGGGTCAAAGTTCAACGATTTGACCTTTGAGAACTCTACCAAACTCCTCCGACAATTTTGGGTCTACGCACTAGAAATTTTAAATATAGGTTCCTTGGACATGGATCTAACTTAATAACTTGATTTGAGCCCAAAACAATAAATTTTAAGGTGTCATAATAGGGGTCAAAGTTTTTAAAAAATTGACCTCTGCGGTCTCTTCCAAATTACTCAAACAATTTCTGGTCTAAATATTTGAAATTTAACATAAAGGGTATTCAGAGATAGGGCAAGCTTTTTCATCAGTTTGGGTCGAAAAGTTTTTGTTACGAATATATAGATGTATATATGTATGTATGTTTGCATGTCTGCCTTAAACTTTCAATAGAGGCGACGGATTTTACAAAGATCAGTATCGTTTGTAAGTTCGATCTTTCATACGACAAATATCGAAAAATTGGGTAAAAACATTAATATCTTCCCCTTCAACTAGGCACCTTTCTACAGGGGGGGGAGTCGTCGATATTTTTTAAAGTTATCCTCTCCTTTAGATTGTCTAGCCTTAATTTTAAAAAATGTCGCTTCCGGTTTGGCGATGGTCGTAACAGCATAAACATTAGGTTTTAACTCGTTCTTTTCCTCTTTTGCGGTACAGGTTCGAGCCTGCATTCCTACTACGACTTTTTTTTGTTGCTCAACCTACACTTACAAACACCCGGGCAACGCCGGGCTGAAATGCTAGTATATATATATATATATATATATATATATATATATATATCGATATATGAACCATACTTAAAAGATAACGCTACTCCAATTTACGTAAACCCTAAGTCCAACCACCCACCATCAATTATAAAACACATTCCTAACTCGATCGTAAGTAGACTCAGTAATAACTCAAGCGATGAAAATGCAGTTAACAGGTCATCCAATATCTACGAAACAGCCCTAAAAAATAGTGGATACAAAAATATCGATATCAAATATAAGCATCAAAACACCAACAACTATAATAAAATTAAAAATAGAAGAAAAAGAACTATAATTTGGTATACGGCCCCATACAATCAAATGTTAAAAACAAAACTTGGCAAGACATTTCTAAATCTTAATGAAAAACACTTTCCCGCAACCAACCCTTACACAAAATCTTCAATAAAAATACCTTGAAGCTATCTTACAGTTGTTGCGAAAATTTAGAGATGATAATTAAAGCACATAATAACAATATACTAAATGAAAACAATGTAAACAACAACAAAATAAACAATAAAAAAGTAGACACCATGACAGAAATAAAACCAACACTAGCAGAAATAATAATAATAATAATAATAATAATAATAATAATAATAATAATAATAACAAACCAACCCACGACAAGAACAACCATACCATAAATAAAAATACTAATAACGAACAAGATAAATGCAATTGTAGACACCGCACACTTTGCCCAGTTCAAAATAAATGTCTAACAAAAAGCTTAGTTTATCAAGCAACAATATTTGCGAAAGAAAACCCGAATAACAAGAAATATTACATAGGCATGACTTCCTTAGATTTCAAAACCCGATACTATGACCACAAAACCACATTCAAAAATAAAAAAAACACCGTATAAAAACAACACTAGCGAATAAATACTGGGAACTCAAAGAAAGCGGACATTCGCCGGTAGTCGAATGGAAAATAAAGAGACAAGCTACCACATGCAGACATTTAGACGACCCATGTAAATTATGTCTCCATGAAAAATTTTCTATCCTGTACTTTAAAGAACCTCAAAATCTATTAAACTGTAGGCGAGAAATAGCAAACAACTGTGTTCACAAAATAAAACTTACTCTAGGATAGCGATACAAAATAGCTTTAAAACTAACAATAACAATAGAAAACAAACAAATAAATAAATTAAATAAACATGAATATACATAAACGATCAAACACACATATATATATATATATATATATATATATATATATGTGTGTGTGCATGTATGTGTGTACACATAGGTATATTTATATATATATAAAAAAAAAGAAAAAAAAAGGAGAACGTCTACCTTAAACCACTAACCTTGTTCTAAAACAGATCCTTTGTTTGATAAAATGCATGCCCATTGGCTGATAGGAAGGGGCGCGGTGAATACTAGAAAGCTGATTGGCTAACTAGAAATCCTCAACATATATAAAAACAAGAAGCAACCACAGAATTCGCGCATAAGCCTGACGAATCCTATAGTTGGATGAAACGCAGAATATTCAGTGTAGCTTAATCGCCATATATATTTTATAAATTACTAACTAGCTCTACCTACGTATTGAGCACTTTTGAAGTAAATACTTAAAGTTTACGCATAAATATATATATATATATATACATATCACTATCGATATATATCTATTATATATATAAATCCATAATCCTGTCTGTTTGTTTGTTCACAATTTGATTAATATATACAAAAGTTTCCTTACTTTACTCTTTCATTTATTTCTATATATAGCTTCATTCTTGGAAACTAGATACAATAAAAAGATTATGTCATTTGCATATGACATTAAGAAAAATCGATTTTATTAAATAGCGGTATCTTAATTAATGTTTCTAGCGAGAGAATTGTTTTCAGTGTTTTATGTAAAATTGTTTTTAATACATTTTAAACAATTATATTGATAACATTTATTTTTTTGGGAATTATTATTTCAACATCGAATTTTAAAAAAACTTTTAGAGTTATTTGCCCCTTAGAATCTTCCGATCATTTCATTTGTTTGTGTTAAAACATTTTAATTTACATAATAGTTTAATGATTAGTGAGCTGTTCAATTTTTTACTTTATAATGTGGTGAATACTGAAAATAAATTTAAGAAAATTATGAAAATTTTCCTTTTACTTTACAAGATTATATCAAGTACTAAATCTATGGCATTGGATTCTGTGCTAAAAATAGATGTTTAAACAGCTATACAGAAATCGCAAATTTTACGATGTGACCCATCGTTGTTTAATACCTAAAAAATAGCATCTACTGCCCCCCTCTGAATTCCACAATTTACACTTTTCTTTCTTTTTTTTTCACGTTAATCTCATCGATTATAAATTTTAATTTCTAATTAAAAAAAAGGTAAATTTTTACGACGTGGCTCAGCGTCTTTTAACCCCTAAAAAAATTAGGACCTACTTTTTTGGGCCCTAATACGTTTAAACAATCTTTATAAATAATATGAAAGAAGTAATTTCGAAAAAAAGAAAATTAACATTTTAAAGTGGGGAATCACTTTTTTATATAAATTTAACGTAAAAATGAACACCCATTTTTGGCCACAAAGCATTCAACGAGATATATCATCTCTAGCATTTTTTTTTTTCAAATTTAGCGATCGAGATGGATGGGGCAAAACATGACAAATACAGTTTTTTTGTTTGGTGGGCGTGGGAATTACATTTGAAACATAAAATAATTATTAATTTAATTAATTTTTATGACACCATTCTGTACTTTCATCTTACACTTTTATAAACAAAATGAACCCCAGCATATGACAAATTCATTTTTGTTATTTTGGAGGGAGATTACATTAGAAGCATAAAATGATGAAAAATTGAAATTAATTGTTTTGAAATTAATTGTTGATTTTTTTAGGAGTTCTATCTACTTGGTTATTTTTATTTATTTATTTATTTTTGCGATCACGCGGGCATTCGCTGTTATCTTTAGTGAAACAAAAGTTCTAATGATTTATTTTTAATTATTTATTTTTAGGGTGGGTATTTATAGTACTCAATATCCGGGAAATAGTTTCTTCTATCTGTATCCATTCTGCCGAAATATCTGGTGGAGAGGGTATCAGGTACTTCTTCTTTTAAGGAACGATTAAATTTACATGTTTTTATCCGTTCTTTTATTTATGGAATTGTTGCGAGGGTATCCATGTTACCCATGATGAAAATGATTAGTGTAGCAGGTGTGTTCCAAACAGAACTGTATGTAAACCCAGGCAACGCTGGGTAGTCATGCTAGTATATATATATATATATATATATATATATATATATATATATGTTTGTGTTTAAGTTAAAATGTACGATTTGCGTTCAAGGCATTTTTTATCTCCTATAATAAGTAAGATTTTTCTCTTATAGTTTTTAAAAATTCCCATTTCCTTTTTCTGTCATTTATTCTTTTCAGTCCAAGAATAAAGTACATTGGGCTTAAAAGGCTACTATTTGAGATTATGTCTTACAAGGGAAGTTGAGTTGTTCAAATTACATTTAAACTTCTACAGTTAGAACAGTCAGGGAAGCAGTAAATATAGAGATAATTCTAAAATCTAGCAGTCTGAGGGAAGAAACTTTTAAAATCGAAGGCTTTTCAGCATCCAGGGATCTCTATGGTGAAGGGGTGGGATTTTGTAATGCCAGTAATATATTTGGGGCATTATTGCTCCATCAAAACTGCGATTTATTGTTAATCTATATGTGTGAGTGTTTGTTTTAAAGTCTGCTCCTTTTTTGGCAGTTTTGGTTGCTGTGTCTACCTTATATTATAAGTCAGGAGAGACCAGTGTTCGGGTGTGGTGTCTTGTTCAGAATCTACGACTCTACTGGTTAATAGTTCCTCCTTACATTACTCGCAACACATGAATAAAAAAATAAAAAGATATGTCAGATCTGAGATTTAAGACCTTTGTAACACGTCGTCTGGTTCAAGATCAGTTTTCGACGCAATGTATCCAAGTGAGATACATCGATAGCAAAAATGACAAAATGCATGAACTAAAGATTTATACATAAGAATACTTTTATTACAGTAGAGAGTTCAATCTCCCAGAATTTATATACAACACACAATGGACCGAGAGAGAGAGTGCGAACATTAAGAAAAAATAATAATGATATTATAAGAAGTGATTGAACAAGTCAAAATAAAAAGAACATGTAAGCATGAATGTTATTTTAAAGTCTGCTTGACTATCCAATATGGATGAGGGGGTTGGATATTGGGGTTAGCTGAAAGTTGATTTTTTTTTTTTTTTTTTTTTTTTTTACATAGGCATCACCACATTATCAAGGCCAAGAGGCCACTCAAAGATAAGGGTTAAAGAGTGTACAGTAGAAATTGGACATTATAGTAATCATTAGTAATGAAAATTTGGTAAGTTGATAACTTATATGGAACGGCTCATCAAGAACTTATTTACGTTAGACTTGAAGACAACCATATTGTAGTCAGCCGGAAAGCAGGAAAACGGAAGACAATTCCACAGGCGTGCAGTTCTAAGAAAAAAGCTTTGTTCATGGAATCTACGTTTAGGTTTAGGCACAGATAAAGAGTAGGGGGAATTATTGATAGTGTTTACAGCTAGACGAGTGTTTCTTGTGAAAGTTTGGCGAGGGGGGACCATAGATTGAAGCTCATTCGAACACTTTCCATGAAAATAACGATACATCAGAGACAAACTCGCAACATCTCTTCTGTGAGATAAAGGTTGCAAGGAAGAGAAAAGGACATCTCCTACGAGGCTACGAAGTCTATTTTGAACTCTATCAAGGCAGGCCAAGTCCTTTCTAGCAGCTCCTGCCCAGATGTTTGTGACAGGTCTTAGGTATTGTTTTAAATTATTGTAAATTTTTATTTAATTTATAGATATATAATTTAAATATAGAGATAATTCTAAAATCTAGCAGTCTGAGGGAAGAAACTTTTAAAATCGAAGGCTTTTCAGCATCCAGGGATCTCTATGGTGAAGGGGTGGGATTTTGTAATGCCAGTAATATATGATTGTTATTTCATTTTTATAATGTAGGCCCATAAATCAAATTGTAGTTAATCGGCTTCGTAATCCTTCACCATACATATAGCCGATTGAAATAATGCACGTTTTAAAAAATCCCTTTGATTCCTATTGTTCAAACAATACATCAACTTGTATTTAGACGATCTTATAATCCTTTGCCATGTCCCTTGACTGAAACAACATATGTATCACAATATCCATTTGATTCCTTCACAGTACTGGAAAACTGAACTGTCGACACTCCTTTTCGGTCATCTCTGCATAAGCTGACTTGGGCGCACCAAATGTGGGTTGATATCCTGCAGATTTATATTATAGCCCAGTTAATGAGATGCAGTGCTTTTTGTGCCTCCATTGTAAGCACACGCTAACGCATAAAATGATTTTTTGAACATCTTTTTTGTCGCTCATGGCCTTCGTATTTCTGCTAATACTGTTTGAATGACCCACTTTCGTTCATATCTTTTTACTTTTGTGAAAGAAGAGGGGGAATGCAAGGGAAATAGAGCAAGAACGTGAAAAAAGTGAGTGGAGGTTTCTTTTTCTGAATTGTTTCCGCTATTGCGTTAGTTCATGAGCAGGTGTAAGAATGCGTATCATCTGATTGATAACTCTAAATATATCCATTTTATTATTTTTTCAGATTCTCACATGATTTGGGATCGAGGAAAATATGATCTTTTCGTGTCTGACAATGATTTTAATTTACATAATAGTTTAATGATTAGTGAGCTGTTCATTTTTTTACTTTATAATGTGGTGAATACTGAAAATAAATTTAAGAAAATTATGAAAATTTTCCTTTTACTTTACAAGATTATATCAAGTACTAAATCTATGGCATTGGATTCTGTGCTAAAAATAGATGTTTTTATGTTTTCATTTTTTATTTCTTTTCATCTTACTTCTTTTCTTTCAGCATCAAGGAGAAGTGTTTTAATTTTCTTCAAGACCATCTAAAAATATATTTCCAACAACGGGTTAAATAGTAGAATAGGCTACACTCTCATATAGCAACTGTTTTAAAATTAAAAAAATAGGAAACAATTTAAATTCTAGAAGCCCAGGATTTCTTAGAGACACATATTTACCCAACTTTCAATAAGAAAAGAAATATTTTTTATTACTAGTAAGTTTTGTGGAAAATCCTTAGCGTTTTAAAAGTACAGGTTTCTCTTAAGCTCTTAACACGTCTATAAACTGTTTACTTAAATCGCATATTAAACCTAGCATATGTTATGTATATTTTTTCACTTGCCGATAAAATTTATCGAATTTTTTTACTTTCAGATATACCTCATTACAAAAAAAGGTTACAACAAATTTCATGCTCGGGTAG
This sequence comes from Euprymna scolopes, assembly GCF_053919585.1. Lineage (NCBI taxonomy): Eukaryota > Metazoa > Mollusca > Cephalopoda > Sepiida > Sepiolidae > Euprymna > Euprymna scolopes. Next base: position 82,820,862 of record NC_136504.1, read on the forward strand.
TTATGCTTTTTTTTTTTTCAAAAAAGGAGGAACTGCTGCATAAACATTCATTCAAAGAGATTTGTGAAGTGTATGGTGATAATTCTATAGAAGAATCAACTGTTTGGAAAAATCAAAACCTGAACCATCAAAGACCCTCAAAATTTTATATTGATTTTTTGTAAGACAAAAATGAAAGAACACATAAATATCACAACTACAGTACTTGTGCAAGAACTCGAAGTTTCAAAAAGTACAGTTCATGACCATTTTTAATGAATAAATATTGCTGAGAAAGGAGAAATCTTTTTATTTCTATCTTTTTAATGCTCGGAACTTTTCGGACAACTTAATATTAAAAGTAACTCTACTTCATCTTTTTCCAATATCAATTTAACTAAGAGAAATAATAAAACCAAGGATACTTCTACAGCACTTCGAAACCATCTCCTGTATTTTTCTCCACATTATGGGTTTCAAAGGTAGGAAGTGCGGGTTCTGGGATGGTAGTGAAAGAATTAAAAAAATGTGTGGAAATATTTCTAAAAATGCTGTTGTTTTCAATGGCTTTTACAGTGCAATTATTTTTATCTGCCATATTGCAGAATTCCGTCATTGACAAGAATGTATTTCTGGCATCCACTATTTTTTCTTTCTACAGGAAGGAATCCCTGAACAAAAGACGTGTTCTAGTTGCTCATTGATTTTCATATGACAGCCGTCTAAAATGATTTGAGCCTGCTGCTGCGTGAACCGATTATCAGTTTTGTTGCTGGGCTACACTGATTATTTTTCATGGAATCTCCCAGATAATTTTCTTCCACCAAATTAGTACTGATCACAATTCCTGAGTCTTCCAGCACTCAATAAGCAATCAATCGTAAGAACTGCAGAGTTTTTAGTGCATTGGTGCCAACTGTTTATCGACGGCTTTGGTGAAATATTTTGTTGTGTTTTTACATAAGCATACAGACTTGAGAACAAAATCATTTTGTTTTGCAATTATTATAATGGAGACTTGCTGTCGGTTTGTGATATAAAAAAAAAACTACATCACAATCGAATATTGTGCTTTGGAATCTTTTAAATGAATGTTGATGAATGGAAATGAAGGATGAAGTTGCCTACAAAATATGCAGGTTTCTTTTTAAATGATATACTTTGCTTTATTGGTGTCTAATGACTCTGGATCTAATTTAATACAAATCTGAAATATTTGAATTTTTAAAATGGAAAGTTTTGCCCATATTATTCCTCCTAAAAACTTAGATTCTTCAAAGAATATCTATAATGTCTAATGACTATTGTTAAAATTTCACAAAAAGTTGGAGGTATCTGAAGTTTCACAACAAGATTCCACTCCATATTTGCCTCACTTTGCATTAAAATAAATTAATCTAAATATAGCTCATATTTCCACACTTACACCTAAATGCTGTTTTAAAATTCTTAATGATCGGTTACTTAGTTTAGGAATGAACATACCAACATATAAATGTACACACATACCTAATTTTATATGGATAAACTTAAATGCTGAAAATTTGATTAAGATTGGTAAATTTTCTGGAGTGAAATATTTGTTCTATGGTCATAATAATATTATTCTAGGGATTACCTTCTCATTTTGGCTGGTTGGGGTAGTGTAAAACCTATTATGTTTTCATGAGACCATCCTGCAAGACATTACATTACTTAATAGTATTGCTAGTATGGATAATCGTCATTTATTCACTAATACTATTGGAAAAAGGATGAACCAGCAATTTTGTACCAGCTATGTGACGTCACTGTTTTTTAAGTTTCAAGACGGCGGACGGAACACTATGGCACGAACGATGAAAAAAGTGTATTTATACTCGAATCGTCGATGAGATAGACAAAGGAAAAGAAATAGAAAGAGGGTCAAAAAAGAAATAGAAGAAATAGAGGAGAAAGAGACAGATAAAACAGCGAGAGAGAGAGAGAGGAGAAGGAGAGAGAAGGAAATAGAGAAAGAGAGAGACAGAGAGGTTGCAAGAGGATTTGTTCTCACATCAAAATATATGTTGGCTTTGTGAAATTCAGTAAACTTTATAGTAGAATGTTATAAAAGGACTATTTAAAAATTACGCCACAGTATATATGACAAAGATTAAACCAGCTCGTCATACATGGTATAGTATTTTATATTTGCATAAAAACAATTTCTCAGATATGAACATGTTTTTGTACAGAACGTTTTCTCTATTATGTTTCCTTTCACTTCTTTCCTCAAAAACAAATAAAACTATGAATAAATCACGTTAACTTCATATGTAAAATTTATAAAAAATCGAATTTTCTTTTTACAATATTAACGGGTTAAAATATTACAAAATAAAATAAATAATATAATATTTGAGTCTCTCCAAATTGTGTATCCTGAGTAAGTATCTCGTTTCCTCTGTGGTTGAAGCAGGTCTATTGATAACAATAAGAACAAATAAAACGATAAATAAGTATTTAAATACAAATTGCAGTTATTGACGCTTCTTTTAATAACGTTAGAAAAAGCGGTTATTGAGAAAAATAGGACAGCGATGGCGAAGAGAATCAATGGAAGTCTTGATTGTCGCATCAGCGCTGAAACCCGTAAACGAAGTGGACGAACCGTGTGGGTTTGGGAGAACGCACCATGGGGATTAAGGGACACCTCAGTAATGATGTATGCTTTCAGTGCTTGGACCTCAATCCACCATATTGTGTGTAATATATTTAGCTTCGTTCACTCTATGCTCCAAGTAGTTCTGCAAGTAGTAATATGAGAGATGGGCGTGTAAAAATACAATTAATATGATAAATTTCCATGTAAGATAAAAAATAAGTAAAGTGTAAATTTCCATTGAAGATTAGAAGGAAGTTTCCTGTTCTGGTTGTGACGTCACTGACACAGAAAGTAGATGTGGAAAATTGGTACAGAGAATTGGAATCTCTTTCGTTTGAACCACGAGAGAGGACAGTTGGACTTTTGTATAGCTATTCCTCCTCCCATGGATAATGGTGTATTGAATTGCTTGAAGTGGGTACAATATGTATACTCCTAAGGATGAATAAAACCCCAAAGAAGTTTACATGTAACATGCTAACATAAATACACCGAATCCACTCGTGTAACAGCAAAATCCCACCCCTTCATTCTTAATATCATTAGATGTCAGAAGAAATTCTACTCTGATTGCTTTTCTCCCCAAACCACTTGCCTTTGGAATTCTCTCCTTGTTTCCCGCTTCCTCGCCCGATTGTAAAAACACAGAAATTTAAATGTAAAGCAAACAAACATCCCGCTGTCTAGCTCCTCACCAAAACTGTCTCTCCACACACAAAACCTCACTCAAATCATATAACACCTTATGCTTTGCTGACAACATGCCTTGTCCGTGTAAATAAAAACAAAAAATTAATATAGTATGTTGTCACCGAGGGTTAAAATTAGGTAGAGTGGAATTTTCTGTTTAGGATTAAAAGGCCATGTGACCTGGATGTGACGTCATTGATACAGTAAGCGAATGTAGCGAATTGGTACAGAGTATCGTCTCTCTCGTCTAAACCACCAAAGAAAGCGATTGTCTTTTGGATAGTTGCCTCCTATTCTCCTTGAGTTGTTTTATGTATGTACACGTATATTCTTAAGAACGAATAAACACCCAAATTAATTTTTAAAGCCAAACTGTATTTGTTGACATTTTTTTAAATAATGTCTGTAAAAGCAGTTATTGAGAAAAAGATGATAGCGACAGAAAGTACGCATTGACTGCGACACCAGCACCGAAACCCGACCAGTGAATCTCCTCAACGAGGTGAACGCACCGTGGTGATTGAGGAGGTTGCATCGTGGGGATTGAGGGTCACTTCAGTAATGCTGCATGCTTTCAGTGTTTGAACATCATCAACTATCCACCTTATTGTGTGTGTGATGTATTTTGTGAGCTAATCAAATAGAAGACATCCTGATAAACACATGAAAATAGGCTATGCAGTAAACAGGATTGTTAATTCAAGAAGTACTTTCGTAACAAAACAAATAGGAAAAATGTCTGAATGGTCGTTTGTGTTTGGTATGAGTGTTCCATAGTGCTTTTGTGTCGATGGCATTTCCAGACAACAACAACAGAGGTGGGCGGGAGAAGAAAATATCGAATGAATCAGAGAAAGGATAAAACACTATTTGACTACTCTCGACTTTATTTCAAAAAGAACTTGGAAAGCTGACCAGTGCACAAAAAATGATATTTTTGGTCGCACAGACACAAAGAGTATATAAAATGTTTAACTAAGAGGGTAAATATTGTCTGATTAATTTTTGTATTTCAGTAATGCATTTTGAATACGTTTGGTTAGAACGTTTTTAAGGCACCAGCAATGGGAAATCATTTTAACATTAACTGTTTACGATTTTCTAAGATTCTTTCTATTGACTGAAAACGTTGTAGGGAACCAATTCTACTGATTGTTCCCCCTTGATTGTCCGAAAGAAATGAGAGAATATTAAGAATATCACGGTAATCTGACCTCTCCACTGAGTTCCAACAAAATGAAGAATCTAGATTCCTCAGTAAGCAGTTTCTATTTAAAGGTAGAGTAAGAACTAAATATCTTTTATTGTTTTTCATAGTGTACGTTACTTGACTTTAATAACTGTCAACTGTAATAAATATGTTGCCGTACTTGTTTGAAGTTTTAGTTTAAACTTGTCTGGGTGTCCGGCGTTGCCCGGGTGTTTGGAGGTGAGCAAAGAAAAAAGTGGTAGTAGGCAGACAAGCTCGAACCCGTATCGCGAAGGAGGAAAAGAACGTGGAAAAAATGTGACGTCTTTACCGTTGCGGCCATCGCCAAACCAGAAGTGGCGAAGATTAAAATTTAGGCTAGTCAATCGAAAAGAGGGGATGACTTTCGAAAATATCGGCGAAAAAAGCGACCCCTGCCTGTGAAACAAGTGTCCAGTTAAGGGTGAAGTAATTAATGTTTTTAGCCAGTTTTTCGATATTTGTCGCCCGAGGATCCGTTTCCTATGTCGAAAGTTTTAGGCATACATACATACATACGTACATACATACATACATACATTCAAACAGACAGGTGAGATTTATATTATAGATTGTGGACATTTTTGGAACATCTGTTTAATATATCAACTTTGAAATAAAATAACGTATATTCTAGCAACGTGTTACGTATCAGGTTTAATCTAAAGCGAAATTACTGATGTTTATCACACAAGTAAAATAAACCTGGTCAACTGTTATTTTCCTGCCAATTCTGAGCCCATGTTTTTAACTTTAAAGGTGATAACAAATATGAAGTTGTTTAGCGTATTTCTATATAGATAAGACTAATTGTAATTTTCATTTCTGAAGAACTTTTAGAAAAGTTTACATTTTTTCTCTTCTTCATCATTCCTTCATCATCTCCACAAATAATAATAATAATAATAATAATAATAATAATAATAATAATAATAATAATAATAATAATAATAATAAATTACGAGACAGTTGTCAACAGATTGACTGGACTTTAAAAATGTCTATTTGTTATGAATAAGGTGTTTTTTTTTTGTTTTGTTTTTTTTTTGTTTTTTTTGTTTGTTTTTCTTTATCGTCCAATCCAAATGAATGGGATATTTTGTACGATATCACTAGAAGATAAATAAAACTGTTATTTCTGTCCTTCCTTCTTATCCGAAACCCGATTTTGATTGCAGCCATTATTTTCGTATTCTTGGATTTGTTTTTCATTTCTGCCTCAATGTCTGATTCAAAAGTATTATTGTGTTCATTGCTCATAATGGCATTAGGCTTATTAATGAGATAATATCCAACCAGATAATCGATCTTTTACAACAAAGTAAACGTGCGTGTGTTTATCTCTATTATTATACTAAAGATGAATTAATCAACATTTGTCTGAGAAAATGGATAGATTATTCTACTGCTCCAGAAGGTATCTTAATTCTGATACAATCATCTACCTGTATAAGAGCCAACTACATCCTAAGATAGAGGACTCTTGCCACATCTGAAGAAGAGCTGCTCAGAGCACCCTTTCCTGCCTGGTCAGGGTTCAAAACATGTTTCGAAATGGGCAATGTTCTTTGCTCCTTCATGCTACCTCTTTCTCACACCAGAGACGTTGCAAGTTTATCTCTGAACTATCGTTGTTATTTTCACGACAGTTGTTCAATTGAGATTCAGTTGATGGGCTCCCCTTCTGTAAAACATTCATAGCAAACACTCGCCTTCTTATAACTACTGTCAGCGATTTCCTTTACTCTCCATCTATGCTTAAAACTAAACGAAAATTCCATGAGCAAAGTTTCGTTTCAAAGACTACCCGTCTGTGGAACACAATACCACAAGGCCGCTCCCCAATTGACTATGACATAGTCGTTTTTATGTTGAACATAAACATGTTTTTGTTAAGTTATCCTCTTAAATAATGAATTTTTACCCAATTTCTACCATTATCGATAATTACTGTATTGTCACACCTGACATTCATTAACTCTTATCTTCGAATGGACTCCAGGCTTGATAAGCAGTGACTTCCTAGTATATACAGGGTGGTCCATAAATCAGTTTACATTTTAACAATTAAATAATATTTTTTCTATTAATATATTTTAATTTCTCTTTTCAGAATTTTAAAATAGAATCTTTCAAAATTGTTGGTATGAATAAGTTTATAATAGAACGAGTAAAGATAATTGAATTTTGCTTTGAAAATGGATGGTCAATGTTTGCAACACAAAGATCTTATATGCGCCATTTCAATGTTCGATATTCTCCTAGTAGGCCTGCAATGATGGACTTAGTGACGCGTTTTAAAGAGATAGAGCTCTGGAAATTATAGATCTAGACGTGGACGAGGTCGTTCAGTACGTAACCTGAAACTACTGAAGATGTAAGGCGAAGCATTGAAGAGGACCCAACAAGATAATTATCGCAAAGATAGGACCTATTGACCTTAATCTTGAAAGCACTAAGGGTATATTTAGGAGTAAAACATTCAGTAAGTTCCATAAGTGTGTTGTTTCTGGAAAGAAACTAATGGAATAGGTAGCTGTATTATAACAAAGTCTGATTGTTATGAATTGGCGAAAACTGCTATACCAATGAGTCTGGAACAAAGAAAGCAGGAAATGGATGAGACAGTGTTGAAGAACACGCACCATAGAAAAAACTTGGAAGTGCAACATTATATGTGTGAGAGAGCAAGTGCAGAGAAAAGATTGGGGTCAATCAGATAAAAAAATATGCTTCTACACCTACAAGAACCCTCAAATGGAGCAGAGATAAAAGATGCTTTTTAAAAGCAGGAGAGCTCATGAGTTTTAAATGTTAACGTAATTTTTCATATTTTGATCAGTCCTCCGTCCTTTTTCCATAAAATGTATTTTAAATAAATGTTATTTTAACTGTCAATTGATGATCTTTCCGTGTTTAGCCACATTTGATGGCTGAATGTGAAATTGTACGTTTAAATTAAAAACAAAGAGAATTTCTCTTTAGCTACCCAGCGTCGTCCAGGCTACTAATTTTCGTAAATAATTTGTTGAATTGAGATGTATATGCTTTTTGTAAGACAAAATCAAAGTAAAAAGAAATTTGACCTGGCAAGGTTGTAACTTATAACCTCTGCTTGTAAGTAGAGTGTGCCAACCATTTGAGCCACCGTATTTCATTGTTGAATCTTGTTTCAACAGTTTTCAAATCTTCCCCAAGAAAGAAAGTGATGCTTTCCATTTTACCTATCCATCAGTTAACCGCAATAAAAGGGTAGGAGAAAAGGAGAGAGAGAAAGAAGATAGACAAATGAAAGACAAGTGAACACCTGTTTTTTTTTTTCACCGGCGCATATAAGTAGTAGTGAGAGTTAGCTCCTCCAACTCCTTCTTTGATACTAGTAATCAAAACAAGAATTGTTGATCGGATTAAATATGACATTCGATGAAAAGGATTTGAAAAGACATTTTTTACAACACGGACCGACATTTGCCTTATTTGACTAATAAAATAGATTTTTATCTACCATTTTTTATAAAGCTATCGAACACACGGACGGTGGGGGGGGGGGTCGTCATTAGTTTGTATATAAGATTATAAGAGACCAGAAAAGATAAGGTAGATAAATAAAAGATCCCATGAACAACGCTATCAGTCTCAATGAAAGACTGTAAAAAATTATTACCTCCTTATAAAATAAAAGAGTAGATGTATGTATGTGCGTGTGTGTCTGAGTAAAAATATTTAATCGATAAACTCTTAAACTACTGATCATATAACACTGAAATTAACAGGAAATAGTAATCATGCACCTAAGATGGTTTAGAAGAAGTGAAATCTTTGTTTGGATGGATGAATATTATGTTAAAAAATATAGTGACAAGTTGAAATATAAAATGTTCATTTCAACTTGCCGACATATTTTATTACTTTTGTGCATGCGCAAATTCATTCATAGCTTGAAGTGGTTTAATTTTAAATCTTTCTTATCTATCCATGGATAGCTCAAATGGTATGGAACGCAGTTGGAGCGCTATATATTTTGGTTTGGAGTTTAGCTGATGACACCCAAGTCAAAATTTCTTAAACTTTTGAAGTCAGTACTGTATATTAGTATTAGGTACAATATAATATTTAATAGAGAATTGGTATAGTAATTATAAATATGAAATCTGCATGAATTAAAATATATTTAAGCGTATTTTATGGCTGTACAAGTCGTGGTTCCCTACCTCCTGCTACTAATCATTTATAAATTAAAAACTAAACCGTTTTTCTTTGATAGTGTAAAATCTATAAAAATGTAATCATTTATCTTTTGTGCAAATTTCCTGAAAGTGAGGCACTGTGTCAGCTGACTGTTTCTTTAGCTGCGTTGTAAGAAAATTAAGTTTCTTGCCTATCCAAGAAAACACTTATTGTGATTTTGTATTCATGTTCACACGCGTGTGCCTCCTGTTCACAGCTGCATAACACAATCTATCCCCCGGCAGTGTCTGCAGACACGCTGGATGATACAAGTTAATCAAATAGTAGGGAAACTTTGATCAATACGCCGTTACATGCCATTCAATTAGAAAATGCTTTAAAAGAAAGTGAAAATAAAAGTACTAAATTCTCTTGACCAAAAACAACTGTGAACTTTCAATTATACTTTCACTCTTGCTCTCTTATACATGTGTTTATCAGTGATGGGCTTTAGTCTTATTACACTTCCTTTTATCACGTTCTGCTTTTTATTTCTTCATTGCTTCATAATTTTGTAGTTAAATCAGTTCTACTATGTTTTGGAAGTTTTCAGAGAAGGATTGATACTTCGTAGCATTCGGATTATTCTGACTATTATTGTTACTTGATTGAAATTTTTACAAAGTTTTTCAAGTCCACTCTTTCGAACTTAGGAATATTTATGTGAAAAGTAGAAAGCTATACTACTTGTTTGAAATTCTGTAGTTCGATGTAAAATTCTCAAGTAAAAAAATACACTCGATGAAGGCTATAAGTTACAGCGGCCAAAACGTTGTGAAAATAACAATGATAACGATGATAGTAATAGTCGCAACAACCAAATAATACAGAACGTCAGTCCTATCAAAGAATACATTACAGCTAACATATAAATGATTATATTAATTTAATTTAAAATAAAACTTTTTATAACAAATTAATTGAGTGTTATTAACAATTTATCAGGCACGGTCTTTTTGGAACCATGAGAGGTTTTATTTATACATCATTGCTTATAGTATTTTCATATTTTCTTATTTCAGCAAGCGCTGCTGGGATTAAGATCAGATCCTACAATTCTTGATGATGTGAAAGGCTCAGAGCAATTGACATCCCATATCAGTGGCTTGTTGATGCAAAAAAGCAAAGAATGTCATGCAACCATCACCTATGTCTAGGTGGATTGTCTTGAGAACTTATGCAACCTCATCAGAATTAAGATCTCGTTTGACTGCATCATTGAGGGAAGAGTAACCAGGCAGACGCTCAGCACTGAATCTGCAGAAGAAAAGTACATCGCAAACTCGTCCAAAATTTGGTTGCTGTAATATCGATGTGAAAAAAAACAAAACAAATGGAACCGTAACCATTTGAGAGAGCAATCCTGATCACATCGTTCTATAAAGATTTTAAAATAATATTGAAGAAATGGCAGGTGCCGCTGTGAGGCATGGCAACTGTTTTCATTTGTAACAACCATGACAGATGGGAAAGAAATAGACATAATTTGTTCCTAAGTTACACATTTGTATCGGTTAATCAAAAACATCAAGGTGTCCAAGCTGAAGTATTGAAAATAAAGCAGATCTTGCTTAAACAATTATGTAAACAGTATATTCCTAGATCCAAGACTATTGTGACTGTCACTCACTATAGGTGACAAGCCCAAACATTATCACCATGACGAATCACCAGCACTTGAAAGTCAATGTCTCCCTTATGAGGAACTAAGCATCATCACTATGAGACTTGTTAATACAATTAACAGACGTCATAAAGGCGATACTAGCAATTCATAAAGGGAGATAATAACAATCATAATATAAGCAATTGTTCAAATGGCAAACTTCATTACAAACAGCATTATAAGTGTTAGCGATTATTAGTTTTGACATTGATATTTATCTGCTAAAATAATACTTATTGCCTATTCAACTAAAACTAAAAACACTCATCACATATGAAATAGGAAGAAAAGCTGTATTACACATTTCTGACACCTAGATTAAAAGTTCAGTATAATGTTTCACATATGTAACAGAATAGATAAAGATACATTTACCTTTTTGCTTCATGTTTGTTATTTAAAATTATCTTTGAAAGATTAACAGTAAATAGATGTGTTTTGAAAGTAATCCTTTTTATCGTAGCAAACAATTGCACAGTAAGTGAATCGATGATTTAAATTTTTAATTTATTTAAGTATATGTATTAAACTAGTATTGGGATGTTGTTTAATGGTAAATCTATTTCAAACAATAACAAAAATACCATGTCCCGTTTGGTCACATATCTTGTGTAGAGTTTGCTAATTAAGAGTCGATTGTGACAATTTCTTATGAAGTACACAACTCCTTTTTCTCTAAGGAGTAGGTAATGACTTAGTGTTAGAATATATTGTAACAGATAAGAAATCCAAAATGAGGTGTGATGAAGAAGAAAGAAAGGTCTGTCTCTCTGGCCTGTGAGTTGTATTTGAATGATGTTTATTTTAAGCTTTGTTCGCTACTCTAGGTAGCAGACGATGGGAATGTGTAATTTTACAGTGCTATAAAAATAATAATAAAATATTAGAGCATGAGCCACTAAGCAACAATGTTGTTGTTATTTTTGTATTATTATTTGTAAAATTGAAGCAATAAAGAAGACATGGAAAATATCTACTTTTATTTATTCACTGTGACTAAGATGACGAATAAGCAATAACAAAAAAAGAAGATAAGAAAAAGGGAGAGGTCACTACAATATACCAACTAATTACGTGTCAAAGAGAGACTCATCTGTTTTAGCAGACAGGAATCAAAGAAAACCCTCACACTATAACTGTTGATGTACTTTTAAGTTGAAAAGAATCACCATTATTAATCAAAATTATTTATCATAAAATTCTATCAAATATGGCATCCACAAAAGATTTCCATGCACTCCCTTTTATCTCTTATCCATGTTAATCCGATTATTTGAAACTTTCTAGTATGCAGTTTAAATATTTGATGTCGAACATGTAAGTCGCAGCAGAAAATCTGCAAATCTATCCCAGAATGCCGTTCTTTGATGCTCTTAGATCAAACCAGTTTTACTTTCCTGATAAAAGAAAATATCCCTTGCTTTTATTTTGAAGTCATATGATATAGATACAAGGGTAAAAACTATCCAACGATATCGTAGTAAGTTTTACAAGCCATTTCATTATTCTCAAAATCTTGACCGTCTCAAATCTTAGCTTAACCTCCAGGTTCGTCTTTTATTTGAAGCCGTAGGTTCAACACTGATCTCTGAGCTCAAAATTAATTGTAAGCAGGAATTCGTATGCAGACTCCATATTGATTTATTCTTTGCTGATACTTTGGTTAATCCTAGATGCTTTTGCCAAATCAATTTTATCCTTGTCTTTCTATTTGTCTGAAAACAGTTTGTATTTAGAATCAAGAGATTAAATAATATTTTCCGCGACAGAATGACCCAAAATGTGCAGCAAAAAACATGAGAATGAATATGTTTAAGTTGAATCCATTTCTCTTACTTGTTTAGGGATAAAAAAATTCTATGTGATTTAAACATGAAAGATGATAAACAGTTTGTATGCAAAATATCTAAGAAAATGGGGACGAATGAGAAGTCAGATACGAAGAAAATTTATTCAGGTTGTTCAGAAATTTTATTACCTTGACCATTGGATCACAGGGAGGAGCATGTGTTAGTGTGATAACAAGAATTATGAGTGAAAAGATTTTAGCTTAATTTCCGATTCAAAAAACGGTTCTTTTAATTTTATTTTTTGTTTAAAACTGTATTTTCTATTACTGGTTCTATTGCTTATAAAATGATACATATTTATTGAATTTAAAATACCAATAATACTAAAATGCTCTCCAAAGAAAACCGCAATCAATCAAAATCAGAAGTTTTGACCGAATAAGTACTTGTTATTATATTTGTAAGTAGCAAGAACAAAATATATGTTAAAATATTCCTTGATACATATATTTATTGAATTTAAACCAGCAATAATACTAAAATGTATGCATCATAGTAACAAATTTTTGTGAAAATGGCACTGGAAAAATAGCTCAGTAAAAATGGCACAAGCGGATAAATAGGAAAAATTGGCACAAGTGAAAAATATAGATGAAAATGTCACAATAAGTTTATCACAATCATATATGTCAATGCATGAAGGGAAAGCATGAAGAAATTTGTAAAACTAATATATATATATATACTAGCATGGGTACCCAGCGTTGTCTGGGTTGAGATGACGTTCCGTTTGAAGCACACCTGTATACTAATCATTTTCATCATGGGCAACGTGGATACTCCCATAACAAAAATAAAAGAACGGATGAAAACATGTAAATGTAATCACCCCCAAAAAGAAGAAGTATGTGATACCCTCTCCACCAGATATTTCGGCAGAAGGGGTATTAAGAGACGAAATTTTTCTCTGGATATTGAGCACTGGAAAGCCCCCCCCCCCCACACACAAAAAATCATTAAAAATAAATCATTGCACTTTTTTTCAATAAAAATAGCCGCGAATGCCCGTGCGATCGCAAAAAAAAAAAGATCTACCAAAAATTAATTCCAAAAACAATTAAATGAAATTTTTCGTCATTTTATATTTCTAATGTAATTCTCCCCCGCCACAAAATGAATTTGTCATATTTTGGGGTTCGTTCTGTTTATAAAATTGTTAGGTGAAAGTACGGAATGGTCTCATAAAAATTTATTAAATTCATCGTTATTTTATGTTTCCAATGTAATTCCCGCCCGCCCCACCACAAAGAAAAAAAAACAAAAATGTATTTGTCATGTTTTGTCCCCCGCCTCTCGATCGCCAAACTTGAAAAAATGCTAGAGATGACATGACTGCTTGAACGCTTTGTGGCCAAAAAGTGGGTACTCATTTTAAATTTATATAGAAAAGTTATCCCCCATGCTAAAATGTTAATTTTTTTTTCCAAAATTTCTTCTTTCATATTATTTATAAAGACTGCTTAAAAGTATTAGGCCACAAAACGCAGGTCCTAATTTTTTTAAAGAGTTAAACGACGCTTAGTCACGTCGTAAAAATTGACCATTTTTAATTTAAGATATTAAATAAATTTTAAAGAAAATCTGTTTCACACGTGCTATGGTATAATTATTATAATAAATCCTGGGCAACACCGATTAAATTTTATAAACAAACAAACAAAAAGGATGATGGGTTTTGCTCACATGGAAAATTGGCCCTGTGTTTGACTAACTCTGCCTCTTGGGGATACAAGTTAATGATGACATTAGTTCTAATTATTTTTCTCTGTGAATATGAAGAATCACTCCATCCTCGAAAATTCCTTTAAAATTAACACTTTTATAGGTTTTCGGGGACGCTAATCACGAAATAACGTTTAAAATTACGGCAAATGAGTAGTTTCCAATATATCAAGAAATGTTGTTTTAAAAAAAGTGGGGGAGCACTTTTCTATAATAATTTAATGTAAAATGAGCACCCACTTTATAATTATAATTTTTTTTTTTGGGGGGGGGCGGTTTATATACTTTTTTTCTTTTCTTTTGGAGGGGGATATTCGATATAGAACTTGTATAGTTTTTCAGCAGGTTCTTCTGCAGTGTAATTAACAGTTTTAACGTAAGTAACTTACCAACATCAACCGAGCAGAATAACCGTTTAATATTTCACAAAAGTTCTGTATACATTTGGTGGGAGGCGATATTGGGGCGGGGGTGGGTGTTTTGGCGGTCACAGCCGGTGGCCATAAAGTGGGTGCATTTCTTCATATCCTATAAACTACTTGTTTCCTGGAATTTTAAACGTTAGTGGCAATTTAAAAATATTTTCCGAGGGTGGAAAGAAAGCCAGCCCCCCCCCACTAAAATGGTGGCCACAAAGTGGGTGCTCATTTTACGTTAAATTATTATAGAAAAGTTATCCCCCACTTTTGAAACTAACATTTATTTTTTCATATCTTGGAAACTACCCGTTTGATGTAATTTTAAACGTTATTTTTGTTTTCAGCGCCCTCGAAAATCTATAAAAGTGGTAATTTTAAAAGAATTTTCGAGGTTGGAGTGATTCTTCATATTTACCATTTTCTCTACCATACAAAAAAGGTTACTTAAAAATTAAGAATAAGCGAAAAAAATTTTCTCCGAATAAAAATAAAAATAATAATTCAGCTTAGAAGAACATTTCGAAATGAAAACAAATTTATTACAGGAAATATTTAATAACGTGCTCCGTTTAAAACATTTTTTCAATTGAACTATCACAATTATTTCCCCTTTGGTTTTCTGGTTTGAAAATTAAACGATTTCAGATTTCAGATAAAATAAGCTAAATCAAATATAAATTGAAATTCAAATAAATTAAATAATTAATTTTTTTTAATTGGTACAGTTAAAACAAAGCTATTATGTCGAATAAATAATAGCATCGAGCTAATTATTTAAATATATTTAATTTAATGTGATATGATGATGACCGTAACTCAATCATTGTAGATGTGGTTTGAAGAATGCTATATATAGAAATTACGTATGAAATATAATATCTCTCTCTCTCTCTCTCTCTCTCTCTCTCTCTCTATATATATATATATATATATATATATATATATATATATATATATATATATATATATAGAGAGAGAGAGAGAGAGAGAGAGAGAGAGAGATTTAAAAGTAGATGAGGACTCTGCTAAATCCCTCAGCTCTAAAAAATATTTCACCTTTCTATGTGATATTAAAATCAGTAATTGTATCGGAATCAGGAAAATACTGGAATTGTCCAATTACTAGTTGACAGATTTCCAAATGCTATTTTAAACTTAAGGCTAGCCGACTATCGGACATACAGGGCTTCATCTTACACGGATCTTAAAAAAGAAAATCAAGCAGAAAAATGAAACCGAAGCTGAAAAGTGAAATCAGTTTCAATTTTCAAAATAGCAAGAATTCTATCCCCTCTGTTTGCATCGAAGATGATTCTTTACAGAGATATAAAATGGATGATCTTAGAATGTGCCGCAACCAACGTGGGTCTGCATAACTTTTGAACTGTCCTACAGCTTTACAAGGAAAGTCAAATGTACACAGTGTTGTTTATGGAGAGAATATCCGATATCAACGAACGCTATTAATGTTAATAAGAGCACTTTAGCGTTTGTTTGCTCGGTCAATATCGTCAGCCGCGATGTCTTATTGGCAGAGTTTTAGTTATGGAATTTATTAACCCCGAAGAATTATAAAAACGATATCCATATTATGCGCACTCATTACTAAGTGTTTCTTCTATAAACATTACATCAGCTGAATTAAGGAGTCAAATGTCCATATTGACAGTTTACTGAAGAAGAGGTATCACCGTTTCTTTATTGCATGACAGATTAACATCTTGTATTGCGCCTGACAGCTCGATAAAGCGACAATTATTCTTTCTCTCTCTCTCTCTCTCTCTCTCTCTCTCTCACACACACACACACACACACACACACACACACACACACACACACACACACACACAGAAGCACATGGAAGAGTCTCTTTGGATGACTATGCTTCCGTACTTGGGTTAAACACTGTGATAAGGGAAATCTCCATTACCATTAGCGTTAATGCAAATCTCTTCGTAAAATTGAATATAGCACTGTACGGTGGTTGACAGTGTTTGTATAAACATTGAGATTTCGAATACTCATGATTCACGAAAACACAGCACAAAACTTCTCTTCTCCTTTTCCAAAAAAGAACAAAAAAAACTGAAAATTAATTCAAATTTAAAAGTTAATTACAAATTAAATTTAAATCCTAATTCTCTGGGGTTTTTTCACATATCACGGAATTACTATCTCTCTCGTATATATATATATATATATATATATATATATATATATATATATATATATATAGATAGATAGATAGATAGATAGATAGATAGATATATATAATTATAAATTATAACTACTTATTTTAATATCTACAGACACTAATGTTTCATGCTTAGGCAATCATCAGTGCAGGAGATGAATATCAACGTTGGTCGAAAGATTCGAAACCCGCCACGAAACCACTTTTGACTCCACTATCAGGAATAGCTGCAGTTTTATTTTAATGCCAACTTATTTAGATTATGTGCTTGCGTTTTGCAATATATTTCTGCATACTGCTTATTAAATATTAAATAACACGTTAAAACTAAATGAATCAGCGTTTGTGTCCTATAACAAAATTTCCCCGCATAATTCAATGACACTAAATACATACTAAAATATTATTTAGTTCTGGGGTTGAGTTATACTTGAATAAAATCTATTTTAATTCGTCCAATAAGTCGTAATTAAATAAACAATTTACCCATCTCTCACTTAACTTTATATATATTTCTATCATCCTCCCTTGCTGTATGTTAATGTCTTGATGTCTCCATGATTATCTAGAGAATGAGTGACTCCCTTTGCTTAGCTATGCTTCTTAATCGCTTTATTTTGCCATCTAATTTACATAGTGTGTTCGCATATACTCTAAACTCGTACATAAATTAGATAGCAAGTCACTCCACTTTTATATTAATCCATAAGCATTATAAAATTAAATGGCAACAAAAAAAAATGTCCTCATAAGTAATAAAATTTTCGTATTATTTGGATTCTCTGGACAATTGTTCTTATCTTGAGTGTCATCTTCATAACGCTGCGGCTGATGTAAACTCCGACCTTCTTCAGGTGTATCTTGTCGAACTCAGGAATATTTTTGTTGACCTCGGGAATCTGGATGGAATTTTGAATGGAACCCTTTATTTACTTTCCGGGGTAGTATGCTTTCGTTCTGTCAGCCTTAGCTGGATGGAGGTTCTAAGTAATTCGCAATTGTATTTTTCAATCGCCACACTGATGATTGGACCTTAAACCTTCAGAAAAAAATCAATTTTACAATTGATTTTTTTCCAAATACTCTAACTACTATGCCACGGCATAACGTTGTGAAACTGACACTCAAGATGAGAACAGTAGTCCGAAGAATCCAAATAATATAAATAACGAATCCTCATCTCAAACAGGCAGAAACGTAATCAAAATTTCTCGTATTAATCATATTCAATCCTCTCATAACATTCTTCATCAGTCAACTGTCAATCTATTCATCTCATTAACCTTTGTCCTGGAGTTCTTTGATAGGTGATGACTTATTAGTAAAAATAATTCTGTAGAAGTAAAGGGGCTTATTACTTTTTAGTTGTGCAAGATGAACGTCATACAAGATATGTCACAGTTTCTGAATTTTTTTAATGAATTCGAAATGGAACACATTTCCGTAGTATTGATCTAGTTTTATAAATAATGTTAATTTTTTCAATTTTGAATAATCAAATAAAGTATTGCTTTTCTTCATATAAAATAAGAGTAGAGTGAAACAGCATACAGTGAGAGAATGTGAAAATGATAGAAAGTTAATAAGGGATGAGTGCTCTACAGAATTAATTGCAAATTACGGCTGATTAAAACAATATACATGAATGTTTTTTAAAACATGACTCAATCCCAAAGACAGAGGAATATTTTAACATGTCCAAATAAAATATGTAGGTAGAAAATATTTTTGAAAAAATAAACGTTAATTCAGTTTTAATATAATAATAGATTAAAATAATATATGCTCTATGATATTTTAGTTTTTTCTTGTAATTTATCAAAATTGTGGCTGCAAAGAATGCGAGAAAAATGTTTAAGCATTTAATGTAGTTGGTTTTGGTAAATATTATAAATTCATATTATTATTGATAGATATTATTATTAATAGATATTATCAATATATATTATTATTAATAGATATTATCAATAAATATCATTATTAATAGATATTATCAATAAATATTATCATTAATAGATATCAATAAATATTATTAAATAAGGAATCATTCAAAGTTAAAATTTTTGTTTTGTTTTTATATAAACACGACATCAGGCCAAATTCGATTGCCTTATAGGCTTTTCACATAATGTAAACACTTTTCAAGCGTGCTTTTCTCAATTTTAAATTCATAATACTCAAAAGATTTTGAATAGAAATGTTTCCTCATTTGATAATATTTAACGAAACCAATATAAAACTACCTTCAATGTCTAAACATATTTTTTTTTATAAATATAAAATTTTATACTTTATTTCTGTTTATATAAAATTGGTATGTGTATTATATGTTTTAAAATAATTGCAACATAGTTGATGTTTTTTCGCTGACGATCGCTCAGGGTGAAATCATTGATTATGATCTATTGAATTCGTTGATTTAAAAAAAAAGGATATGAAATGGAGTTTTATTCATTCACATGTTTTGTGTTTTCTATGCCATTTTGAGTAAAGTTTTTATGTTTCAAGTTCTTGATATTTATTTCTTGTGTTATAAATATATATTTTGTATATATAATGAATAAGTTGAATGAATAGTAATGAATGAATATAAGAAATCTGAGTATGCTTGAAGAAGCTTTATTCTATTGTTATGGTGTGATGGTTATCTACTCTGAGTCTGCTTCAGAGATAATGGATAGCGTTATGAGAAAGTATCATAGCAGTCCTAGCAGCAATTCATTTACAGTTCATTGTTAATATATATACCCACTGAGGATCCATCCTAGACAATCAATCCAACAGAAACTGAGCCCTTTCAATAGCCTTTTATCTGTCGGCATTAGGTATTGTCCAAGGTAGTGCTATGTAGTGAATCTTTCAAAGCCTTGCCTTCCCTCATTTGAGTGGAATTAGTTTATCGCTACTTACCACAGGTGCTCCATCTATCATCCTGACAGGTACTACACTTTAAGTGAGAATGGACCTAGTGAGAATTGACAGCTAAGGAGTTGCCATGTATTACACAAAACTCCCAAATTGGGAGTTTTGTCTTATAAAGAGGCGCTTTAAGAGTTACTAGGGTTTGGAATAGAATAGGTAGAAAAAGGACGAGAAAAATATATTTTAGAGTTGTGGGGTGCAGAAAACACCATGTACAAGGATGTTCAGTGCAGATTAGTTTCGTGACAGGGGCTAGGAATATAATTAACACCACTGGTTTTAGATTTAAATCTAATTCGTTAGGGTCAGAGTATTTATTTCTTCCCACCATAAAAAGATGTGATGCAAGGTCAGAAGGCGAGGAGAATCGAGAAAAGGCACTCTGGACTATTAAAAATTGCTTGGACGGCTCCGTCGGCATTCCCCAGTTGTGACGCCTCCAAACAGTTAGCTATAAACTAACTCCTCCCCAAAGAGTGTAAGCAAGGTCTGGGACGTTGGACTTCCTAGAAGTACTCAGGAAAAATATCTTAGCAGACAGATAAAAGGTCACTGATATGGCCCAGTTTCTGCCGTACTAATTGTCAAAAATTAATCCCTGACTACTTTAGAAATCTGATGCTGTTCTTCTTTTGCACAGAGATCACCTCAAGGTCAAAAAATATTCTTACTCCGTGTTGCATGTTCTAAATTGTCCTTCATATTTGATGAGTAAGTTTTTTGTTTTCTATTTTATAAGTTTTTGTTTTCTATTTAATAAAAAATGTCCAAAAGTGAAAAATTAAATTTTATTTTAAATCCGATTTGTCAATTATAGGCTGTCTGTTTAAGGAGAGATAAATAGTTTCCCGTCTGTATATCTACCTCCTCCTTCTTCTTCGCCTTCTTCATCGTTTTTTGAGAATCTGGAGGCATTTTGATAAAATGATAAATGATTCAAACTTGATTTATTTGCATTGCTCATTTGTAATGTAGAAAGATCTTTTTATGTCATTTTCAAGGAAACCTGAAAGTGCCGTATCGTCTTCATTTCGATGGCCAATAAATCAAGTTCAAACTGATTCATGCAAATGTCATACTAATATGAATATTTAATGGTTTTCGCTTTTTTATTTTACTTCAGTGGGAGTTCTAAGAAATCCAGGGGGCCTCTCTACTGGGGCAAATACTTGATCTCTATATGAGATACATAGAAATCCAAAGGTTACATGAAAGTTCTCCTTTTAGTAAAGAAGTGATGAAAATTATTTGTCCTTTCGCCAATCAATCAGTTAACCATGTTATCTTTCTTGTCTCTTGATATTACATAATTCCAGCACAAGAATTCATGTAGTCTGGTGAAGTATCTATCTTAGTGCATGTTCATCCTCTCAGATAATCAAATTCTACCTAATTTCAAACATTCTTACCAGTTCTCAAGGTGTTTTCTCACCGTCTACCTCACAAATTCATTAAGCATTACTGTTAAGTGAACATTGGGTCTTGATAAGTGGTTACTCTTCAGTAAAAAAAAAAGAGAAGATATATTTATGTTTCTGGTGTTGGCTGATGTTAAACATTTAGCTGTAATAACCCAGATCAATAAAATACAAAATTAAATTGTATTTCTTAATTCTATGGAAACTAAATGAATGCAAGGCTAAATTTATATGATGGCATTAGATTCCACATGGGATGGTTTCTTCAGACAAACCGCTTGTTAGTCTTAGATGATTGTCCGGCGAGGAGAATGATTAGTTTGAATTCAAAATCGAGATAGGATGGATTCGTCAGCCAGGTCTATGGTAATCGATCTATGAAAACATAACTCTGATGTAAAACCTGCAACTTAAGTGATTAGCTGTTATGTTGCATTGACATGACAAGGAATTATAATCATGGAAGGTCAAAGAGTGGTACTTGTGCTGTGCAAGCGTTTGTCACTATAATGTAATAGTACATTAATGTCTCCTGACAAATATGTGCAACGCCCAATGATGATGGAAGAGTGGCAAAATGTGTAAATACAAGGTGCTTTCAATAAGTTTCCAGACTATTTCCATATGGGCACTTCTATTCATAGTACACACATTAATCTCTAGTCCCCTTTGAAGTATCTCCGCCGGCTGCAATGCACTTGTACTGTTCCAGCAACTTCTGGAGGTCCCCATGGAAGTCCTCTTGTGTGAACATGTCAATGACCCCTTGTCACAGCCTCTTTCATCTCCTCAATTGTTTCATAGCGACGGAAGGTTTTTCTTTAGCTTAACGAGTAACAAAAATTCACAGAGAGCAAGTCTTTATGCTCATCTTGGTCAAATAGTCTGGAGTTGCGAACTCGTGTATTGTCTTGGGAGAAATGCCACTGACACGATTTGAAGAACAGAATGGAATCTCTTCCTGAACTCCCTTAAAACCTCAACATAATATTCCTTTTTGATTGTCTGTCCAGTGGGAATCCAGTGCATGTAGATCATGGCCGTGCTGTCAAAAAAAGGATCATCATGTTTCTGGGTGAATTTGGGTCTGTCTGACTTTCTTGGATCTGGAGAGCCACCCTATGTCCACTGGAAACGTTGTCTCTTGGTCTCTGGGTTATAGCAGTAGATCCAGCTTTCACCGTAGGTTACCAGAGTATCAAGAATTGTGGGATCTGAATTGATCAGTTCGACCATCTCCCTGTTGTCATGACAACATCTTTCTTTTTAATCTTCTCTGAGTATCCTTGTGGCAAACTTTGCACAAATTTTCCACATCTTCTACATCTTCAGTTCCTCATGAATGTACAGCATGTGTATACAGCATGTGTATACAGCATGTGTGTACAGCATGTGTATACAGCATGTGTGTACATCATGTGTATACAGCATGTGTATACAGCATGTGCATACAGTATGTGTATACAGTATGTGTATACAGCATGTGTATACACATGTGTATACAGCATGTGTATACAGTATGTGTATACAGCATGTGTATACAACATGTGTACACAGCATGTGTATACAGTATGTGTACACAGCATGTGTATACAGTATGTGTATACAGCATGTGTATACAGTATGTGTGTACAGCATGCATATACAGCATGTGTATACAGTTCCCACACTGACATCAAACTGTACATTCATTTTCTCTATACACACGACGATCCTTATCCATGAAATTCTTCATTTGACCAATCAACTCGGCTGTTGTCACTTCCGTATTCCTTCCACACACCTCATCAGCCTCACAGACTCCCTGCCTTCCTTGAATCTCCGATGCCACACGAAAATTGATGCTCAATCATG
>NC_136504.1:82851156-82858656 GCF_053919585.1 Euprymna scolopes
CAAAAACTATGCATTAATTTCTTATTCTTTTTATTTTTATTATATTTTCTCCGGCTTCCAGGACTCTCCCAAAATGGCATCCCTTTCACCTGTTACTACTGCTATGTACTATCACTACTACCAGAATCACCGTGTTGCAAATTTCCAAAGACAAAAATTAAACAAATACCGATTATTCCAGAATACTTAATGGACGATAAATAATAATATCAGCTCACAGTATTAACGCTGGAGTCCCTCAGGGGTCCATCCTGGGCCCAACTCTTTTCCTGGTATACATTAATGATCTTCCTAATCACATCCTTACATCATTCGTAGACATTTTTGCTGATGACACTACCATCTATGGTAGCACATCTAAGACAGTAAACGACCAAGTTCTCTCCGATTCTCGCTCCTCTGATCTTAATCACGTTTTACAATGGGGAAATGAGTGGCTGGTTACTTTTAATGCATCTAAAATCAAGCTTCTATCTTTACATCATCAACGTTCTGATCCCTATCTGGCATCAATTAAAATGAATGGCTCTCGTCTTGGGGAGTCCTCAAGTTTTGACAAGCTTCTGGGCTTGACCTTTACTCCTGACCTTAAGTGGAATACGTACATCAAATCTGTTGCCAAGGCCGCTGGAAAAATGGTCGGATCCTTCAATCGATCCAGTAGATATCTCACTTCTGATACAATTCTCTATCTATATAAGAGCTAGGTACGTCCAAGGATGGAATACTGTTGCCACATCTGGGCAGGAGCTGCTAGAAAGGACCTGTCCTGCCTTGATAGGTTTCAGAATAGACTTCGTGGCCTCGTAGGAGATGTCCTTTTCTCTTCCTTGCAACCTCTATCTCACAGAAGAGATGTTGCGAGTTTGTCTCTGCTTTATCGGTATTTTCATAGAAAGTGTTCGACTGAGCTTCAATCTATAGTCCTCCCTCGCCAAACTTTCACAAGAAACACTCGTCTAGTTGAAAACACTATCAATAATTCCCCCCACTCTTTATCTGTGCCTAAACCTAAACGTATATTCCATGAACACAGCTTCTTCTTAGAACTGCACGTCTGTGGAATTGTCTTCCGTTTTCCTGCTTTCCAGCTGTCTATAATATGGTTGTCTTCAAGTCCAACGTAAACAAGTTTCTGATGAGCCGTTCCACTTAAGTTAACAAATTTACCGAATTTCCATTACTATCGATTACTATATTGTCCTTTTGACTACTGTTCACTCTTTAACCCTTATCCTTGAGTGGCCTATCGGCCTTTATAAGTGATGACGCCTATGTAAAAAAAAAATAAATAATAACATATCTGAAAAAGAACTGTCCGCCATGACTTCTGATTTCTTCATCGAACATTTTAATAATTTTTTCATTATTTAATTTTTTTTCGTCTGAATTGATACTCTGATATTTACTTACGTAAAATTACATCACTTATATCTTTTAAACGGATATGTTTATCTTAACAAAGAAATAAACGAATATCAAATTGAATGTCAGATACACGGACAGTTAGGCATAGTGAGCACAAAAAAATGTTTTCGTCGAATATTTTTTTTTGAAATTTCCTTACAAATTTCTTTTTGCTGATTTCCTCAGTCTCTTTCCCTGATTGAGAGCAGATTGCGTATAGTTTCCAAACAGATTACGAATGTTTGTCTTAACACAAATAAATCACAGTTGGATTTTTACCACGTTTACATCCTCACTAAGAAATAAGATTTTCATTTCATATTTGAAAAGTGGATTAAAAAGACTTTCACCATGTTATAGATATGTTGATGAAAAAATGAGTTTAAATATTTATTAAAAAAAACAGTTATCTGCTTCCTTCGTTTTCTTTAGCAATCTTCTTTATTAGATAACACATTAGTATGTTGTTTACGTTTTAGCATGTTTATTTACCATCTGCTAAATCCATGTGGAAAGCAAACATCCTCTGCATGAATACAATTTTATCCACTAATTACATAAAACAAATTAGTATTACAGTCATAAATGTTGTTTATGTAAATACACTCAGGAAATTCGTCTAATTTGTGATCTACTTGGCAAACCAATCGGCAAACCATTATCTAAGTATAAATAATATTTTAATCACATAAATTAGTTACAGCAATTATACATTATTTAATAGATTATTTTAACGCAATTTTATTACGGATAGGTAAAAAAGAAAAAAATGTTTTTTCTCGAATATCCCGAGTGTATTTGGTTTAAAAACATTATGCCGGTAATACTAATTTGTTTTACAGAATTTGGGCATAAAATTATAATTATTTATCGTTGTTTATCTGCATCATGGTCTTATGTACTTCCTGGGATGACAGCCATGCACACCAATTTGATATAGTGTGTGGCGTATGGTCTGAACATTAATAGGCTGAGCCCCAACCGCTTTAATCTCTGCAGTAATGCAAGCAGCACTCCTATGCCGATCTTTCAAAGAAAGCATTTGGATGTGATGCTCAGCACGTGCGCTCAGCTCTTTGGACAACGTAGCCAAGACCTGTTCTGAGTGGACCTTGCTCTTTTAAAATGCGTGATGATCTTAACACTGTGCTGCAGCTTCGATTCAAGTTATTAGCAATCTTTTTGTAGTCTTGGTCATCTTTATGTAGCACAACAATACGTTTTTTAAGATACTCAGAGAGTTCTTTGCCATGTGGTGCCATGTTGGATCTTTCAGTGACTGGTAAGAGAGAGTGTGAGAGCTGCACTACAAATTTGAATACACCTGCTCCCTATGAATACCTTGCATAGTTACACTAATGAGTCACATGACATTTTGGAGGGAAAAAGCAATACTAAATTTAGACATTTAGGGGGTGTAGTTTTTTAGGATTATACACACTTTTTAGGGGTGTAGTTTCTGAGGGGTGTACTCACTTTTGTTGCAAGGGATTTAGCTTCCTGGATATATTTGGAGTTATTTTGAGGGGAAAATAAATTAACTCTGTTATATATGCTGTAGACAGACTACTTTCATTGTGTAAAAAATCATATTTTCAGTGTTGTCTCATGAAGAGATATACTTAAATATTTTGAAGAAATGTGAGGAGTGTACTCAATTTTGTGACACACATAGAAATATATATATATATATATATATATATATATATATATATATGTGTGTGTGTGTGTGTGTGTGTGTGTGTGTGTGTGTGCATATTCCAGGTTAAAAATATTAAATAAACTAAAAGACATTGAATTTCAACAAAGTTGTTGATAGTGCTCAATTAAAAAGACCAAGATATTATTTTATACAATTTAAAGTAGAAACTACTATCTCTCTCTCTCTCTCTCTCTCTCTCTCTCTCTCTCTATATATATATATATATATATATATATATATATATATATATATATATAAATTACACACTACATATATATATATATACTACAAACTACACAAAAGGTTCATGTATCTGTGTAGCTTTTATTAGCTATATCTTTTCATACTATATATATATTTGTGTTTGTGTGTGTGTGCGTCTGCATGCACGTGTGTGTTTATGAAGCGCTTTTATTTAATTAAAAAATGCCAGGAGTTTTTTAACACATGTTTCAAAGATAATGTACTTTTAGAAATTATATTTTAATGAATAAATAATATTTTATCATTTCCTTTGTTTTTCTTTTTAAAAAATATGACAAAATTAGAAACATAAATTAACCTTCTCATCAGAAATTTTATAAAAATTTCAATAAATGATTAATAATATTTTATTTGTCATACTTTGACTTCGAATTTTTCAAATATTTTTACCAACAGAGTTCATATAAGTCATTGTCATTATATTCAGATAATATACCGTTAAAGCAAAAGATATGTTATTTAACAAAGAGTTTTACATCTTATTTGAAGGAGAATTGTAAACTTTTATTACTTTATTCTGTGGTTTCAATTTTGTACCAGATCTACATTCTAACAGCTACGGTGACTTTACTGGATCATGTAGATTTCACTTTTCTTTCCATTTAATCATCGCACTGATGTGGAGAGTACAGCCTTTAGACTTACTTAACACGGATTTGTGTTCTAGATTGCAATTTTATAATCTTCTGAAACTGAAGCATACTTGCAATCAAACCATAGAGACTTCTAGCCAAGGGACACAACTCTTATTTGTCACCTAGACTGTTATTATAATTAATATAAACAATTCAAATTGTGACCTAAAATATTAGTACATATGATTCTTGTTACTAACCTAAGTCATTAGACCACCTATACTACAGTAATATTGGCGTTAAAGACGGAAAATTTCACATAAGGTTAGATTAAGTAAGCAAATAGAATTTTGCAATAGAAGTCAAGGTAAAGGGTTGAGCTACGTGTGCAGGAAGTTGCATAATAGAAGGAAATTAATGTGGAAGAAAAGTAAGATCGATTCTCTCTATTATGGGTTCAGTGTTGAAGTGAATAGATGCCTGTTTTCGAGGCCTTCACCACTCCTACGGAGGTTACAAGGAGAGTATGCAATTCATCAAGATGTACTCACTGCCAATTCTCATAAAGGCAAACCAAACCCCGGAGCGAATAATGAAGTTATTTGTTGTTGTTTTTATTGTTTGTATTATTTAAGTCACAAACAGAAGATAGTGAAAACAATCAACATCTTTTCTGATTACACTGCCATCCAATGAGCCAACTATGTGATAAAAAAAGAGATGAACAACTGTTTCTATCGATGAATTGAAAGAATCCCACATTCTTATGCTACAGAGTGTTGATGCATCTAAAATGAGATTCACATATTCAACCAGCACGATTACTGATGAAATGTAACAGACTAACGGCCAGACTGACTGAGAAAGAGATAAAATCATGTGTAAAAATTAGAAAAAAAATCAAATCTTAAAAAATAATTATCTTGTATTAAACTTTTATGATCGGACATGGTTTCTAAGCTTTTACCGTCCTACAGTGGTTGATTTGAAAAATGCAGTTTATCTTAATGTACTTGCTGTAAACTGATGAAAAAAGTAAATAAAATCCCAAAGCCAATAACGGAGTTATTTGTTGTTGTTTTTAATTGCTTCCATTATTCCAATCGCTAAGAGAAGAAGAAGAAGAAGAAGAAAATAATAATATCTCTATGACTGCTATTGTCACCATTGCTGAAAGAAATTTCTAGCATATGAGTCAACTACTTACACGTGAAAGACTTGTAGATGATAGGATATATCAAAAGACAAAGTTTATCCATACAAAATGAATTAATTTTATTCAACAATTTGTAAAGACAATGAAAATAATGGGTTGGTATTTCTTGAAAGTTTACAGAGTTCATGATTGTTTTAAAAAAACGTGTTGGTTAACATGTAAGAAAAAATGCGTACATGTGTTGATTTCGGCTGCTGCAGTGTGCGTTTATATTTGCTGAGGAGCGTGTGTTTATTAACGTGCCCGTTTTGTTAGTGAGAGAATGTATATATTTCTATTTTGGCTGCTTTCATGTACGTTTGCAATTGTGCATGTAAAAACTGTATAGATGTACTCGGTGAGCATTGTATGTGCTTTTCGAAGGGCATGTTTGTGTATGTTTCTTGTTTCGTTTGTTGAGGCCTTTCACGTCCCCATAGGGGTGGGCAGGGCTTTGTCATGTGTTATCCAGTGTCTCTGGAAGAAAAGAAGAAAAAGAGAAAGAAATCGGTGTATTTTTTTTTTTTTATAGTATGTGCTGGAATTCGGAGATAAATATGTTTGGCATTTGCATTGATTACTTCTGCTTTGTAAAGATTCAGTTGTTTTATGTTAATAAGAAGATTACATGCCATTTGATTTGATAGATGCAATTGAATAACAGAGAGTTCTAGCCAAGGGCCACAACTCTTATTTGTCACACAAACTGTTATTATTATTAATATAGACAATTCAAATTTTGACGTAAAAAAATAGTAGATTTTTCTCACCACACAATCTTACAATTAAACAGATATAAGGCGCATACCAGAGCGAATTATATTATTAATCTTTTCTTTTTATATAAAACTCATTATTTATTTGTGATGCTTCTGTGTTCCCTGTAGAAATAAAGGTTACAGAATCAATGTAAAATCTCAAAGTGTTTCCTTATGTAAAATTTACGAGGGTAAACAATGGAAGCATTCTTGAATCTCTAAATACACCTCTAAGGGCATAACATTTTTTAAATTTCAAATATATCTTATTTTTATGAAATGTAAATCATATGCATAACATTTTCTAGGAAAGACAATGGAAGTGATCTCAAATTTTTACATTAAACTCTCTGTTCCAAATACCTACGTGCCGACACCTCTACATGACTGGTGGAGACAGAACCTGCTTAAAACTCCAAATACGTACATTAACATTTCAACTTCTTACGACTATGTTAGGGGGCCAAACGAAAGAAGGAGTCACCTAAAAACAAAGGAAGTAATATGGTTTTCAGAGTATATAAAAAAGAATATAGTAGTTATCCTCATTAGATGCTGAGCAACATCAGGTCTTCCTGCTGGTAAATAATGTAAGCAAACACTGTAAAAAGTAAAGGAAACCTTGAGTAAATAATAGGTTATGTGTTGCCCTTTTTAATGAACTATATTATTTCAACCACAAAGAGAGAAAATAAATTCTACAATTCTACTGTCACCAGCAGCAATGAGGTTTATATGTCAATGAGATATTCAGCTATTTCTGTCAGTAAAAAGATTACAGACCATTTGTTGGGGATCGGATTACTCTACTCGAAATGCTAGAATAACATAGATATAAGATATATGCCGAAGCGAATTTCATCTATATATATAAAAGCGAAAATGTATGTATGTATGTATGTATGTATGTATGTATGTGTGTATATTTGTGGATCTGTTAAAACCTTTCGACAGACAGAACAAAAATTCACAAACTTGGTCTCATATGAAAGCCCCATCCTTCCCCCGGCAAATATTAAAAAATTGGCCAAAAACATTATTTTTCTCACCCTGAAATCGGCACTTTTCTACAGGGGGGTTAGCAAAAACCATCCTCTCATGACAAGATCGGTTCTACGCATGCGTCAGACGACCTCATAACCTGATTTAGTTTAAATATTTGAAGAACTGACACAATTTCATGTACGTCGTGTTAGCTCAGTTGGTTAGAGCGTTGGGTCATTATCTAAACGTTTTGGGTTCGAATCGTGGTGTGAGATGTCTTCTTTTGTTTTTCGATTTTTTAAATTTTAATATTGAAGCATGGTTATTTAAGCCATTTTCACGTAGCGTTCGTTTTTCTGGGTTTTTTTGGGGGGTTTTTTTTTACTTCGCTTATTCTTAGGTTTTCATTAACATCCCACCCCGACCAACCACACACACCCAAAAACACCCGGGTACCCACCGATTTTTTAAATTTTAATATTGAAAAAGGCTTATTTAAGCCATTTTTCAGGTGTTTTTTTTTGGGGGGGGGTTATTTTTCAGAAGTTTAAACGTTCGTTTTTCTGTTTTCTTTTTTGTTTTTCTGATTTTTACATTTAACATCGTACGTTTACC
>NC_136504.1:82863656-82938656 GCF_053919585.1 Euprymna scolopes
TATAATAAAGAAAAAATGTTTACAATGTTCCTCTTTCCCTGCTTACTTACAAGTGTCACTTCCGGAAATACCGTTTAGATGTTTACATGGTGACAACAGGAATTTACTTCCCTAACGTATATTAATACCTTCACTCCAGTCTTGCCAACAAAATTACCATACTCTGAGCACTACCCTGAACCATATTTTGCCCGCCAGATTACACAAACGACACTGCAACTAATAAGTTCTGTTGTTCGTTTATAGTAATTGCATGGGAGAATCCTGACAGCAATTATCAAAGTTACATTTCGGTCAAATTTTGTGACAACCCTACCTCCACTCACATCATGGAATGTCTATTTCGAAAGCCGTTCTTGGGGGTATTCATTCCGAAAGGCGTTCTTAACATGAGGAGGTTGGGGGGTTGGACAAGAACAATAACAGCCGTAATGTCATTTTTTATGCGTTGGGAGGCATGCTACCACCGAGCAATGCCGGTTAACGAATCCTGCTAGTAATTTATATTGTTTATTTGAGGTTGATTCGCTTTTATGTATAACGATTTCTATATTTTTAGTTAATTTACATTAGTATCACTGTGTAGGACCTTACTATTCTCGACCGTGGTTATTCGGAATTCAGAATTATGTCAGCAATGTTTTCTAAGTGTTGTGATATTGAGATGGAGTCGGGGAGGTGGTAGTTAGTTTTCGTGTTGATAGGGTAGCAGTGTTAGAGATACATTCTCCTAGCAGGCAATTAAATTGATAAATTACATTAGTTTTTTTTCCAGCAAATTATTTGTCTGCGAATTGTTGTTGTTGATTACAAGGTTAGTCATTTGTTGTTTTTTTTTTTGTATAATAGATGATAAACTTGATTTTTTGTTATTGTTGAAGGATACGTATCTGCGAATTATATTTTTGAGAACATGAATTTAATGAGGTTATTAAGAGTACTTAATAAAAGAAGAGCAAGATATATTTTCATTAATATAAACAAATTTACAAATTTACATATATTAGGTTGGTGCAAAAATAATGTTTTTGACGTTCAACTTCGCTCAAGGCTTGAGGTAGTTAGTTGCTTGTCTGCCTGCACTGATGAGCTGTGATACAGCGAAACAGTATTGCATATATATATATATATATATATATATATATATATATATATATATATTCACCTGCCATCCCTTTTTCAAAAGATGGAATCACCCGATCGTTGAAAACAAGATGCAAGCAAGCAGAGAAGCAAGCAAGGTTCACAGAGTTTTATACATACACACACACACACACCTATATATATATAGCTTAGTGAATTAGAAGAAGAGAGTAGGTTCAATTCTATAAGAGGAGACTTATTGGGATAATATAAAGCTAAACAATGTTCATTGGAGCTTATATAGGAAAAACAATAACAATGGAAAATGAAGTCACAAAACCTATATATTGGTGAATATAAAATGGTACATTTATTCAATAAGAGTTAAAAATTTAGTTGGAGGATAGAGGGGACTATTTATACCAATGTATTTCGAAGCCTAATGCTTCTCATCAGAAGAGTAGAGAAGATGCTAGGTAACATAATGGGGATGTGACGTCTAGCGTGGGATTCATCAGGAACAGAATAAATTAATAAAAATTATAGATGATGTTGGAGGGAGTTCTAAGATAAAGGAGGAGCGTATTATATAGAGGGTAATGGAAAAAGGTATATAGGGTCTCTATCATAGTCTTAAATGTATGTAATATGTTTTAAGGCTTGGGGGGTGTAGTGTGAATTTGTGGTAGTTCTATTTTATCAGTATGTAAGATTCCAATTATTTATGCAGGGGCATTTATTGACAGACGCAAACAAGACAACACTTTGAGACGGTTATAAGTTTAGGAAGAATATTATGATAATGACTTGAGCGAAATGGTGTATTCTAAGCAGGATTGGACAAATGTGATTACGTGGGGCGTCTAACACCAGGGTTTTAATTTAATGAGGGGAAAGAAGGCTCGGGGGTGAGTTAAAGGAGTAAGTTATGGGGTGGGTATGGGTGGGTAGTTGTAAGGCTATAATAATAAATTCCAGAATACAAATACAGGGTCTCCCCCCCCCCCAAAAAAAAACGGGCTCCAAATCTAATTAGGCCCCGTTTCTTAGAGTTTTTCCGAATTAAATGAAACTTTGGTTATAACTAGTTTATTATATTCAAAACATCACATAAAAACACTAGGGTCTTTGGCCTTTTTTTCCCCCTTTCTACAGCATATGTTCTAGATGGCCTCCATTTATCTTTTTTCTTTTTTTTTTTTTTTTGGGTCACCCTGTATATATTAGATAATATGTAGTAATAATCCTAGTTTTTTTTTCATATATATATATATATATATATATATATATATATATATATATATATATATATATATATATATATATATATGAAGTAGACCCCCTTATTTTATTTTTAATTTCAAAAGTTGAAGAGCTACGAAGATCGAAGTGATACTATTTAAACTATCGACATTTGATTTTTCTACATAGTGTATTGCGAATGGTGTTGACTTTTGTCAAGAATTCAATGAAGAACCTTTTTCTGACGCAATTCTATGACAAGGGTTACTCTCTTAAAGTCTCTCACCGTCAATATCTGCAACAGAGAGATAAAAACTTTCAGGTTATGAATGTATCAGTTCAATTATCATAACAATACAATTTTCAATTCCCTCTGATCCATTCAGCCGGAATAAAAAATAGGAGGCATTACTTTTGGATTATCCCTCGTATATTAATATATACAGGATTCACTTCTAAACTAATTAACCGATCATTATGAATTTAAGATGCTATGCGAACAGGGTTTTGATATTTGCTATATTTAGTTTAATTTAGATGTATGTTTTGTAGAGCATAATATGACTACAATTTTTTATTTTAAAATCCAAATATTTCAGATTAACATTATATTCAACTTATAGGGATTAGAAATAAATTAAGCAAGATTACCTTGAATTTCATTTAACTCTTAAGACGCCTTAAGCTAAACCCTTAAATGTTAGATAATGGATTTTGTTGAAAATTGGAATAAGGATTTACAAATTTTATTACTATATTTTGATTTCAATGTTCGTAAGGAGAGATTGGAGTGGTGCAAAACTGTTCTTTCCAGCAATTCATTTTTGGTATTTTATTATATAAGAAGTTATGAGAAATAATTTTATTTACCTGCTAATATATTTTAACTGAAAATATTTATCTGCTTTATGAATAAATCGCTTATACCTCTTACCTTTCTATAGAATTAACATTCAGTGTTCTTCAGAATGATCTCAGACTAAACTTTACCATTCATGCTTTCCTCTAAAAATGTTACATCATAAAAAGATAATTTTCTAACCAGAGAAAGGTTAGTCTATCCCAATGATGAGGCAGACATTTTTGCTTTCTAATAAGAAAAGAACAAAGTTTAAACCAATTTTTGCAGTCTCTTCATTTGCTCTGCACACACCATAACTTTAAACTAACGACAGCAGTTAGTTGAGACCTGGATATGAGGGTCAGTCATCATTAACGAGCTACTCTCTTCTCGCATGTGAACTAAAAGATAAACCCTTAGTTTCAGTTATTAATAAGGGAAGTCCCTGTGAAGTAAATTATCACTTCAGAGTTAAGTGCGCTGTGAAAAACGCTATTTACAACCGATGTTATAAAGGTGGTCATCGACGCCCATTATGCTGACGTGCGCAAATTTTGTCAACCAGCAACTGCTGTTCACTTGCCCATTATGACATGCGCGGCTTTCCAAACAATTTGGCATAGGCCGTAATGAATGTCAAGATAAATCATGTGACGGTCAACGTCTTGATAAATACAAGCACTTTCAAAACTTTGTTTCACCATAAAATTGCAAAAAATACTAACAATCACCATAAAATACTTATGACTTCTTCTCACCTCCGCTCCCCAATCTTTTTTTGCATCTACAATTCAAGTTACAAGTTTCATCTTTTGGATAGAAATAAACATTACCATAATATAAGATTGACTATATGATTTATTCAGCAACCATATACTAGATCACAATATTTTTTATCTCAGTACTCCTTTGCCGCTATCTCTTTTGGACAGTTCATACACGGAAGTGAAACCAGGATAGTGAGATTTGAGGAAATGCGTTGCATGGAGAGAATTTATATGAGAAGCAAATATGTGTAATATAATGTGAGTTCGAAAGACGGCTTACTTATGATAACCCCATAGGAAAATAAAATATAAACCGTATAGGCAGCTGCATGCAGAAATGTAGTATGGCCACACTGAAAGAATAGGCGGGACTTCTTAGGTTAGTAGATGTAGCAAGGTCAGTTCAAAGAGGAATAAAGGAAAATATGGAAAGAGATTAGAATGGATTTGGGAGAAAGAGGGATAAATAAAAATCAGGTCAGAGATAGGTTAGTTTGCAAGTCAATTTCTAAAAACCGTCTAACATATAAAACAGACGTGATGATGATGATGATGATGATGATGATGATGATGATGATGATGATGATGATGATGATGAGAACGACGACGACGACGATGATAGGAATCTCGGGCAACGGTGGAGAGAGGCAGTATGATAAAAATTGTAAAAATGTTTTTTGTTAGACATTTTTATTAAATATTTTTAAAAAAAACTATTGAAATAATTTAATATTTTAAGAAATTTAATTTATTTAATTGTTTTCGTAGTATAAATAACACATATGAGTTCTGCACTATTTTAAACAAATTCTTTCAACCTATTTTTGCACCGGGCAACACTGGGTCGATCTGCTAGATTCTGATATGACTTTCATTGCTCGTGAAATAAAGAAGCTTTTGCAAGAGGACATTATCGAACCAAGCGATCCCCAATAAAGAGCTCAAGTACTGGTCACTTCTGGACATTACCATAAAAGCAGAATAGTTGTTAACTACTCATAAAAGATAAATAGATTCATGCTATTAAACATCTACCCACTCCTAAGATCAACAATAATCTAATGCATGAAGTGTGGATGAACTTCTCCTTTAGTCGCTTGGTGTCCAACGGATGCATATAATTAGATAGCTATTAAGAAATCTTGGGAGGAAATGCACAGGCTTTGGAATTGATGGTCAACTATATCACTTTCGTTGCTTTCTTTTTAGGAATGACCAATGGGTTTGCTTGATTTTAATGGTTATTATATATTTAATCCACTTTCTTTCTCTTTATGTTATTATGTTTTTATTTCTGATTAATTTTTAAATAAACAAAATAAAATTATTATGATTCAGAAAACTGTCTGTCTTCCATATTCTTTCACTACAACGCTGCTGGCATCTGTGTAATTTGAACAAACCTCCATTTTCCTTAACTTTTTCCTGTTATCTTCTGTTTTCTTCTTCCCACCCCTTCCTAAAAATCCATTTTATTTTTTGAATTCGTAAGTATTAGCTTTACAGTTTTATTTTTCTTTGGTTCTCCCGCTCGTTTTCATGTTTATGTCATCTTTATAAAAGTTTGAAAATCGCATTTGTTCACTCATATCTGCCAAAGTTTTCTGACAACGAAATTTATTAAAGACGAAATATGGAAAAATATTATGAGTTGATTTGATTGTATAGGTTGATGTTTGCCTATTCATCTCTATATTTCGTCAGATTTTATTTAAACTTTTAGTTCGTTATATATATATATATATATATATATATATATATATATATATATATATATATATATATATATATGTATATATATATTTGTCCAGATTGATATATATATATTGCCGCGTGTCTACAAATGGATCTTAAGGGAATTCGTTTTTTATTAGAAACTAGCGGGGGTACCCGGCGATGTCCGGGTGTTTTGAGGTGTGTGTGGTTTTGGGTAAATTCAAACTCCGGGGTTAAAATAAAAAAAAAAGTTTTGGTAGGTGAGTATTAGGATCGGACCCGAACCCTTGAGGCAAAGTTGAAAATTAAAGTGTGAAAAGAAAACGCACGATGTTAACCACTGGGCCACGGAGACATACAAGGGAAACGCTTATGAATTTATTTATTTAACTATTGACAGGTGGCAGCAATAAAATTTAACTCTGCTGCTTCTATTTAACCTAATTATTGAGGTCAAATAGAAATCATGCAGTTAACTTGGGCTTGTTTACCCAACTTTGACTGTTTTTTTTTTCCCAACAGATGTTCGGAAGGGGGAAACCAGCTCCCCATTGTCCAGATTGATTAGAAATTGTCTGATATATATATATATAAATATATATATAAATATATATATATAAATATATATATATAAATATATATATAAATATATATATATATATAAATATATATATATATATATATTTATATAAATAACTATATATATATATAAATATATATATATAAATATATATATATATATATATAAATATATATATATAAATATATATATATATATATATATATATATAAATATATATATATATATAAATATATATATATATATAAATATATATATATATAAATATATATATATATATAAATATATATATATATATAAATATATATATATATATTTATATAAATAACTATATATATATATAAATATATATATATAAATATATATATATATATATATATAAATATATATATAAATATATATATATAAATATATATATATATATATATATAAATATATATGAAAATAATAATCCAATGTATGAAAATATTTTTGAATGTAAAGACCGAAATTTATTTGCATATTCATCAACGTTTCGTCTTTATTTCAAGACTTTCTTAAGTTGACTGTTGGAGAAACTCATAAACATCAATATTTGAAGGTACGAGTATATGGTGTATTTAAAACTTAAAAGGAATATTTGTGTTTTTATGTTTTAATTGAACATTTTTCTTAAACGCACAATATATTTTGAGCTATAACGTCTATGTTTCGTATATGAATATATAAATAATTTTCGTTATTATTTTTTTTTCATTGTTCATATTTCATTTTCCATGTCTATTTTTTCGGCTTGTAACAGCAGTCAATTATGAAGATTTTTACTGCCAATTTTTTTTTAATTTTAAGCTAATTGTGACTATTAAAATGCGTCTATATTCTATTAGACATAATGTAATGAATTTGTGATAAGAAGTTTGCAGTTAACTTTTATTTTATTGTTTGGGCTTTGATATTTAGAAAGGCTAAGTTGTAAACAAAAAAAAAATGTGTTTGGATTATAAAATGGGTTCTGTACGAGTCACACTTCTCTCTTTGTGAACTTTATGTTTCAAAGAATAATTAACGATTTCATTTAATAACGGTATTAGCATGTAAACGAAAAAGCAATGCAAATGAACATATATTTATTGTTCACAAAAATGATTTCAGTTATCTCTACAAGCTCGACTTTTATTTCGCCTTAATCAGATTGATTAACTAGTAAATTCGACACCAGTTAAACGTTGCCCGTTTTTATAAACACAGGTTCGAATCGTATACGAATATTATAGATTGATGTATACAAAGATAGACTGAAAGAAAGAGGCTTAGACAGATTAATCTTTCAATGATATTCGTGCTTTATACTTTTTATAGTCTTACACTAGAAGAATCAACAATGTAAAAAAAGAAATAAATTTTTAGGTTTATAAAAGATATTGAAACACTATAAATCGCATCGATTGCGCTGATTCAATGAATATAAATCTATTTATTCTGTTTGACAGTATCCAAAATGTCTATGAGAAAAACCAAAATCTGAAAATTCTCTGTCCTATTAACATAGATAAATTGAATTGGTTCTGCGACAGATCAAAAGCTTTGCTTGTGGCAATGCAGTAAATCCACCCAGAGATTAGTTTACTCATTTGAGAAATAACGTTTTCCTATCAAAAGTTTCTAAATAGAAAAAGTTTTTTTTATCTTTGCAATGACACAATAATAATGGCAGTATTGAATAACTATCAGACAGCGTATACTTATTTGAATCCAGGTGCTGACCATGAGTAAAGGTAAAGAACAAAATACAAGATTTTTTAGATAGCTCGATAATGCGATACTAGAGCTATAAATATGTTGGCTTTGAAACGTTTAAAAATTACGTCAAGTGTGTGAATTCCATATAGAAACGTTGATTTAATTTTATTAAAAACAAATACGCACCAAGTGCGCTTGAAAGCCAAATCACAACATATTATTAGGAAAAATAAACAAATATTTTACTTGTTTGAAAATTATAACATAAATATATTTCGAAGCTAAACTCCATCTTCAGTATGTTGTTTTCTTTCTTTTTTCTTTTCTTCTTTCTCTTCATCTTGTAAAGTTTGGGAAGGAAAAGTAAAGAGCAGCGCGTTGTGTCTCAGCGATTGTATTTTGAAATCTTGGAACAGTGTGTAGGTAACGTGAGAATAACGTAAAGGGTGGTAATTCCATACAGAAACGTTGATTTAATTTGAAAAAAATAAAATACGCATCAAGACTGGCCTTGATGGAGGGAAGACTAAAACTTTCTGGTATGATTTCAAATGATCTGAAATAACAGCAAGAGGGGAACATGATTCCAAACAATTTTCATGTGTTATATCTGCCCTCTTTGGCTTTCATAGACGAAGTAAATTTCATAGTGTATAAGGATAATTTGATACTAGAGATATTCATAATCATACCCTATTTCATAAAGTGGTTTTAGGGAAATAAATAAATAAATAAATATATAAGATCAATTTAATTTGGACCCTAACACCTCGTGCCATTATGATTTGTTCAAAATCAAAATTGGACGAAGAATTTAAAATTTAATTACTGATACCCTATCCTCTTAATGTGATTAGGTCAGTTATGCAAGGAAAAATAACTGACTTTTCTGAAACTAGAATTCAAACAGTGAGTAAATGTCCAATATATGTACGTTTAAGTGGTTGGGGATAGTAAATGTGAAATTCACTAAACAAATCAGCTAAACGGTGCAAAAATGTTATTTTTCTTTTAATGTGCGTGTGTTGCTCTCTACGAGAACTTTAATGCCTTTATCTCGAAAAAATGCTTTACCCCCATCATAATAATAATGTAATTTACAATTTTGATTATAGTTGCTGTGCCAACTATGTGGGTTGAATAACATTGAGATTGGATGGAAGAGTCCAACAGCACGTATCTAGCAAAATCAGAAATGGAAAATACCGAGCAACAGAAATACTTGCCAACACATACGGGTCTTCAATAACTGACCATCTCATTAAAAACCTGTCATGTGCAGCGAACTTCAGCATGAACTCATTTTCAATCCTGAGTCTTGCTCACTCAATAATTCATTTAAAGATTTTGGAGATCGTTCACGTTCGGTTGAGAAGGACTTTTCTCTGTAAACAGAGGGGATGTCTCTTAGGTTTGAGCGTGATTAGTCTCTAAGATCGTCGATAAAAATACCATAACGCCGCTTTCTCTTCTTTCGTTTTTTTTAACACCCAAAACGGAACAAAACGTAATTTTATTTTAAATGTTCATATTTTCCCTTTCCCCATTTTAAATCCCTCAATACAGCTTTGAGAAAGCGAGGGGGAAACTAGTCAGCTGACTTCCCCCGTTATTTTTCGTTCCTCTTCTTCTCCCCTTGTTCTTTGTTTTAAAACGTATTTTAATTTTAATCATGAATTATAAACGTCTTTCCTTCATGATTGCAATAACTTGTGCAGTGAGCTATGTGACATTCGCCCATAAGGCCGCACATTAAGGGGATCATCCATCATTAAGAGCCTATATGATAAAATATCTTATATTTCCTCAAAACTTCTAGCCTTGATTGAGGGGGGACTAAAATTGCTGCTATGATTTCAAATGATCTGAAATAACAGCAAGGGGAGACTTGATTCCAAATATTTCTCATATGATATATCTATCCTCTTTGGTTTTCATAC
Organism: Euprymna scolopes; assembly: GCF_053919585.1. NCBI lineage: Eukaryota > Metazoa > Mollusca > Cephalopoda > Sepiida > Sepiolidae > Euprymna > Euprymna scolopes. The sequence goes on from NC_136504.1 coordinate 82,873,545, forward strand.
ATAAAGAAAATTTCAGAGTATGTAAGGATACTAAAGATATTCATAATTGTACCTTAGTTCTAAAAGAGAGGAGATAAACATAGAAATGTTTGGAATCAATTCTCTCCTTGCTGTTATTTGAGATCATTTGAAACCATAGCAACAAGTTTTAGTCTCCTCTCCCTCAAGGCCAAGGGTTTTGGGGAAATATACATATATATATATATATATATATATATATATATATATATATATATAATAAAAAGCGTCTACATTATTTAATAAATAATTTATGAGAGATATAAGAAGGTACACACACGTACCAAGCTATGATCTGATAGAAAATGAAATGTTTTTAAAATACCACCATCAGTTTTTTTTTTTTACTGAAAAGCATAATTGGTCAAAGAATAACAACTGGTCTTTCGATTTAATGCATTTTAGATAATACTCAATTAAATGATTTTTCTACTTTTTGATAGTGATGAATATAAAATACTTCTTGGGTTGACGATGAGTTCTGCTAGGAATGTCTAAATGATCTGACGGCAAACAGAGTTAAAATATACAAATGCTCAAATGTTTTATCATGACAAACATGACAAGTTTTATATGCTATAAAATGATGCACATATTCGGAATGAATTATAAATATGAAAAAAATTAATCTTCCATTCAAATTTATGTTAGTATAATATTGAGTTCTTGTATAATATCATTGAACAACAATTGTCTTTTTATTTATTTATTTGTTTATAATAGATAACTTCTTTTACAACCAAGATTTATATTGTGATATATAAAACTAGAGGGTGAATATATTATGTAAGTTTTTTTTTTTTTTTTTTTTTTACATAAGCATCACCACTTATCAAGGTCAAGAGGCCACTCAAGGATAAGGGTTAAAGAGTGTACAGTAGACATTGGACAATATAGTAATCATTAGTAATGAAAATTTGGTAAATTTGATAACTTATATAGAACGGCTCATCAAGAACTTATTTACGTTAGACTTGAACACAACCATATTGTAGTCAGCCGGAAAGCAGGAAAACGAAAGACAATTCCACAGGCGTTCAGTTCTTAGAAAGAAGCTTTGTTCATGGAATCTACGTTTAGGTTTAGGCACAGATAAAGAGTGGGGGGAATTATTGATAGTGTTTACAGCTAGACGAGTGTTTATTGTGAAAGTTTGGCGAGGGGGGACCATAGATTGAAGTTCAGTTGAACACCTTCCATGAAAATAACGATACATCAGAGACAAACTCGCAACATCTCTTCTGTGAGATAGAGGTTGCAAGGAAGAGAAAAGGACATCTCCTACGAGGCTACGAAGTCTATTTTGAACTCTATCAAGGCAGGACAAGTTCCTTTCTAGCAGCTCCTGCCCAGATGTGGCAACAATATTCCATCCTTGGACGTACCTGGCTCTTATATAGATAGCGAATAGCATCAGCAGTGAGATATTTACCGGATCGATAGAAAGATGCCACCATTTTTCCAGCGGCCTTGGCAACAAATTTGATGTATGTGTTCCATTTAAGATCAGGAGTAAAGGTTAAGCCCAGAAGCTTGTCAAAACTTGAGGCCTCCTGAAGACAAGAGCCATTCATTTCAATTGATGCCAGATGTGGATCAGAATGTTGATGATGTAAAGAGAGAAGCTTGGTTTTAGATGCATTAAAAGTAACCAGCCACTCCTTTCCCCATTGTACTACGTGCTCAAGATCAGAGGAGAGAGAATCGGAGAGAACTTGGTCGTTTACTGTCTTAGATGTGCTACCATAAATGGTAGTGTTCTTAAATGTCTACAAATGATGTAAGGATGTGATTTGGAAGATCATTAATGCAGATCAGGAAAAGAGTTGGGCCCAGGATGGACCCCTGAGGGACACCGGCATTAATACTGTGAGCTTCTGATTTTTGCCCCTCAACTACTACTCTTATGAACCTATCAGAAAGAAATACTTTAAAGTTGTCAAAGGTTCAAATTTGATGCACGGTAATGGAAGAAACAAAAATTGACATAAAGATGCTGCGACACAGAATTCATTATTAGAAAACTCGTTTAGTGAGCTAGAGAGATTGATAACTTTTATGAATTTGCGAAATCTGTAACTATAAAATTACGGTTTCATAAATGAGTGCCTTTGGTGTGCATTTTCTATTTATATATTATTTTTAGAGGAATCCATTTTGGATCATTATGGTTGTTGAGAGCAGGGTCACTAATTAAGGAAAATCAGAGTTTTATAGTTTGCATGGCTCAAATATGTCATACATTTTTATTTGAACAGTCTAGTTTAATAATACAAAACCAACTGTAAGTATAGGCGTCTATCATATATAAAATATAGATTTAAATATTTGACGCAGAAGAAAAGCATAGTTCTGTTCTCTATCAATAAAGGAGAGATTATTTTTGTCCCAATTTTCAGGAGATGGATTTTCCCTACTTTAAAAATCGACACTTGTATCTTACTTTGCTCATGTGGGGAGGCATGTAAATAATGACGTGCACTCATAAATGCTTCAGATAAACAAATAGAAAAACAACAAACAATGTACATGCAGCAGAAGGAACTAGTAGAAAGACAATATGAGAAGGAATGAGTGAAACAAACTAAGAGATGACATTGGATGCTTATATCAGTGCTGCCCCCAAACAAATGAAATGGAATCTATTATATAAAGGGCAACTCTGTGTGTGTGTGTGTGTGTGTGTGTGTGTGTGTGTGTGTGTGTGTGTGTGTGTGTCCAACAAAAAATAAAAAAATTCTACAAAACAAAGACTCACAAAGTTGATATGTGCGTTACCGGAATGAATAATATCTAAAAGTTAGAATAAAAATTATTCATTATTTGACTGATCCAAATTTCATTAGGGGTAGACTGTTTTCCAGTGATTAACTAAATGCCAGTAATTCTGATTTTTATCTCGAAATTAATTCCCTTATGTCGAATCAAATTGTTTGTGTGCGTACGTATGTACAGAGATAGAAATGGGCTAGGTAGAGAAAAAAACCGGTGTGAGGAGAGGGGGACACGGAATGTAAAAAGAGAGAAAAAAGTTATGCTAAAGTTTTGCCTCGCGCAACACCGGATAGCCCGGTTAATTGGTAATAAAATTCAAAATCATTTCTACAATTTAAATTGTTAAAATAAACCGCACTCTATGTCTGATTTGTACCCCAGGTTTCAGTTATTAACGTCCGACAGTTTTTGTTTATATCCTCCAAATATTAATCCCTAGGTTATTCAATAATATGTGCTGCATAATAATCGTTAGGCAGTTGAGGGCAGTCAAAGAGATGTTGTGAGGGATAAATAGTTGTTCAAACAGGATGGACAACTTCAAATGACACATTGCAATAACTGCAGAGACACTTTAGTGATAGTCTCATCAGTAGGACATGCAATCTAAAATGGTTTTCACACTCAATGGAACTTCAGATTTTATGTGTGGTGTTGACTTAAATATAGTGTTTATCAAATAATCCTCAGCCTATAACTGAACTACACAGGGCTATTACAGTCCAAATCAGTGCAGTGTCAAGAGAGGAATGTTTCAGAGTTATTGCACGTTGTATCCAGCTGTGTCTGCAATGCAAAGGAGCACATTTCGAGTATATCATTGAAATGCAATAGAATAAAAACTGTTGGATATTTTATAAATGAAACCTGGTGGACATGTCACGCATAGACAGAGGTTTGTTTGTATCAAATATGGTTAGATCGTGGAAAGGATTTTTTATTTTTTAACGATTCCATAATTGGTATTTTTCTAGTTAGTCTAATAAGACTGGGCTAGTGTTTCAGAGACCTGAAGAAATATACAAGATTATAAGTTGTTCATGTCTCCCATAACTACAATAGTCTGATCTTCATAAATAAATGTTTGTTGAGTAGATAGCCAGAAGAATTCATATAATCTAACATTCTTAATGCGAAAATGTTTGCATTTCAAGCCAAACAGATAATCTTTCGTCGTTGTACTGCTTCTGCGATTTGATAGAGGGAATCAAATTAAGTAAATATTTGTATACGCCGTGTGCAGATGTCTGTAGGCAAAGGAGGTGAAAAAAACGGAGAAAGAATTTCTGGAGTTGGATTAATCTGAGACAAAAGCAAAAGCAGACAAAGTTGATTAGTCATGTCTTTCTATGGCACCATTCGTTTTCCATTTTTGTTTTCTTTAAAACTGTGGATGACTTTTAAGATAGACGTTTGAAACTGCGTCTTTTTACATATACCATTTGCTTGTCGGTCACGTTTCAATTTTATATAAGGTTCTCATCGTTAATAATCGCACAAATTGCATCGGCGTATCTTAACTTACATGTGAACAAGAATCTTGATGAGAGACTCTATCCGTTGCCTGATGTGTTTCTATTATTATTTGCCTTCCCACGAAGGCAGAGTTAAACACAATATTTGATTTTAATGTGGTGAAAATCCAGCTCTCTGAAAAAACAAAATTTTTAATTGCCTCAGTTTTGATGTCTTTTTTCTCCTTCACTAACAAAGAACAGAAAAGATGGACTGTAGTAACAGAACATGTATTACACTTTGCCCCCACTTAAAAAAGGCTGATGTTTACTGCTTGAATTTAAAGTAGATGTATTGTTGGTCTGTCATAGTAAAGTCTGTAATAACATTCTCGTGGATCTGTTACTCTTAACTTTGAAATAGCATTTTTTTTGTCTGTAATGTTTAACTTTGAAATAGCATTTTATTGATCTGTCACGAATATAACTGAAACAGAATTTTTATTTTCAGAATTAACTTTGAAATAGCATTTCTCTGGTTTGTCATGCTTAAATAAAAAAATATTTTTTCATTGATCTGTCAGGATAACTTTGAAATAAAATGTTATTGGTTTCTTATGCTTAATTTTGAAATCTTTTTATAGGTTTGATAAGTGTAACTTTGAAATAGCATTTTTATTGGTCTATCAGGCTTAATTTATTTTTGTTTGTCATGTTTAACTTTGAAATAAATTTTTATTGGTCTGTTATTCTTAACATTAAAAACGCATTTCATAGGTCTGTCAATTCAACTTTGAACTAGCATTTTTTTGTTCATCATGCTAAATTTGGACTTAGCATTTTTATTGGTTTGTCATATAAAACTTTGGAATAACATCAATATCTCAACGTGTGCAAATTGAATAATGACATTTTAAATGCGTCTAATCAACTTTATAAGAGGCTCCATCTGTACGTTCGTGTGTCAAGCTTAAATTTTTGATAGCACCTTTTTTAGTTTGTCACACTGGCAATAAAATTCTCGTAGGTTTGTCGCTCTAAAGTTTGCAGATAAAAAACAGGGAAAAACTAAACTTTTGCATACTTTATTCTCTATTCATTTGCAATGCTTTCTTAAATGTGAAAGCAGCTTTCTTCTGTTTTTTACATGCATGAAAAATAACGTATCGAACAGCTATATCGAATGAATAAAACGATTCCAAATTGCAATAAAAGTTTATAACATTAGGTAAAAGTGGAATACCAATAAAAATAAAGTTTTAAAAGGCAAGTCTTTAATTGGTCCTATGAAGCACTGTTACCTAATGTTATAAACTTTGTTTTTCTTTTATTTTAAATAAAATTATTTGAAAACGATTCCAACTTGCAATACAAATATTAATAAAATTTGTAAAATACCGATGAAAAAAAAAAACAGTTTTTTTTTTATTTGTATATTTTAAATGTGAAAAAATGTCGATTTAAAAAAAACTTTCATGACTTTGCTTTTATGCAATTTCGCATGCACAGAATTTTTCGAACCGACAATAAACATTTGAATATGTGCAGCAAATATGATCTTTGATTGTTATGCCTAGTTACCGCCAATCGATCGAAATCTACTTTTTCTCAAGCGTGTAAAAATCTATTCAAATCGGTTATTTCTGAACAACTTTTGGTTTTACCAGAAATATAAAACCCTGAAGTTTATTATGTTAAAGGCAAAATAATATAATACTTTTCTATCATTTTTATTAGAATTTTAAATTTTAAGTTTAAAAAGAAACAACAAAAAAAACGCACCAATTTTCTGCCGTATACAATTTTTTAAAAGTTTTCAAATCAATTAAACTAACTTTTTATGTTTAAATAAAATTTATTATGATTGGCGCTCAGAATATGCAAAAAAATTAGCATATAATTGCCTTATATTTAATTATTTCCCACGATCTCGTATTTTAGAACCATGTGCTTACCACCGCCATCTTGGATTTTAGGTATGGGAACTCAGTCGTGTCTAAATATTTATTTAAGCCTTTTCATGAATTTTAATGCAACTAGACAGGCAAATACATGTTTTTCAAATAATTGAATTAAATTATAATTACAAATGTCATTTATGGTGAAATATGTTATTTTTAGCTTTATAATTTTTTCATTCATAATAATTGATCAATCAAGCTATAAATGTTTCCTAGTACTTGTTAAAACTTGAGAAAAACTGCTTTCTTGTACCAGTACATAAAGAATGGTTTAAAGATTCTTAAAAGAATAAACTGGGAAATATAATGCTAAAAAGAATAAACAGGGAAATATAATGCTAAAAAAAGAATAAACTGGGAAATATAATGCTAAAAAGAATAAACTGGGAAGTATAATGCTAAAAATGAATAAACTGGGAAATATAATGCTAAAAAGAATAAACAGGGAAATATAATGCTAAAAAAAGAATAAACTGGGAAATATAATGCTAAAAAAGAATGAACTGGGAAATATAATGCTAAAAAAGAATAAACTGGGAAGTATAATGCTAAAAATGAATAAACTGGGAAATATAATGCTAAAAAGAATAAACTGGGAAATATAATGCTAAAAATGAAAAACTGGGAAATATAATGCTAAAATGAATAAACTGGGAAATATAATGCTAAAAATGAATAAACTGGGAAATATAATGCTAAAAATGAATAAACTGGGAAATATAATGCTAAAAAGAATAAACTAGGAAATATAATGCTAAAATGAATAAACTGGGAAATATAATGCTAAAAAAGAATAAACTGGGAAATATAATGCTAAAAAGAATAAACTGGGAAATATAATGCTAAAAAGAATAAACTAGGAAATATAATGCTAAAAAGAATAAACTGGGAAATATAATGCTAAAAATGAATAAACTGGGAAATATAATGCTAAAAAAGAATAAACTGGGAAATATAATGCTAAAAAGAATAAACTGGGAAATATAATGCTAAAAAGAATAAACTGGGAAATATAATGCTAAAAAGAATAAACTGGGAAATATAATGCTAAAAAGAATAAACTGGGAAATATAATGCTAAAAAGAATAAACTGGGAAATATAATGCTAAAAAAGAATAAACTGGGAAATATAATACTAAAAAGAATAAACTGGGAAATATAATGCTAAAAATTATGTTTCATGCAAAAATAGAATTTTTACATCAAACATAAATTTTTAGCATTATATTTCCCAGTTTTAATATCGCTTTTAGTTAGTTTTTAATTTAATGATTAATATCATTGTTCTTTTCTTTTTTTCTGGTTAATAATAACTAATGAGCCACACTTTTGTCCATAAAGTAGATGATACTGTTTTTTCTCCAATTTTTTATTGCATAAATCAAGTTGGCAAAGACTTTCATCAGAACTTGGTGGCCTTAATAGGGCTGTTTTTGGTAACTCTCTGGGAGGTGCAACTTGTTAGAATGTCACAACCATCATCTACGGAAATCAATATCTTTATAGTTATAGTCAATTTTCAAAAAAGGAAATAACAACTTTTTATTAACCGTAACGAGCTACAGTATCTTGAAAAAAAAAGTAATACGCATATACAATTATCACTTATAATTTTCATACCCTGTTTTTTTTTTTTTAATTTTATTACTTTTTTTCTTGTATCGATTCTTTAAAGCATTCTTTATGTACTGGTACAAGGAAAGTTTCACATTCTAAAATAAAAATTTTAATTTATTTTTAAAGATTGAAAAGTATGCCTATTTTAGCATTTTTGTAAAAAAAAATATTTTCTGATCCTCATCTGAAAGATAATAATTATTGATAACACATTACATGAATATCACACTTCAAAACGCAAAAGATAAAAAAAGATTAAACACATTAAAATTTCCGATTTCAATCTTCGATATCGAAGGCACCCTGTGAATTTTCTTTTTTTTTTTTTTTTTTTTTATACACTCGTTCAACCTCCTGCCACAAAATGAGTGTGTGCTTAGTGGATCTCTTGGACTCTAAGGGGTCGAACAAGGGACAAATAAGGAATCGGGACACGAAGCCCTCTCAGAATATATTTGTACAACGAATATAAAAAAAGTTACACCCATATAAAGTGGATTCTTTACTTATTAATCGGTAAAAACTTTACATTGATTAACCTGATTTTTTTGGTAGATTTTTAAAGACAGACTGTTATGAAAATAAAAAAAACACTTCCTAAATTTGGCGGCCATTAGTAATGCCTATATATCTATATATAAATTTTGGTAGTTCCATTATATACGTGTTGTGTGTGTGTGCATGTAGAATCTATATATATATAGTTATGTGTGTGTTTTGAAGAATTAATCTCTTTGCTTAATACAGATTAAATAAAATATTTTAGTATAAAAATAGGCATGTAGTGACTGTTCAAAAATTCTTTTAGGGTAGATTTCGAAATGAATATATAACTTTTGAAACTTCTATATTTGCATGTGCATATGTATATAAGTATATATGTTTGTATTTGTGTGTACATATTTATATATGTCTGAGTAAATCCAGGCTTAAGATATACAAAAGTAGGTATTAACGAACTCAGCGAAGTTGTTAGACAGTGTTCGATAACGTTGTGTGTTTGTGTGTGTGAGTTTATATGTGTGTGTGTATTTCTAATTTTAATAAAAAAAAGGGTAAGCTTCGTAGGGGTGAAATTTTGATGTTATAAGTTTTTCTCTCTCTTTTTTCTTTGGCCAATAACTTATACAAAATGCCTGACTATTTGATTCACTGAAAATTGGAAGGTGAGAGAGCTTATGTATATCTGACAAATCTATTAGGAGGAGGAAAGAGACAACAGCGTTTAACTATTGAAAGTTTCCTTTGCTAATTTTACAATTTTATTATAAATTTTACTGTCTACTTTTTATTTTATTTTACAATTTTATTGATTTATTTAATACATTAGCCTTTCATTTAATCCTTTTAAGTCATTGTTGAAACGTTGATTTATCTGAGTGAGATGTTTCTGATGTAATTTACCAGATTCTGTTTTGATGAAATTCGATCTTTTAGAAAATATGTTGCAATATTTGACCTCAAATAAACATTGACTGGAATTAGCTTTAAAATATAGTACCTTTGTGTACTTGAAATATTATTTGAAAATGATCTGATATTTAAACATAGAAACATAAATAAATCTAAGCCTGATGAACCCAGAGACGCGTTTATAATTAAAACTCACAAAAGCCCAGAATTGCTCGCCTGAGTCACATATCCAGTTTGAAACCTAAGGTACTATGTTGATCTGAACTTTTGTTACTTTGTGAATAAATAAATATGTTTTTATTAAATATTCAAGCTTTCTATTGGATTTTTCTTACCTAACAAAACTAACGATTGAACTGATAACATTGTGAAACACAGAAATTAAGATAATACATAGACAGATAAACAAATCCACACAAGAAATGGGTAATACGATTAACAAGTAAAGAAAAATAGAAATATAAATAAGGACAGATATAAACATGCATGTAGACATGCGTGCATACATAAATATAAGGAACTAATACGCATGTGACATATGGGAAATAAAAACGAATAACAAATAACTAATAAAAAAAAAACGACGATTTTTATAGGACTAAAAATCATAACCAATCGCTAAAATGATATAACAGGGTTGAAAAAAATGCGTACTGCAGAATTAATTCCCGCAAGTCATGCGGCCAGATTCGGAGACTAGATCATCTGAAGATTGCACCATGGTAACGAGATGCAATTAAAAACAATTTATCTTTTAATGTAATACTATCTGCTTTTGTCGACTCGCTATCGCCTCGCAAAGTTCACTACCTAAATAATGTATTAATTGAAATCTAGCGGGGCCTGGGAAAATTCCACAGTGGACTCTTTTATATGTAATATATTGATGTTGGCATTCCGTGGATGTTTAGCGTCAATGGACACGCCCTGATTGGGATGTCCGATCTAGCCTGATCGTAAAATACGCTTAAATATGATATTTTAATTCTTGAAGATTTCGTATATATAATTATGGGGTCAATTTTCTATTGATTCTTATATATTTTAAAGTTATGATATAAAAAAATATATCCATATGACTTAGGTGTATTAGCTTAAATCGAAACCGAAACCAAAACTTATGAAATATATATATATATATATATATATATATATATATATATATTTAACTTGAGTTCCTTCAGCTATATACGAAACCGAAACGAAAACTTATGAAATATTCTTAGTATAATCATTTATAAAAAAAAAATAGATGGCTTCAGTGCCATCAGCTGTAATCCGAACCGAAACCAAAACTTATGAAGAATTCTTGGTAAAATTATTTATTACAAGAAATGGAAGGTTATAACAATTGAACAACATTTACTCGGAAGAAAAAAAAAGATGTAAGCTGACACACAAAATAAATAACATACACGGTATCCTATTAATATATAACTAGCGGGACCTGTGGAAACACTACAGGGGACTCATTCATACGTAATATATTGATGTTGGCATTCTGTAGATGTTCAGTGTAAATAGAGACGCTGTGATATTATTGTAGCTATTTTGTTAAAACTGCAAAAGTATTTATCTAAGCTAGCACGAACGCCCGGCAAAGCCCGGTCGTAAAGTAGGCTTAAATATGATATTTTAATTCTTGCAGATTTCGTATATATTATTATAGAGTTAATGTTCTATCGATTTTTATATGTTACAAAGTTGCAATTTAAAAAAAATATATATATATCCATATGACGGGCGCATTAGTTTGAATCTAAACCGAAATAAAAACTTATGAAAAAATTTATGTATATAGATATAACTTGAGTTCCTTCAGCCATAACCGAAATCTAAATCAAAACTTATGAACAATTCTTGATAAAATTATTTATAAAAGAAAATAGATTACTGGAGTGCCATCAGCAATAATCGAAACCGAAACCAAAACTTATAAAGAATTCTTGGTAAAATTATTTATGACAAGAAATAGAAATACATAACAATTAAACGACCCGGATGTAAGCGTGACACAGAAAATAACACACATGCTATCGTATTAATATATAGATAATGCTCAACAATTCTGTAAACACAAAACAAAATCATTTATTCGTGTAGATAAATATTAACAGTTTTGTAAGTTCTAGATAAACTGATTTGTCTTTGAAATGTTACCTAAATAAAGAAAAAGAAAGGTTAAATGAAAATTAACTTTTCACTTGTAATTTAGAAATAGATTGTAACTTATTAAAAATCAAGTCGGCCCCTTTAAAGAGAGGAACACAAATGCTAAATATTTGTCCCGAAAAAAACAATATTACGAAGCAGAATTATTAGTTATATTAAAATCAAAACAATTATTGAATTTAAAAAATAATAATATTTAATTAATAAAAAGTCCTTTTTCAGAATCAATATGCAAATTAGTTAATATTGCGACTTATGTCATATACACATATGCAGTATATATATAAAAAAAGATGGTACGTCTAATGCGCAACATAAAATAGAATATTTTGATTTTACTGTTACTTCGAGAATTGCGCCCGACTTTCGCATGTATTCATTTCGATATATAGCCGCACTGAGTACTCAAAGGCAACACATATATGGATGATAAATTATTAAAAGAAGACATGGCTAAAACTTGGTTGACTTTAAATCGCTAATTACCAAAATCTGCATGTGCTTTTCTAACAAATAGGTAAATACCACGAAATATCGCCATGAACGGAGTAGTAACGATTTCCTTAACGTTTTCTATAATCATTTTTGTCTATAGAAGAGAACATATCCATTCTCCTATATAATAAAATGACTACAGAAATTCGCTCTGGACCAAAGTATCGTAGGTTTGCAACAACAGATCCCACATACAATTTCATTACGTCTAGGCTATTAGCCACTATCTCATATAACTTTCGATCATCGTTTTAGACAAATTAAGTAGTCATAATGAAATGCTGCATTGCATAGGAGCAATACCATCATAATCGCAACATCTTTAGACGAAGCAGTCCCCATTTTTCCTCTATGTACTTAGTCCTCTCACCACCATCAGTCAACATCAGAAGTAAATCTACACTTTCCACACATATATTGTGATAACGCTGATCATAACTGGCCCACACGCACATAGTCCTAACATAATCTTCCCAAATTCCGGTTCATAAATAATAACGGCCCGCTTGCCTAATTCGGCACATTCTGACTGGCTGAGACCTGATTAAAAATATTCCGGAATTAAATTATTACCTTCATAAACGAACGCTTCAGAAATTTTACAATATGGCGTCGCTCTCTCTTAACCGCTAATAAACAGAAAATTAAATGGTGATAACCTTACACTTATTCTAAGTTAAAACGCCAATATATTATGCAGGTATATTTTAAAGTTAATTTTATTGGCTAGAGAAACACTTATTTTTATATATTTATTTTTCCACCAGTTTTACTTTCTGTTGAGTATTTTACTTGATTTTCTTTTTCGGACTGATTATCGATAATCAACGGACGTTAATTTTACTTTTTTGGGGGAGGGGTAATTTGCAGAGACAAGTGATTTTCGAGATATATAGATCTGTATTATGCACTGTAATTCACTGGCTGCCAGGTTCGTACGCACGTGTTATAAATAAATCTAGTTCTCCCTGACAAAGAAAATATAAACACAGCATTGGCTTGGGAATGTAAATATGTACAAATACCTACACCCAAATAACCAGCCCTGAAAAAAGAACATTTACGGGTACCAATATTTATTTTTAAATTTTGGAGCTATTATCGATCCTTCCAGAGTGCTATATTTGTTTTGTTTCACTTTGTTTTATTTATTTTGGCATTTGCTATCCCTGTGGACAATTTGAAACATTTTTATATTTTTCAATGATTACCAGTTTTACCTTCTGTGGTGTATTTTATTTATCTTTCTTTTTCGGACTTATTATCGAGACTGCACAGACGTTCACTTTGCTTTGGGTTTTTTTTTTTTTTTTTTTTTTTGTGGGGAGTAAATTATTACATTAGGTTCACATCCTCAATTTTCTTTTAAATGACGACTTTTAATGTTTTTTGTACTATGCCGAATAAGAAAATCTCATTTAAATTTTATAGAGACATGTAGTTTTCAAGGTATATAGACTTGTATTCTGCCATAATTCACTGGTCGCCAAGTTTGTACTCATGCGCTAAATCTATTTCTTTCCGACTGACACTATCACCCATCAACAGTTAAATGTGAAGTAAATATTTTTACACTCACACCAAAACTGGAGTGCCTATTCTAAAAGCCATTCTTAATATAGGAAAGTTGGGGGTGTCTATTCCAAAAGCAGTTCTTAACATGGGGGGGGGGCATCTATTCCGAAAGGGGTTCTTAACATGGAGAGGTTGGGGTGTCTATTCCAAAAGCCGTTCTTAACATTAAATTACACATAGAAGTGAAAAAAGTCTTAATTTTAAAGTTAATTCTAAAGTTTTTACACGCGTACACTTTACTAATTTCTCAGTTGTGAAAAAAGTGGATTTGTTTCCGCTAGGTGGCAGTGTTAGTCACAGAGAAGTAGATTTGTTTATCACGCATGCGTACAAATATGGCGACTAGTGAACTACAGTGCATAATATAGTTTTTTATATCTAGAAAACTACTTGTCTCTTCAAAATTTAAATGAGATTTTCTTATTCACCAGAGTCGAAAACCTTTAAAAAGCCGTCATTAGAAGGAAAATTGTGAAGGTGGACCTAGCATAAACAATCATCTTTTTATGCATGAATGTTACCATGACGGAATTATTGCGGTGATATTTAGAAAACCCATTCTTCACATGCAAAGGATAGGGTGTGTTTTTTTTTTTATTGTACTAAGTTTTTAAAAAAGTGATGTAATACTGAAATTTAATTTAATACTGTTGGTGGAAGATTTGAAAAGAAGAGAAAGACTTGAATAACAAATGGAAACAGCCAGAACTGATTTCGATCGCACTAATGAGTTATTATACACTGAGGATCCTTAACTGCGAAAACTTCCGTTTTTACGTTCTATTATTAGTCTAATGGACAATTGTTCATAAGTTTATTAATTCATACTGATTTACGCATCCCCCCTTTTTTTCTTTTTTTTTTTTCTTTTTAGAATAAAACAGTTCCTGTAGGTCTCGTCCCAAACCAGCACTAATCGCCAGTGAAAGCCAGATTATTACATTTCGGCCACGGCCGCTAGTATCCGCAATTTTCCAGGGACAGCAGTGGCCACCAACAACAAGTAGTTTAATTTTTCACGGGGGAGTGTCATGCTTCCACTGGGCAACGCCGGTTAATGGGTCCTTCTAGTTTGTTATAATGATAGGTAGAATAGATGAACTTGACCTTTGAAAGTATTTTTGTAATTTAAGTCGATAATTATGAACATCTGTGCGCGCGTCTGTGTATAAAAATGTTTGCGTGATAGAATAAAAACGAAACACCTGTGTATTTGCTTCATGGCGACAGATAATCGATTAGAAGGAAAGCATTCGGAAATCTTAAGTAATTACCTATATATTAAAAATGATAGTGAATTTGTGATTACGTGACAAAAGGAATACACAGAGTAAACATGAATAAGACAGTAATTTGACAATACACAAACGCGAATCTCACGTAATTCTAAAAGATTTTGAAACTGGATACGTGTTTTATAAATTAAAAAAAAAACATACTTAAATATCTTTATACCAAATAACTCTTGTTATTATCTGGTCAAAATAGATCTAAAAAGTATTCGGCATTAATAAAATAAAATCAGTTTTTGCTTAAAATAACATAATTCCCAATGTTTTGCCAAAAAAAAAAAAACGAAAAAAAAAAAACTATGTTACTTATTCTGTCATGCAAATACTAAGAAACATATCTTTCAAGAAATTTCACAAATATTTTTCTGCATACTTGTCCTAAAGTGGTAGAAGTAATAAAAAGTTGGAAATTGACATACCAAGTTAGTGTAACAACACCACTCAAGGTGCGGGTATAAACTCGGATAAAGAAAAATTGGTATTGATCCAGAACCTGACCTAAAGCCGCATCGACAGCTTCATGCAGTTTACAACAAGCTACCGGAAATAGCAAACGCAATTACCCAATCAGCAATCATATGTCAGCAGACGACGTTTTCGTTCACATGAACTAAAACATCACTTATTTGATACTATTCTTGAAAATAAAATTGTTTTCGATCATAGTTGTTTTTATTTAAAAAAAATCTTATTTTATTGAATATTAGCGGGGGGGGGTACCCGGCGTTGCCCGGGTGTTTGGAGGTGTGTGTGGTTTTGGGTAAATCAAAACTCCGGGCGGGGGGGGGGGGGTTGTTAAAATAATAAAAAAAAGTTTTGGTAGGTAAGTATGAGGATCGAACTCGAACCCTTGAGGCAAAGTTGGAAGTTATTTGTTTCTAATTTTGAAATTTTAATCAAAATATATTAAATTAGAATATGCATCACAGAAATACACACACACACACACACACACACACATATATATATATTAATTTTATTTATACAAACATTAATAGCTACATATGTGCATACATGTTTCTGTAATCACCCACGTTGGGGGATTACGTCTTCAGGCCAAGAATTACCGTCGAAAGTGATATTTCCACCAAATACATTTTCCTATTTCGTTTATCAAGTTAGAATGCAACCTGGGTGGGAGTCATAAAAACGGTAAAAGGATGAGTAAGGTCTTTGAAGATAATAAACATCTTTTTCATTTCCCTTTCCCCCCATCCAACCTAACTTTTGTTTTTATGGCATAAGGTACTTGAGAATTTAGTTTTTTTGTCTTGGAGTCTGTAAGTTAAGAACCTTAGGTGATACAACGAAACAGGACTATATATATATATATATATATATATATATATATATATACAGTCCTGTTTCGTTGTATCACAACTCATCAGTGCCACTAGACTAGCACCTCTCCCAAGCCGAGGATGGAATCTAGAACCATCGCGTTGACAGTCAGCAGTTATACACACACACACATACACACATATATGTATATACATTAGTGACAGGGGAGACAACTGAAGTAGCAAAGTCGAAAAATGTAGGTGAGACAACCGGTGCAGCAAAAACGAAGCTGCTTGCGAGGACAATATATACACAAATGTAGGCAAATTCGGACATATTTTATTAGTGTAAAAATATAGGTTCTACCAGACGACAATTACCAAATAAATACTATCCCTAAAATCAATAACAGACGCCCCCCCCAAAAAAAAGGTGGCTATAAAATGGGTGTTCATTTTACGTTAAATTGATATAGAAAAGTGATTCCGCACATTTTAAAACAATAATTTCTTCATATCTCGAAAACTATTCGTTTCCTGAGATTTGTAACTGTTATTTCAGTTTTCAGCATCTTTCAAACCTATAATAGTCGTAATTTAAAAGGATTTTTGTGGTGGAAAGATAGTGCAACTTTACCAATCTTTCAATGATAGTCATTTGTTTTCCTAGTTTTGCATATGAATACATATGAATAGATACAAAATATCTGATATTTCCACAAAACTTGATGGGGGTGGGGAACTAAAACTTGCAGCTATGATTTCAAATGATATCAAATAACAGCAAGGGAAGACTTCATCCCAAATATTTCTCATCTATATTATATTTCCCCTCTTTGGTTTTCACAATGTATAAGGATTCTTTGATACTGGAGATATCCATAATCGTACCCTATTTCCAAAAGAGGAGAGATATAACATATGTGAAACATTTGGAATCAAGACTCTCCTTGCTGTTATTTCAGATCATTTAAAACCATAGCAACAAGTTTTAGTCTCCTCTCCATCAAGGCCAGAGTTTTTTTGGGATATATATATATATATATATATATATATATATATATATATATATAGATAGATAGATAGATATAGATATAGATATATATATATATATGTTATGAATATAATCAGTGTAGACCTGGAATTAATCATTTATGGGTAACTGTCAGCTTCACACTTTCATAAGATGATATACTATCTGAAAGGATTCTGCTGATTGTTTTTTAGGAAAAGAAAATTTAAATATCTTACAAATAACCTTTTTTTTAACAAAGTTTGATGAAGTTATTGAAAGTGTTTGCAGATTTCTCAACTGTCAAGATAAGAACACATTGTTTAGCAAGCAAGAAAGTAATTTTGTCACATGAAACTCTGGCAACCGTTCAAATATGCAAAGAAAATATGAATTACTTATTTGCTCAGTATTTCCGATCGACAGCAACCTGTCAAATTTGACAATCGCTGAAACTTATTCATTTGTTCACACATTTACATAACTGATTGTCAGTGAAGATGATTTAGATACTGTTATGATATGAGTTCCATAGTCAACATAGAAAGGTAAATATTTGTAAATAGAGTTATAACAACCATCATTATTAAAAGTATATACATCTTAATACGTATTTAGAGGAACAACATGCGTAGATACATTTAAACAAAATGGACGGAATGATCTCAAGGGCCGGTTAAAGTATTTTCTTCTCACGAGGAAATCGATAATGAGAAATATTAATTCACAAATGTATAAAGCAAGCGATGAACTGTAGATTCAAGTAAATTGGTTGTAAGCAATAATAATAAATTGAATTCAATATTCAGAGCTATAAAATAAATAAATATTTAATTGAGCCATAATAACTATCATTACGAAAATTATATGCATACATGTTTAGCGGTATAAAATTTATACATTTGAACAAAATTTACGAAATAATCGGGAACAATCTTCTTAGCAGGAGAAAATCGGTAGTTTTAAAATGAATGAGAAATATTAACGAAAATAATAGGCATCGAGGAAGTGTTATACATACAGAATTAGACGGTAAGTGAATAAAATAAATTTAATACGAACTTAAAAAGCATTAAAAGGGCGCAGCGTGGGTAAAGGGTGGGTTCAAATAAAACAGAGAAATGACTTTTAGATTATTAGAAGTGGACCTGTTTCTGTAGATATGTTCCTCGTGGATGGCCTATATAAATTGTTGTTTTTTATGTTTTATACATACATCGTGTATAAATGACGAAAAGTTTTTCTTTTGAAAAAGAGAAGTATATTCTCGCAATTATCAAATACATTCAACCTCCCGGTTATATTTTAACAGTAAGATCATATTTACTGATATTTTGAAAAATACATAGGTATACGATGATTTATAAATACATAGATATATAATGATTCATATTCTTAATATGACCTTCGTTCGTTTGTCTGGTTTTGTTCATACCTCATGCCCCTTCATCATCCTGATATACTACATTACTAACAGGTTTCTAATACACTTACATATTTGTTTACTAGCAATGCTTCAAAAATCTATCTTCCCTTCTTGTATGTATCGGTAATTTTACCGATATATATATATATATATATATATATATATATATATATATATATATATATATTACATTTTTAATATGAGATTATATATGATTATTTCCATGATCAGAAAATGCTGCAGCCCACACAAACCATGTAAGCCAATCAGTTTCTACTTAACTTGGAATCATCAGTAGTCTACATTCGAATTCAGGATTCAAAACACAAGTTACTTGTATGCGAGGCGAGTACTCTGCCTCCTGAGCAACCACCCCACATACAAGAAAGTCTGTTGACAAGTACTGACCAGCTGTGAAATGTATATGTTCTTCTCAATAATCGTGATGAATCCAGAGTGTTGTCTCACTAGTAAGGATTTGGGGTTTAAGGTTGTTTATTATTATTATTATTATTATTATTATTATTATTATTATTATTATTATTATTCCCTGCAGTGACTTAGTCAACAATACATTGTAAACTACATTGCACTGTAGAAAATCTACTGTTAGTTTCATAAAAGTATTTTTATTATCTTTTATATATATATATATAATGGCTTGAGTTAAAGTTTAAAATGCAAAGACAAACAGCACGGTTCAGTTGTGCTCTAAACAGAAACTTTCATTTCGAAAGTGCTCCTGTCATATCAAAGAACCTACTGTTGATTTTACATGCCAGGCCTTTTTGCTTCTGTGATAATAAAATTTCCTAAATGTACTTGTGACATTGAGCTGTATAAGGTGTTAACTTTAGTCAAAATCGTCTGTTCCTTCTTTCATCGTTTTTTTTTTTTCGATTATCTATGATGATACTTATCGAAGACATTCTGATACAAAACCTAAGAACACTGTCAGGCACGTAAAGTACATTTGTGTGTAATTAAAAAAAATGTTCAAGCAGTTTTGGAGTCAATAGGGAACTCTTTATCTCTTTCTCTCTCACACACATACACACAAAGATCTTATATATATATATATATATATATATATATATATATATATATATATATATATATCAGCAGACGTGCAGACATTTTTAAAACAATGTTTCGTAAGAGTATTTTTATATAGAAAACCACAAGAATGTGTTTGTTAAAATAAATTTTATTTATTTTAATCCGAATGAAAATCTTTCTTGTCAAAACAAAATGTGTTTTTCTTTTTCATTATCCACTTTCTGGCGCAAAAATGGTCGATATGTCCGTTGACGCGATTACTAGGTCATAAAATAAAAAAGGAAAGAAAAACTTTTAAACATATAAAATGGACGTTAAACCGAATAAGATTATGATGATGAGTTACACAGATGTGATCCAATTCAAATTTTAAGATATTTTATTAATGGCAATATTCCCCTTTTCAATCACGGTGACTGTATTATCTCACACCACTGCCAGTAATACGCACTTTAATAGCCGTTCCTTTTCGTGGCAGCCATCTTTTAGCCAAGATGCCAAGATGTAGTCCTCACAATTTTACAAGGAAACCCAAATTCTAAAATCTGCAATGAGGAAAATTTCATCAAAATACAAAAAAAAAAAAAAATAAAAAGATGACAGAAATCCTGATTTCTCTTTCATTTAAAAACTGAAACCTGTTTGGCTTGTTAACCTTACCGAAAAAAAAGAATCGAAAAAATTGTCACATAAAAAAGTGTTTCTTGCGAAATATCATTTGCGGGGGAAAAAACACCTATTTTCTTTGGCCTACAAGAAATATATTTATACAAAAACACCAGATGACGGGGGTATTAGTTTTGTATTCAGAGTGGTGTTTGTAATTTGAATAGAAAATAGAAAATTGATGAATTAGTAATCCTGACTGTCTATGCAAAAGATTTTCTGATAACATAGAAAAACGTGTTTAGACAATAAACCGGATGCACAGCAAAAAGTTCGACGCATTTACTGACAATCACCGAGAATAACAGAGCAACGTCGACTGATCAAAAATTGCTTAGGGTTTTTTTTAATCATTGTTAAAATATTTGTATACTGATATTTTAAAACTGCATTAAGAATTTTATGCTGAAGTCAACCAGGTGTTACGAATACCATTTTTTATCTGTAGAGAACTGTGTTGTTGTTATTATTATTATTATTATTATTATTATTATTATTATTATTATTAGTAGTAGTAGTAGTAGTAGTAGTAGTAGTAGTAGTAGCAACAGCAGCATTTATATAATCATATGATAAGGTATTTTCTGTTCGTAGGTACATTATCACTTCCTACACTCATAGAGATCATCGAATTACCAAAGATGAAATATAATTAAAATAACGTAACTAAAAATGTACTGGTGTTGTTAAGGTAAAAAGATTTTACTTATTTTAAAATGAAGAGTTTCAAACTCGAATTTTGTCATCTTGTTTGAAGTTTAAATTTAAAAAATTACTTACATCTTATTACGTTAATGACATTTTAATACACATATGAGTGTTACAATTAAATGTTTAAAAATCAATAAGAAAAATTATATTCATTTTAAATGTCTATTTATTTTAAATTAATTTCTATTTATTAAAAAATTTTGCCCGACAAGAACAATTATTTTAATGGACGAAAGAAAATGAACAATATTTTAACACACTCGCTTACACCTGAATTCTGTACGTTGTGCACAGATATCTGAGTTTTCAATCTAGATTCTCGTCTACCTGAATAAATAAAGCAGTTAAGAAGACGGATTCTTCATTCTTCAATTGATCACTTAACTACGTCATAGTTTGTCTTTCTTATCTTTTCTTTTTCTTCTCAGATTTTAAGACAACCTCTCTCTCTCTCTCTCAGACGTGATGTTGCTTGTCTCAGTCTTTTCTATAAATACTATTATGGCATGTGCTCTTCATAATTGTCTGATCAATTCCCTGCTTCTTTTATTCCAGCTTGTTTGATTCATTGGTCAAGTAGAAAAATTCGTTGTTTTGATACGTCATTGTACTATAGCTTCATATTCAGTACCTTCTTTCCAAGAACTGTAAGCTTGTGGAACTCTCTTCTTGTTGACTGTTTTTCTCCTACCTATAACCTTGGTCTTTTAAAGACTAAGTTCAAATGGGCATCTTCTTTGTTTTCGATAATCATCTTTCGTTCTTGATAACTCCTTACACCAAATGGCTTCACGCCGTGTCTGCAGCGATTTTCTTGTCTTACAGCATTTCATTACTCTATCGTTATTTTCATGGCATGTGCTCGTCTGGGCCCCAATCTATGGTCTCTTTTGTCAAACTGTCGCAGAAAACACTCGTCTAACTGAAACCACTGTCAATAATTTCCCTCACTCTTTATCTGTGCCTAAAGCTAAGCATGGATTGCATGACATGCACGCTTGTGGAACTATGTTCTGTTTGCCTGCTTTCGAGTTGACTATAATATGGTCGTCTTCAAGTCCAACATAAACAAGTTCTTAATGAGCTATTCACTTAAGTAATCCAATTGACCAAATTCGCACTACTAATGATTACTACGATATTTTCCCATGGACCACCATACATTTATTAACCCTTATCCTTGAGTGGCCTCCAGGCCTTGATACGTGGTGACTCCTTTGTAAAATTAAAAAAAAAACAACAAAACCTCTTCCACTACACTCTTTAATGTCCAAATGTTCAGGTAAACATCAGCAAACGAGAAAGCCTTTTTGGTTTGAATTTTAATATAAAATTCTATTTGTTATGACTTGACATCGGGTACGGCATAAATATATCCGATATTTTTTCATATAGTTAATCACTTTGTGTGTAGTATCACGTATAAATAATAAATATCGCACATAACTGAACCGTCTATATTTATTCATTCTGAGAATGCGATTTGCCTTCAAAACTTAAAATTTCAAATTATCATCTTATTCTTCGTTGCCCTTAGCAATGGATGTCCAATGACACCTCAATGTATGCATCAGATTATCAGGATGATGCTTACTTTATATTTCTCTCTTGTTTTATACTCTCTATTACATACTCAATAGTTCTTTGAACACAACTTAAAATGAAAGACGTATACAATCTATTGCTAAATTCGTTGAACAAAAAAGGGTTCGATCATTCTACCGCTCCGGAAAATGCCTTATAATTCCTGATGCTATCCTCTACTTATATAAGAATGAGATACATCCTGAAATAGTACTGCTGCCACATTTGTGAAGGTGACACAGAGATACATCCTTATGTCTTGATAAAGTATTAAATTCACTTTGAAATCTAGTGGATGGGTGATCTTTTCTATTCCTTAGAGCTTCTCACAAAGAAACTTTGCTTCTTTCTCTCTCTCTTTCTCTCTCTCTCTCTCTCTCTCCCTCTCGCTCTCTCTCGCTTTCTCTCATATATATATCAACTGGAAGGGACTCGATTGAGCTTCAATCCTTAATTCTTTCTTGCTTGAGATTCACAGCAAAAACTCGACTTACAATCACATCGAAAAAGACTTTTTCCCTAACAATTACAACTTGATCATCTTCAAATCCAATGCCAACAATTACTTATCACATACTGCCCTATAATCAATCAAACGCAGACCATAAATCAAAGAACTCTTATAATGTTCCCCATTTTGTGATTACCAGTCATTTCTGTCTTATTAACTCTTATTCTCGAGTGGCTCTTAGCCTTGATAAGTGGTGACTCTAAAAGTGATAAAAATTCAATACAAACACCATGATATAATGACGTTCACACATCGGAAATGTCCGAAATACTATCACTTGACATCTCTTACATAGACTTATTTATTGGTTGACTATTTCTTACCTTATAATTATGCCCTCATCCCGCTTGTTTGCTCGTACAAGGTTTACAATTTACTAAAACAACCAATAATTATTTGTCAGGAAACGCCATGGAAATTGCTCGTCTCCAGACAGTTTCGTATATCCAATGAAGACTCCATATCTTCTCTTGTCAAACTCCTCTTTTGGCACTGGTCTGATTTTGGTTGTGATGGCTGCGTTTCATTTCTGGAATAGTCTGGGTATTGTATCGATAAACATTATAGTTGAGATAACTCTATGGATAAAAAGGTGTCAGGTTACTGTAAAGCCTATTCAGAATCCCTCTTCTACTGATGAGATCTTCCTTTCTTTCCTGTTTTCTATCTTACTTATATAAATTTTAAATTCTTTAAATTTTTACATTATCTTTCTTTTACCTTTTCTTTCATTTCATACCACATGTTCCGTTTGTAACTCAAGTTCCTAAAAGTAGTCTTGCAGTATAGTTAACAGCCGAGAAATTGAAATAAAAAGCAAAAATAAAATAGACAACAAATAAATGCCAGTAAACACATTAACATTTCATTTTTTTACCGACCCATATGCTTTTAAAGTGTGTGAACCAATTGTAAGTTTTATCGTCTCTCTATTTAACTTTTCTGAATTTTTGAGATAAGGATTGAAATTCTTATGAAGCTACTGCATAATCCTTTCGTTTCGTTTCGCCTCATTGATGTTATTATTGCTGCATCCCTCTGCCTGTTCTACAAGTACTTTAACGGTGAATTCTCTGACGAACTGCAAGACGTAAATACCCCCGACAAACCCGACAAGCAGCTAAATCCCAGCCTTCACAGTAGAGATCCCTAGATGCAAGAGAGCCTTCTACTCTAGCAGTTTCTTCCCCAGAACCGCTAGACGTTGGAATTCCTTTCCGGGTCCCTGCTTCCCCGACTGTACTGACATGCAGAAGTTCAAGTGTAACGTGAACCGACATCTTGCTGCCCAACTTCCTACACAGTACCCCTGATGCTGATGTCCCTGATAGTAGTCCCCTACAACAAAGTGGCAATGTGCCTTGTTTGGGGTGAAAATGCAATAAAAAAAAGGATTGGTTATTCGTATTATTTGGAGTCCATCTTTTTACCATCATGTTCCATCTTGCTGAACTCAGGAATGTTTCTGTCGAACATTCCTGAGTTCGACAAGATACACTTGAAGAAGGTAGAAGGTTACATTAACCGAAATGTTGTGAAAATCGCACTCAAGATGAATCCAAATAATATGAATCTCTCTATTTGTTATCTTTAAGTTGACTTCTTGAAATATAATTTAAAAAAATGGCGTCCATTTTTTCTGGAGGTGGAAGCTTATTTTTTGAATGATTTTACACAAAATAATTTACCCTTGTACGAACTCTAAGCTAGGGAGGATTTCCAGTCGGACAAAGCTTTGTGGTAGAGTAAAGTCACATTTATTTACTATTTTTTAAGGAATAAAACACGATCAACAATAAAGGGTCAAGCAGTCATTCTTTCTTGTGTAACGAAAATGAAAGGTTTTAACGAAATCTTATTCTGAAAATAAAGCCTTGAAAACAGTTTCTGAATGTTTAAAGTATGTAGATAGGAAAAAAAAATTTATGCATTCGGTAAAAGTTATTTTATGTTTGAACTTTTGAGATGAGGATTCATAATTTGCATAATTTGGAATAGTGTTCTTATCTTAAGTTATTTTCACAACGTATCGGCCGATTTTACTTCCAACCTTCTTCAGGGGTTGAACTCGGGAATCAGTACGGAATTTTGAACGAAACTATTTAATCTACAGGGGTTACCATGCTCTCTTTCCGGGTTTGATAAGCGACATTTAAATGTTAGGGGTTACATCAACCGAAACGTTGTGAAAATAATACTCAAAATGGGAACAGAAGTCCGAATTATGTAAATAGTACTACAGATAACGTGTTGATTTATCTAAATTATTTCTCGGTTGTTAATTGTACAGAAATGTTATCGGGTTTATATGAAAAGAAAAATAAATAAACAGAAAAATCAAATGAAAAAAAGCTTCAGTGCTCCACTGCTCCATGTGATGAAAACTTTTTGCAGGCATGTCCATTTCGTTGAAGCTTAAGCGTGTTGGTTCCCTGATATTCCACAGTTTGTTCGGTATGAAACGTGAAATCCTTTTCTCATTGATCGGAGATTTTATTTGACGATTATAGAAAAATAACTGAAGCAGTTATGTGTTAATATGATCTCTCTCTCTCTCTCTCTCTCTCTCTCTCTCTCTCTCTCTCTCTCTCTCTCTCACCCCACACACACAGTGAGGAGGTGATCGCAGACAATACCCCTGCGAGAAATGAGAGTGAAATGATATTGTTTGAAGTGTCAACATATTGTGTGACAAGATGAGTTACTAAGAAAACAAAATCTATGGCTATTAATCAACTTTTCTGCCAGTGGGGATGTCTATCTCATTGTCGATGGACAATTACCTCTTGGCTGATTTTCTCAATGATTACAAACTGTCCATGTATTCTTCTTTCATTGCGTGTTATAGGCATTTACAAAGAGAAGATGTTTGCGTTTATCCCGTGATGGGATTGGTCATCAAAATAAGCCGGAGAAAACTTAGATCAGTTAGTGCCAAGCTTTATTAAATCACGGCACTTTTATTATATGAGGATATCTTATTTCATTGTGCCCCAAAGTCAGAGAATATTTAATCAGCATGGTACAACTTTGTTCACTGGCTTGTTTCTCTTGTTGCCATACTTGTAGCAGGGATCACATCACTAAGCGAATGTTGTTCTAGAAAACCGACTGGAATCGAACTTTGCACACTGAGGCCGTCAGTCTACGACATTATCTACGAAAGCATCACCATCTGTAGCATTCTATAAATAACGATAATAATAATTGTTTAATCAAGAATGGCTATTCAGAAGATGCTTCTATTCAATGCGTCTAACATGCTATTTAAAGCTGAAGTTTAACTGAAGAAAATGTTATTTTTAACTTAAGCCCAAAAGACCGACGAAAAAAATTCTTTGAAACTGAAACCTGATATGTCAATGAAAATATTATTTCAAACTTAAGCATTACAAATTTAGTAAAACACTATTTCAAACTTAAGCCAGATAGACTAATGAAAATGCTATTTTAAAATAAATCCTGGTACATTAATTTTATTTCAAACTTAAGTATTACAAATTTAACTAAAATAGTATTTTAAACTTAAGCCTGACGGATCAATGAAAATGCTATTTTAAAATAAAGCCTGATAGCTACAAAAATGTTATTCCAAATTATATATATATATATATATATATATATATATATATATATATATATTAGTTACGTGTATTGTGTTCTTATTTGCGTCGGCATGGTCAAATGAAGAATCTGTATTATAATATTTCGGAAAAATAAAACTTCGTCAGATACATGTTTGATTTTTTAAAGGTGCATAATTTTTTTTCAATACAGAATTGAAACAAACGATCTTATCAATTTTGAAAACTAAAAATGATTCTGTGATTAAATTTAAATTAATCTATTCAATAGAAAATCAACGCAATAATGTAGACTGCCTTTTCGATTTCAATAAATATTTGTCTAATAGTAAACAAAGAATAGCAATTCAATTATTTAATTAATATCATTGTGAAAACACGAATCCATACTCAGGCAAATAAAAGTACAGATCTGAATGATTACTAACAATGAAGAAAGCGACGTGTAGATTCATTGCTATGAAAATCAAAATGCCTCAATGGATGTCTGGAATTACACTGCTAGACCACGTCTACAACGAGGATATCTGAAGGCACTATGGCATTGCATCAGTTGAGGGCAAGATGAGAAAAGGGCAGCTCAGATGGTTTGGACATGTGCTGAGTGCTAACATTGATGTCACGAAACTCGCCTTTGCACTGGAAGACAACAGAAAACGACCGGGGGTTAGGGTTAAATGGGCAAATATGCTGCACAAAGATCTCAGTGAAACCAGCCTTCACCTGGACCAAGTTTGTAATTGTATCAAGTGCAGACAAAAGTCCATCATTGCGAACCCTGCTAAAGCTCAGGATTAATGCATAAAAATAAATAAATAGTTGATTAATAGATATTTTCATCTGCCAATATGTATTTTAAGTTTCCATTAACTAATTGATTATTTCCATACTTACACATTCTATTATCTAACTCTTCATACATACACATTCCATAATCTAACTCTTTATTATCATACATTCCATAACCTAACTCTTTATACTAACAAATTCTATCACCTAACTCTTCATACTTACGCATTCTATTACCTAATTATTCATACTTACAAATTCTATAACCTAACTTTCATACATACACATTCCATAATCTAACTCTTTATAATCACACATTCCATAACCTAACTCTTCATACTTACACATTCCATAGTCTCACTTCATACTTACACATTCCATAACCTAATTCTTTATACTTACAAATTCTATAACGTAACTTTCTATACTTACACATTCTATTACGTACAAGATTAAACGTTTCGCGTACGTCTTGGTCTTTTGTTAAGACTTTTTAAAGGAAAGTTGATTGAGAGAAATTGATGAAGACGACAATAATAAAGATGGTAAAGGTGTGAGAACAACAGACGGCAAAGAATAAGATTTTGGCAGACGAATTTTAACGCCGAGGCTGAACGAATTGAGAAAGAAATAGGCGGAGATAAAGAAGAGGATTTATGGTTCTGGGCGGGAAAGACTCTAATAGGAGAAATCAAATGTCAGAACAATACTCAGTGATAATTGTAAACGAACAATAGTTATTGTAGTGGGATTACTTCAGAGTTAATTTCATCCATATCTATATCTATATATCTAAGTTAGATAAATGTTTGCATATCTGTCTGTACAATATTCAGTCTTAAACTAATAAACTGATCATTATGAATTTTAGAACACAACTGCTAGGCATAAAGGTGAATAATGTGGGTTGTATTTAATTTAATTTAGTTTCATGCAAAGGTGGTAAAATAGGTCGGCATTCTGATACCTCCAATTTGTGTGAACATTAACTTCATTAGATACCAATTTAATAAGATTCCCTGAATTTATTTTATTCTTAAGACTCCTTAAGTTAAAATCTTACATTTTAGACATTTTTTAGAATTAAAATAATCCAACGGATTTTGATCAAGTTGGAATAAGGATGCTAGACATAAGGTTTACTATCATTATGTTTTGATTTTAATCTTCATAAAGGGGCATAAAAGTTGTACAAGACTGTTCTGTTCAGGGAATGATTTCCACATGGAATGTGTGTGTTTCCAGTTTAAGTATAATCGTATGTCCGGTGATCCCGTGTTTCAATAAAAAATCACATTTCAACTTTCAATAAAAAAAAGTTTGTATATTAGCTATACCTAAGAAGTAAGGAAGGAAAGAAAGAGGAAGAAAGAGAAGAAAAAGGAAAGGAAGAGAAAGAAAAAGTATAATTGTAGCCTTAGATATAAGGGAAATAACTCAATGAATACCAATTATCCATTTCCTAATTGCTGTTAAAAGATTATATTTATTGAATTCATCGTAATTATTATAAATTAAAATTAAAATTAATATTGGTTTACTTAAATGCTACTTTAACTGAATGATACATATTTTAATAATATTTGCAAATTTCGAAATTCATATGAATACATCAAATTTTCACAAAGGACATTTATTTATATACGTCTATTTCTCGATTAACCAAGCATGCATATTTACATGGTTTAATCTGTTAGCTGAGCGTATGTTCTATCAATTTTAGTTTCGTATATCTCTACTGTTATATAAGTCACATTGTGTGTGTGTGAGAGAGAGAGAGAGAGAGAGAGAGAGAGAGAGAGAGAGAGAGAGAGAGAGAGAGAGTCCCTTCCTCATAGGCCCCCAAGTGTTTCTGCAAATTTAACACAAAGGAAATTTGGGTTTGTATTACTGTACACATAGATTCGAAAAAGTTGTCAAAAAACAAATATATAACAAATAAATGTTATCAAAGGCAAGATAAGTTACTTTTCTACCAAACTAGATATATTTTTTGTGTTTTTATTCAATGTAACATATTTATTCAGCTCGAAAAACATACAGTGTTTACCGATGTATTCGAAAATTCAAGATGGCGTCTCACACCCTCTTTAACACCGTAAGTATGGAAAAAGGTGTTACAAATAAAAAACTATACAAAATACTATTAAAAACCCGCCGAATATATGTCAGCCTATGTCACGGTAACATATATTGAGTGAGTTTTTAACAGTATTTTATCCAGTTTTTTATTTATAACATCTTTTCCCACACTTACCGTGTTAAAGAGAGAATAAGACGCCATCTTGAATGTTCCATTACATCGGTAAACACTGTATGGTTTTCGAGCTGAATAAACATGTTACATTGAATAAAAACACGAAAAATATATCCAGTTTGGTAGAAAAGTAACTTATCTTGCCTTTGATAACATTTATTTGTTATATATTTGTTTTTTGACAACTTTTTCGAATCTATGTGTACAGTAATACAAACTCGGAAATTTATATGTCTCATAGTGTTCTTAGATATGTTTTGTAAAGGAATGCATCCGATAAATATCGAAAATCGAAAAAATCCGATCGTAAAAATAGTTGGTTTTTTTCTTATAGATAAAAAAGAAGAACTTTTACAGGGGGATTTTTTATGCATTACACCAGCAAGGGAGATAATAAAAACAAATATTAAATTCATGATATCTGAAGATATAACTTAGTGGAAGAGCATTCGTTTACAGATCAAATGATCAAATTATCCTCTGTTTAAGCCCGCGTGTATCTAACCATTTTACTGTAAGTTTTTCTTATTAATGAGTTCAATTTACGATAAAAGAAGAGGTACCATTTTAAATCATTTCTTCGTTTGCATATTTTGAACCTAAACATTAATCAGAAGTGACTTTTCCAGAGCATTTATTGTCAAACCCAAATATCAGCTGACGTGATATTGTAAACAACACGGACAGAATTTGATGAACGATATCATAATTATTATTATTTTTTTAATCTTTTAATCTTTTTTATTTTTTTACGAATTAGTTCACCGGCAATTTGTTCCTCGTAATATATAATATTCAATAAAGGATTGATTCTATAATAATACATACGCAATCTGCATAAATAAAAATATCATGTTTAAGTGTATTGTACGACCGGGCAACGCCGGGCGTCCAACTAGTTAGATTAAAGCATATTTGAAAGGCAAATTTAGTCTGATTGAATTGAAGGATTTTTATTATTAATATTTTATGAACAACATCTATATTTTATGAATAATTTATTGTGTTCAGTATTTAAAGCTAAATTCGAAAACTCAGAAATATGGCTAAGATTGTATTGAATCAAAATATGACTATATATATAAAGAGAGAGAAATAAAAAAGGAACAAACCGAGTTCTGTGTTCATCAACGTTTCTTCTTTATTTCGAGACTTCCTCTGGGTGAATGAGTCTCGAAATAAAAACGAAACGTTGATGAACTCATAACTCGGTTTGTTCCTTTTTATATCTCTATTTCGTTGGAATGCTATTTCCATTATTCTCATCATATATATATATATATTTCCACTGGAGAGCTATGAATTTTACAGCTGTCCTGTTTGTAAATCCATGAAGCAACTACATGTTAAATAGCTGGTGACCCCCGTTTTCTAAGTTAAGGTTTCTTGTATTTTATTTCACTATTATATTTTATATTGTCGAATCGCCTTTTGTAATTATGAATTTTCCAGCTTATTGAGTGCTAAGTATGCGAGATGTTAACCTAAGTTTAGTTTAGTATCTCTAGGAATTTAAACTGCATTTTTAAAAATAAAAATACTCCAAGCTTCTTTAAACTATGTGTGTGTGTGTGTGTGTGTGTGTGTGTGTGTGTGTGTGTGTGTGTGTGTGTGTGTGTGTGTGTGTGTGTGTGTGTGTGTGTGCGTGCGAATAACATGATTAGCTAATAAATGCAAATATATTAAAAAAGTGCAGGAGCTTATCAATGTATTTCTGATCATTCGGATGATCCATGAAACTGCAGTTACATGTTAAGGTAAGACATGTGCACATCTTGTTGTCTTCATTCGACTTCTTCATATTTTGAGAAGTTGATTCTTCAGTTAAAGATTTGGCTGGAGAAGGAGTTAATGTTACGGGATAGTATTTAATATGCAACTCTAACACATAAAATTATATAAGGAAATGTAACAGGAATTGATGTTTAAGATTATAATCATAAGCTTTGACCAGATACAACAGCTAATATTAATACGGAGTTGCCATCCCTTGAATAAGAACAGTCTTGGATTATCTGTCTTGAATAATAACTGACTAATTATCTATTTATAGAAAACTATTCTAAACTAAATACTCACCAGTATAAGATTATCTCCCTTCAAGAAAAACTATCCAGTTTAAGATTATCTTCGTTTAATAAGAACTAGTTTCAGATTATCTCCCTTTGACAAGAACTCTCTATAAATAAGAACTCTCTATATATAACAATAAATAATTAACTGTTTGTACAAAAATATTCTAAACTACTTATGGCTATGTCATAAGCTACATGATTTTATAATTTCCGCACAGAAGAGTATTGTCTGTCTTCATTATTATAGCGATGACCTTCCAACCATTCTTTCCTATCACAGCTAGGTTTCAGGATATTTCAAATTGAAATCTTTATTCAATCCACCAGGTAAGATTATTCTCATTCTGTTGTCTAGGCTTAGGGACATATTGTCAGTATCCAAGCATGGAGATAAATAACACATGGAAGCCCTGAAAGCGAATATCCCAATAATACCTGATTACACTATAACCAGTGCAAAAGAGATTTACTCTTTTCTGAGTTCGGAAGAGAGGAAAATAACAGGAAGATTAAAGTTCTGAGTAAGTGATACAGATAACAGACCAGTGAGCAAAACCATTTGTTCACATAGTATGAGTTATGTATATAACCTGCTCTAGTGTAAAAGATAAACAAGCAATGTTATAAAAAATGGACAGATCTGGTAAGAATGGAAATATACAGGATATGACTATGAATTGACATTAAAAGTGCATAAGATTGATTGCTCATTAACCATGTATCCAAGTTTTCTATTTACTGACTAAATTTGTTCAAGTATGTTTTGAATTCTCCTAGAAACACGATAGCTTTTCTTTGCTTCAAGATTGGCATTAAAGCACAATATGATATAATTTTAATCAGAACATTTATACATAGCGCTATAAGAAATTTTGAAATAACTACTAAATGATTGAATATTGAGCTTCATTTTTGCTCTGGGGTTTGATTCCCATGAATATTAATCTGAATGATGTTTTTTATATTACCACATATGTATTAGTGTTGGGACGATTAATCATGAATTATTAAACTCAGAACTTTTGGGGGTATTCCAATCAGAAAAAAATATATAATTATTTTCCCTACGCCAAAAGCAATTCTTTTAAGTGTTTATTTTTCGGTTTGTTTTTGTTTGAAATTTAATTTTCGATTGCTAGTACTAATGAAAAAAAAATTAGATGTATTTACTGATTTTAAGCTACTAATAAAATTAAAATCTGAAGATCACCTCCTAATTGTATTTTTTTGTTTGTGAAAGTGTATGCTCATATTACATGGGTTTTCTGGCAATCTGAAAAACAAAACAAAAAGAAAACAACTCTACAACTAAATATTTAGAGATTTTTAAAGAATCGGAATCAGTAATTGCATCGACAGCACACATTTAAAACAGAATCGGTAATTGTATCAGAATCTGGGGAAATATTTTCATCTATGGTCGCATATGTGTGCGTACGTTTAAATCTAAAACCATTGAGCCAATCCTAATAAGATTTAGAATAGCGATTAAACGACATACAAATATACATTGCTCACATGTGTGATATATTTTGCACTTATTATAAATGTGTAAATCTATTCATCGTGTATATTTATAGTAAAACATGGTATCATTAATAAATACTGGAATTTACATCATTTTTAAACACTGAACGTTACGAGAGACATTTTACTTAAAATGTTATTGAAAAAAATACAGAGTCGTTTTTAACAGTAAAAACGTATTAAAAATACTTTTTGCGCATTAATCAAACTTAAACTAAAATTTTCACACTTGAAAATAATTTTGTTAAATTAGAGAAATTGTATTTTATTATTTTTTCCTTCATCTAATTAGTCATCACTTATTAAGACTAAAAGCTGCTTGAGGAGAAGTGTTAATGAGAAAGATTGACAGTTAAATGAAGATGAATGGTATGAGATAATTAACAATAAGTAATGAATAAAAAGAATTCAATAGCTTTTGAGGACGGTTTATGGCAAGTATTTATTGACATTAGATTAAACAATGACCATGTTGTAGCTCTTAGAGAAGCACTCTTATGGGAATGTGTTCCAGAGAAAGTAATTCTCAGAAAGAAACACAGGGAAATTCCGTTTGATGAAAGAAAGGAAAGTTCTTTGCTGCGTTAGTAGTAAGATGAGTTCTTGCAGTGAAAGTTTTACAAGGCCGAAACAGAGTTTGAAGCTCAGTCGATCATCTTCTATTGAAATAATAATAAACCAGCAAGGTTTTTTTGTATGAGAAAGAGGCAGTGGAAAACAAATGAAATCCTCCCACTCACACACTAAATTGTTAAGTCGACTTTGTCTTCTGATGAGGCAAGAAAGTATGTTATGATTGGCAAATCCACATATGTGGTAACAGTATACGGCATAATTGACGTTGACACACCGGTTCCCGTTAGATAACTGAAGTTAAGAAACGTTAAGCCTGGTCAGTACTAAAATGGGTGACCATTTGGGAATTCTAGCGGCTGTATGTGCTCTCAACTTATCTTGGCATTGTTTCCAGTCATCTAGCACTTCTTCTTGTCACTAAACTCAAGCAGTGCCGATTCAGAAGAGGTGTGGTTGCAGATTGTGCAATGCTTGTCTCACAATTACATACCAGCTATGCTTACAGGGTGTACCCATTGTCTCTTGAGACTGACCAGGGGCATCGATAGCATTACACTATGTTAAGATGTATCTGAGTTTGATATACATAAATAATTGCATCATGAGATATTTTCTGGTGCAGTAGAATGATCCAACTATTTCATCAGCAAGAGATTGGATATAAGTATTCTATTTAAGAACTGGAGTGAAAGTCAGTCATAGTAGTTTATCAGATTAAGGATCTTCCTCAAGCACAGCTATTCATTTCAACTGAAGCAAAAAAATTAAAATCTGAACATTGATGGTGAAACGAGAGAACCTTGATTCTAGAGGTATTAAACGTAACAAGTCATTTTTCCCTATTTCACCATGTGCTCCAAATGAGAAAAGAATGAATCAGTAAGATCTTAATCAACAATGCTATTTCACATGCAACCATGGACAGTTGTGTCATCTGTATAGATGTCAACAAATGACTACAGAATATAATTTAGAATATTATTAATAAAATACAAGAAGGTAATTAGTCCAGAATACATCTTCACGGTATGCCAACGCTGATACTATGTGCCTTAGACTTCTGCCCATCAACATACACTGTCATTAACCTATCACAAAAAAAACAAAGGATTATGCATAAATAAATATTATGCTTTTATTTTTAAAATTTCCTTAATAATCGAGCCTTTGCTAAGATATTCCTAGCTGGTTTCTCAGATCCGAGGATAAATAGGAAAGTTGCCCTCTGGAAACTGTACAGACCGATCCTTGACATATAGACTCTGCAAGACACAGGGCATGGGAATCTCTAGGAAAAGGGGCCCTAGGCAGATGACACTTTCCTCCTTCTACGTTTGTCCTCTGCGGCCTTTATATAACTCTATCTATCTATCTATCTATCTATCTATCTCTTTCTCTCTCTCTCTCTCTCTATATATATATATATTACCGGCGGTATTTGTGACTCCCTGCACTGATGATTCCCAAAACACTAGTGTCTGTATAATTATTGTAAAGATGAGTTAATCAACGTTTATTTCCTTAAGGCTTTTTTCCGATAAATTAAATATTTGACAGTTTGAGGATTGAGTAATCTATAAAAAAAATAATTCTAATTTCTCTTATTTAGTTTAATTTGCAATTAACCCACCAAAATAATCGCCTCTCATTTTTAGTTTCTATCACTCTCTTCTCAGTCTCTATCTCTTTCTGTTTATTAACAATCAAATATAATAAAAATGGAAATAATTAAAAATATTGGAAGAGTTCATTTTCAACAGAAGAAAATAATACAAAGCAATAACTTATTTTCTTAGTAAATATAATGTCATGGTCATTTGTGAAATCAATATCTTTGATTACTATGAAAGTCTGATTTTCATATATAAATGCGAAAAGAAAAAAAAATCTCGTTTATTACAAGGGGAAGATAATTCATGTTAGCATATTTCAACAAATTCTTAAGTGTATACGTAGTTTACTAATGGAATTAACTGCGAAGAGATCCCCAACATGAAATCTTTAAAAATTAAAAAAAATAGAAAATCCGGCAAATATCCTCCAGAAACATGTTTTTACAGATCAAAAGCATACAAATTATCTTAAAATAAAATAAATGAATTTGGAAGAAATATTAATTTTTTTTTTTTTTTTTGGCTTCTATTTTCAGAAAAAAAAAGCAAGGATTGGCTCCTGGTGACATTTCTCTCATGCAAAAATAAATTTATGAAAAGAAGAAATTTTGAAGAGGAAAACAAGTTCAGGAATAAAATTGAAAAATATTGTGACGCACACATTTTATTATCTAGGATGCTTTCTATTCGTTTTAAGGTATGTTTAATAATAAAATATTTAACTTTTACTGGCATATTAATTACTCAAAGGCAATATATTTAGGAGGCGAAGGTGGTTGTCACTTACCAACAACAGTGAGAGCAATAGCATTAAACCGAATCATAGTCAATCCTTCTGTGGTGGTGTGGCATTCAACCTTTGGTGAGTTAAACCAGCTCCTTTTTCCAAGGAGGAAGTTTCTAGGGAATATTTACTTCACTAGTGGTTCCTAGTCGCATACATATCCCTCTTAGGGGAGATTATTTAATGGCATTCATTTTTGTAGGTTTGTTTGTTTTTTTTTTCGTAGAGAGGTATTGCTGTCCTCCCATAAACACTATCTTGTAATATGCACTCATCTTGTACTGACCATGCTGACCATTGCTTAATCTTGGTCATTTAATGAGAACCGGTTTGCAATGTGATTGTGCCATGGCCAGTGAGACATGTTGCAAAAGTTGCTCTGTTTTTGAGAGTTCCACCCTTTAACTATGAGATAACCATGTGATAAATGTAATTGAACGACAACAACAAGGCTTATTTTTATCATTGGGTGTTAAGACCAACTCCTATATATTATTTCTAAGTAACAAAAACCGTCGCACAATAAAAAAAGATAAAGAAAACTTTTTTATAACAACAAAAAATAAGGGTTTATTCAATTATATTTTGGTGCACGTAGAAGAAAATTAGTCAATATCTGAACCAGGAAAACAAAGATAGAAGGTTCTGAAGGTCTGTCAGCAGTTCTGTTAAGATGAAGATAGCCGATGCTTGAGTGTGGGCAAGGACAGAAATAAAGGGGGCGTCTTTCCTCGTTGCTTTTAGGAATTTCTCTGTTGGCCCACCGTTAATCTCAAAAGGGCCGAAGTGGATATTCAGGGAATAGATGAAATCAATGCACCTTGAAAGCTGATTGCTCAGTGTATAACCAAATTTCATAACAGGGACATTTCTCTTAGAGAGAAAACTAATCATTATTTATAACTGCTATAAGGCAAGAACACAGGATGTCTCCATTATGACATAAGAAAATTTCTTTCTTTATTTGTTTCAAGCAACAGAACCTGGTTTAACTGCGCCCAAATAATAATTAAATTGCTTCTACAAATAATATAAGGATAAAGAAAATCAGAATGAGTATTCTTAAGATGCATTCAATTCTTGTGTTGAGTGATAAAAAGCTATTTCAAACTGAAGCATGTCTCACTGATAGATTGAAAGATGTCCTTAAAATAGCTATTTCATATTTAAGCTTGACATGCTGACTGATAAAGAAAACCTGGTATAGAAATGGAGACATCTGAAGTACGATTTTAACTAAAATATGTGTGATATGGTAAAAACCTATTCGTTGTTTTATACTTTTTTTTCATTTTCTTTCTTTGGAGATTGTAATGCTTGGTATGGGGCAGCAAAACCAGCTGTCAACATTCCCGTTTTTTACTGAAACAAACCGAGAGCTCTTTTTAGTATCCTCGTTGTTCCCTTAAATGCAATTGTCTCGATTTCTTTTGTACTTGGTTCACCAGGAATATTAGTTAGGTAGGACTTCAGGTTCTTCAGACGTATATATTGTTAAATGAGAATTGAAATTTAATGAATTAGAAAAGGCTTCTATCACAGATGAGTTAATGTTGCTTGAATGACTAAACATATATACCCCATGAATAAACGCTGTAATGGGGTTGAAACTCTAAAGTTAATTTGTAGCAAATATTGTTGGATTGCATAAAGAATTGTGAATTTTGTTGACGGTTCCGTGACATTCTGGTAACAGTATACATGGCATTTAGTGCCAAAGGTGACATCTCTTTCACCTCAAAAACTTTCTAAAGATAGTAAAGAGTTTATTGGTTTCAATATTATTTGGCAACAACATTCTTGTAGAACATAAGTGAACCAATCCATCAAGTGAAAATGATTTTTTGAATACCATATTAGTTATTAAATAAACCACCCCAACCCTCTAAACAATCAAATTGTTCAGATAGTTGTTTATTTATTTTATCTATATATATAAAAGGCAAAATGTGTGTGATCATTTCGTGTATGTCTTCAAAAGGCTTCTTTTGCATGCGCTCCCAGGGTTGTTACTATCGCTTAAAACTGTGTATATAGGTCCTATATAATAATATCTAGGAATTAGAAAAGCGCGTAGCGTATAGATTTATTTACGTCGATTTTTACAAAATTATTGTTATTTTGGCTTCTCGCGTGTTGATTGGGCTTTTTAGTATAAATAAAATGAAACTAAACTCAAACGGACGTGTTTGCGGCAATGCGCCGGGAACAGACGCTTACGCTGCGTGACTTCTATTTGACCTTCTTAATTAGGTCAAATGGAAGCAGCAAAGTTAACTTTTATTACGCACGCCTGTTTTTATAGTTATAGTTAGATAAATAAATTCAAACACGTCTACGGTGTATGTCGCGGTGACCCAATGGTAACATCGCACTTTTTTTTTTCACACATTAATTTCCAACTCAAGGGTACGGGTTCGATTCTCATACTCACCTACCAAAACATTTTTTTATTATTATTTAAAACCCCCCCCCCCGAGTTTTGATTTACCTCAAGACACCCGGGCATCGCCGAGTACCCCCCCCCCCGCTAGTTAAATATAAAGAACTGAAGTTTTAAGGTCATAACTTTTCAGCAGACATAAGCTGGTATTTTTGCTCGTATTAATTCAGAGTGTCAGAAATTCACCATCTTTCAAAGATTATGTCATTTTAATAAGATCTTTCCACTTTATAGAGAATTATGAATAGTGATCTATGCTTGTTCAAAAGTATTCTAAACTGAATAAGGTTTCAGACTCTATATTGCGCTTTCTTGTTTTTATTTCTAAGAATATTATTTGGGTTGAGATTAGAAGCATCCGGTCTATAAAAAGTTCTTGCCTGAACTCAGGAAATGACTTCCAAAGAAAAGGCTATGTAGATTGAATAATAACCTGGCCAGAGATAAGTTAGTTTCGATAAGTTAGTTTATAAAAGTCGTTCAACACGTGCTAGCATATAAAACGGACATTATACTTTTTTTTTCATTTTCTTTCTTTAAAGATTGTAACGCTGGGTATGGGGCAGCCAAACCAGCTGTCAACATTGCCCTGCTTTTTATTGAAACCAACCGAGAGCTCTTTTTACTATCCTCGCTGTTCCCTTAAGTGCAATTGTCTGGATCTCTTTTGCACTTGGTTCACCAAGAATATTAGTTAGGTAGGACTTCAGGTTCTTCTTCATAAGCCCTGTGGCACCTATGATAACTGGTATGATTGATATCTCCTTAAGATTCCAGTTTCTGTTCATATCATACACGAGAACTTGATATTTGGTCTGTTTCTCTTTTTCAGCTCTGTTCAGACTTCCATCATTAGAAACACTCACTTCAACCAAGGTTGCCACTCTTTCTGACTTATTCCATAACATGTCAGGTGTGACAGCAGAATTTTCAAGGTAAGTGGCTGTAGGGATTACATGGTCGTAATGTATGGTATATGCCATTTCCAACTGTTTTTTCAGGTTGATGTTCCCAGGACTTGCTCTTACAATGGATGTTTAATTTTCTACAGATGGTCCAGTGGAGGTACTTACATACTCCATCATGTCTCGCTGTGTAGTAGCCGTCCCTGCTGCTGCTGGTGGTGGTGATGGTGATAATGATGATAATGATTCCCAATTTTATTTTTATAGCGATGCCCTAATAACCACATATACTGGCACTTATGTCCAACAGTTTACAGTGCATTAGCATTTAATTTTTATTGGTATCTGATATTGACTAATATTTCACACTACAAAAATCATAATCTTTCATATTGCATAAGTTTAACACTTCATCGCTGATTGGTCAATACTTTTGCATTCGTTTGTTGAAGAACAATAACAATGGCATCCGATCTGTTTTACAATATTATAAAAACTGTTTTAAATATGCTGTATTTTTAATACTCGCGGGTTTAGTATATGCATGTTTTTAGAAAGAGAGAAAATAGACAAATAGTAATAAAGAATAAGTTTCTACAACTATTTTAATTAAGCAACTAATGCCGTAACTGCAACTCTGTAAACTTTGACCAATTGGCAGACAAATTTTTCCCCAAAACTGATTAAAAAGCTTGCTGCATGTATGAACTAACTTTATGTAAAATTTCAAATGCTTGGACCCAAAATTAGCTGATTAGTTTGCTAGAGACCGCAAATGTCAACTCTTTTTAACTTTGTCTCCTTGGCAGCCAAATTCTTGGCCAAAAACCGATTAAAAAGCTTGCCATACGTCTGAATACATTTATGTAAAATTTTAAATGTTTAGACCAAAAATTGGCCAAGTCAAATTATTTATAACTTTGACCCGAATGTTGACCCCTTAACATTTATTGTTTTGAGCTTACATCGAATTAAAACAGTTAGATCCATGTCCCAGTTACTTACATCTAAAATTTCAAGTGTTTAGAGACCAAAATTGGCGAAGGAGTTTGATAGAGTTTTCAAAGGTAAAATCGTTAAATTTTGACCCTTTGACAGCCAAATTTCTGGCAGAAAACCGATTTAAAAGATTTTCCCAAATTTCAATGCCTCTTATGTCAAATCTCGAGTCTGTAGACTGAAAATTGACAGAGTAGTTTCGTAGAGAAATGTACACACACAGACACACAGACAGAAAATTACACTTTATATATATATATATATATATATATATATATATATATATATATATATATACATGGGGGTCACCACTTATCAAAGCCCAGAGGGCACTCAGGGATAAGGGTTATTGCATGTACAATAATCAATGAGATAGTATTGTAGTAATCATTAGTATTAGAGATTTGATAGAGTGTCTTACTTAAGGGGGCGGTTTGTCAAGAATTTGTTTATGTTGGATTTGAAGACATCCAAGTTGTAGTCACGTGGGAAACAGGCGAATGGAAGAGAGTTCCACAATCGTGCACTTCTGAGAAAGAAGTTCTGCTCATGGAATCTACGTTTGGATTTAGACACAAATAAAGAGTGGGGAAAATTATTGACAGTAGTTTCAGCCATACGGGTGTTTCTCGTGAAAGATTGGCGAGGGGGGACGAGAGATTGGAGCTCAGGCAAGCACTTGCCATGGAAATAACGATAAAACAAAGACAGGCTCGCAATGTCTCTTCTGTGGGAGAGAGGCTGCAGGGAAGAGAAAAGGGCATCCCCCACCAAACCACGAAGTCTATTTTGTACTCTGTCAAGGCAGGATAGGCTGTTTTTAGCAGCTCCTGTTCAGATGTGGCAGCAGTACTCCATCCTTGGACGTACTTGGCTTTTATACAGATAGAGAGTTGCATCAGTAGTGAGATATCTTCTGGAGCGGTAGAAGGATCCCACCATTTATATATATATATATATATATATATATATATATATATATATATATATATATATATATATATATATAACAGCAACAACTACAAGAACAACCACTTCTGACGATGGTCGAGATCATCAATCGAAAGCGCTTGAGTAAATGGCCAAAAACTATCACTTGGTGCCATTATATGCAACCTATCAGCCGAAACAAAAAAGATTGCCCTGCGGATAGAGCGAATTACTCATAGAATCGGAAAAAATGAAAACTCAACCGTATTCAACCGGACATGTCTAGATAACAACTTGCTGCCGAATTATACAAGTGTACACACACACACACACACATATATATATATATATATATATATATATATATATATAGAAAATATTGATTTTTAGTACTTAAACTCTAACTAGACATAAACATCATTTTCTTTGCACAACAGTAAAATCGCTAAGGAGATAGGTTATGAGTTCAAACCTCCATTTTACAGTTGAAAATATTATTACACTAATTTTGTATAGTAATGTGCAAACACATTTATAAACACACCTTATAAATGATGTTGATGTCAAATTTAGCTATAGGCAAAACTGAAGCTCGGTTGAGGGTGGGAGTGACTATGTACGCACAATGTAGGACGGCGTAACTGTAAACGTCTGATATTCAGAAATAAATGCTTGTCAGGTATTTTTTTCAATTGCTAGAGCATTTAATGTTAACATGTTTTGCGATTTAAAGTATCAATCGTGAATTGTAAAATGTTACTCATTATCATTGTTTCGTGCCATTTATTTTGAAGCACTCTCCCAGCTTCTTCGTTTGGGGGTGAGGCGTTGTAGAGAGATTAGAAAGGCCTTTACAATTGGAATAGTCTAAAGCTTTACTTCTAAATCCGGCACTGCTCTGAAAGCTTTAATAATGGATAAATATAAAAGTGGATTTAGAGAGAGAGAGAGA
The DNA here is from genome assembly GCF_053919585.1 of Euprymna scolopes. Taxonomy (NCBI): domain Eukaryota; kingdom Metazoa; phylum Mollusca; class Cephalopoda; order Sepiida; family Sepiolidae; genus Euprymna; species Euprymna scolopes. The sequence continues at coordinate 82,916,000 of NC_136504.1, forward strand.
GAGAGAGAGAGAGAGAGAGAGAGAGAGGGAGAGAAAGAAAGAAAGAGAACAGACCCTATTATGAATAAAGCGAATGTCTATTTGTGATTAAAGCGAGCGTCTAGAAATCGACTCGGAACGATTTCTTTAAATCTCATAATCTCGTCGACTTGTTGACAGAGGCACGGCCTCCGCAGCATATTAGTGGTATGATATTTCCTCCATGAGGTTTTGCAGATATTGACCGGGGGGCGGGTAGGTCGAACTGTGTGGCCCGATTCTTAGGATGTCAATAAAATCATTATATACAGATCTGTGGTCATGGTTTAAGAATAGAGAGAAAGAAAAGTGATTCACAGCTGGATTGGTGTTGGATTTCTCTTGATCTGCTATGAAAGAAAAGCAACAGCAGCAGTTAATGAAAAAATATCCAGTGAAGAAAATGATTACACACCCACCCACACACACACACACACACACACACACACACACACACACACACACACACACACACACACAATATTCAATGAATTAAAATTAGAATTAAAAACTATGTATAACTTTATTATACCATCAGAACAATAAGGAAAATTCAGAAAAAATACCTCTTTAGGCCATGGCTAAATGCTTCTCATCAGAAGAGGAGAAGGGATAGAATTATACAAAATGCAAACATAGGAATAAATTGGCTCAATGTCATTTAGATATGAAATGAGAATGAAGGAATAGGATAACACGGTAACTAGTTATTAAAAGTAGGTACAATTTTGTAAAAGATTTTCTATAATATCGAATCTGAAATCTGGAGTTTTTGTATTTTGGATGTGGAATTACTTTTAAATACTATTTACCATATTATCCTATTCCTTCATTTTTGTTTCATTTCTAAATGTCATTAAGCCAATTTTTTCTATATTTGCATATTGTATAATTCTGGCCCTTCTGCTCTTCTGATGATGATTAATCGGAATCAGGAATTGAAAAAATCAGAACTTTTTGAGATATCGAAATAAGAAAAATCTGTGCCTGTATCATATGCCAAAAAGCGATCTTTTTAAATGTTTTTATTTGTTTGATTTTTTGACTTAATTTTCCGAAGTTCGTATTAATAATAAAAGAATAAATATCTATTGATTTTAAACTATTGGTAAAACTTACATCTACAGATCACTTCAAAAAGTGTAGTTTTATGTTTGCGAAAATATATGCACATATTACATTGGTTTGAAGTAATCCCCCTCGCCTAAAAAAAAACAAAAAACAAAACAATTCTATATTTAGAAATTTAAAAAGAATCAGAAAAAAAATTGGATTCCTCAAGGCTCTATTCTATTCAATATTGTTTCTTCTCTATATAAATAACCTTCCAGAGAATATTATTTAGAAAATTAACATTTATGCTAATGACACCATCCTCTTTCCTGGTAATGCTTCTCGCCCGTCTTTTTCGGATAAGTTGAGATATGCAGTTGATCTGAGTTCAGTTATGGATTGCGGTAAGAAATAGCTTCGTTTAATCCTGTTAAGACTCGGCTTTTGTTTTTTAATCGCATGCATATCCCTTTTCTTTTTGAGGTTTTATGGATGGCTTCGCTCTCAATGAGAAATTGAGAAACTTCTTGGTTTTTCTTTTTCATCAAATCTTTTTTGGAGTTCATATATTAAATCTATTGCTCTTACTGTTTCTAAAAAAATCGGCTCTCTCTATCGCTCTAAACACTTTTTCACATCCAAAACTATTCTCTGTCCCTACAAATTTACTATCAGACAATGCATGGAGTACTCTTGTCATATTCGAACTGATGAATTTGTGTCCAATTTGAAGTTTCTTGATAAATTGCAGAAACGTATCTGTAATTTGATTGGCCCCACATTTTCTTCTTAATTGCAACGTCTCTCTCTCTCTCTCTCTCTCTCTCTCTCTCTCTCTCTCTCTCTCTCTCTCATGCACACAGACGTGATGTTGCTAGTCTCAGTCTTTTTTACAAATACGATTATGTCATATGTTCCTCAGAATTGTCTGATCTATTCCCTGCTTCCTTTGTTCCAGCTCGTTTGACTCGTTAGTTTCTATTCCAGTAGCTTCTTTCCAATGACTGCAAAGTTGTGAAACTCTCTTCCTACTCACTGTTTTCCTTCTATTTACAGCCTTGGTCTTTTCAACACTAGGGTCAATAGGCATCTCCTGTCTTTGCAATAATCATCTTTAGTACTGTTTAGCTCATTACATCAAGTGACTTCATGCTTTGTCTCGAGCGATTTCTATAAAAAAAAAATTCAACCTCTCCATCTTCAACTAAACTATTGTTAAATTCAAACCCAGAACTCCAACATTCAATGTAGATCACCACTAACAGGTTTCCTTCTCCAATACATTCCAACCTTCCAAAGGTTGAAATCGAATTACAGGAGACCAAAGCAGACCTATTATTCCTATGCAAAACTGGCAATGGACCGTCTTCCTAGATGACTTCGTGATTAAAGGATACTCTAACTTTTCATTACAATCTGACCTTCAAGATCACCATATGCCTACATTAGCGACCTTGGCAACAGTTTTGATGTATGATTTCTATTTCAGATCAGGAGTGAAGGTCAAACCAAGAAGATTGTTTAAACATGGACCGTCCTCAAGACATGAGCTATTCATCTCAGTTGGAGGTCAGAGCATTGATGGTAGAAAGAGAGAAGCTTGGTTTTAGGTGCATTAAAATAAACCAGTCACCTTTTTCCCCATTTCACCACATGTTCAAGATCAGAAGAAAGACAATCAGAAAGATATTGATCATTTTCGGCCTATGAAGTGTTGCTATAGATTGTGATGTCATTTGCATAAATGTCTACGAATGATTTAAGAATGTGATTTGAGAAACCTAAGAATGTGTGATAAGAAATCATTCAGAAAGAGAGTTGTGCCCAGGATGGAACCCTGAAGAACGCCAGCGTTGATACTTTGAGTTTCTGATTCCTGTCCATCGACTACTTCTATAATGCTATCAGAGAGAAAGGATTTAATAATAGAGAGGACATTTCCAGCTATTCTGTAGCTGGCAATCTTGTGAAGTAGATCTTTATCCCATATCCCATCTAAAAGCCTTTGATCTCAAGAGCTATTGCTGTAGAAATTAAGCCCTTATCGAAGTATTCACTAATCCTGTGTGATATTACAGTTAGCACGTAAGCTGTAGATAAAGCAGAACGGGGAGCATATTGCATGCTACTGAGTAGATTATTTTCACTGAGGTGGTTAACCACTTCTCTATTTAACACAGACTCTAGCAACTTACTCATGACACACAGGAGACTGATAGATCCGGGCTGAGAGGAAGAATTAAATACAGAGCAAACTGATGAGGTTTTCCAGGAATGGAAGCATTTTTTAAGGCAACGTTTAAACAGCTTTGTAAGTATGGAGGCTAGTTCTGGTTGAAGCTTTTTAAGCATTATAATTGTAATGTCGCCAGGGCCAGTTGTTTTACTGGAATCAAGGTTTTTGATAAGCTTGATAACATCATACACAGATATTTGTATGCCGCATAGCATGTTTTCAGAAACAGGAAGAAATATGGGGAGTTAGGTAGCTTGATCGCATAGAGTAGAATTTGCTGCGAAGATTTTGGCAAAGAATTTGACTTTGTGACTTTGTCTAATACTAACGCGATTACTTCAGGTCCATTGATGATGGTTGGGATAAAGAACACGCTTCTGTTCAGGACTCTGTTATTCGCCTAAACTCGTGGGAAGCAAGCCGCTGCTCAGCTACTTTAAACTAACTGACTGAGCATACAAATCTTTTGTGATCTTTATTACTCTTTTACAGTGGTTGCTGGCAGCTTTAAAAGTACATCTATTTTGTAGAAAGCAATGGAAAGAATGGTTTCTGTACAAAATATCAGTGGCACATTCTGGAGAGAACCATGGCTGGATGTTAAGTTTTTGCTGGAATTTCTTGATGAGTATAAAACGATGGATTATTCAAATCATTTCATACTTTCTTTTCCTTATTACCTTCAACTGTTAATAAACTGGAACGTTGTCCAAGAATCAACACACGTCTGCAGTTTCAGTTGCAAAGGAGACTAAGAGAAAGTGTAGGAAATAACTCCAACTCGTTTTTCTTTGTAGTAACATTTATTTCCTTATTGCTACATCTATGACGTCATTCACGTGATCTAGAACGTTCTCTATGCCTCTCATGAGATCTTGAACGTTATCTTGTTCCGTGCTCCTCGTATCTTACGAAATCATCTTTTTCCTCTTTTTTATATTCTATTTATTTTTACTGGTGACATTATTTTGCATTGCATTTACATATGTGCATCCATGCTATGTTACAAAACAAAGAGAGAGGCGGAGGATGGAGAAAACAGTTGTAATAAAGCCACAAACTGTACAAAATAAAAACAGATGAGAGAATCAAACAAGATACTGTGAAAGAAGAAGAAAGTGAGAGACAAACAGTTAATAAAAGATTGGAAATTTGATGAGTTAATTGCAAATTACGAATAATTATTATTATTATATTTACTATAATAATAATAATAATAATTATTATTATTATTATTATAATTAATTTTACTATTATTACTATTATTATAATTATTATTATTATTATTATTACTATTATTCACTAGGAGTTCTCATACAAGCCATTATCGAAGAAATCTCTTTGAGAATAATCTGTTATGTTCCTTGGAGTCTGAATGACGGGTCTCCCTAGATTTCCAGTACTCACTACTTATTTCAATAACCTTTGCAAATTAATTTGCGTTATCACAATAGCCGTTTACCGCTAATTTCTCATTGGTTGCAAGCATTGGTAGTTATTAGACTTGTGTGGCAATAAGCTTCCCCAAAGTCCCAGTCTTCTAAGCAATCATCTAGTGGAGGTCTGGTTAGTGCTTTTTCTTCCCAGTCTTTGCATCCTCCTTAACCCGCCTCACTTATTTGGTATGGCGTCGTCTTTGGTCACCCTTATGAATCGTCTGTGCAGCTTTTTGTATTCTCGTCTAATCCATTGTCTCTCTTTTTCCTGTTTTGTTCGTTTCTTGTCTTTTGCTGCAGTAATTATTCTTTCAGTATTCTGCATTATGTATATTGAGCACAGTCATGAGTTTCCTGATCTTCTGGTCAAGATACATCAGTTCTTCTTTGGTCCAACCTATAAACGGTCCAGTACTTTACTAGTGATACTGTTCATTTAACCTTTTATTAGGTTTCTACTATATAGTTTAGTTTCAAGGAGTTTTCTTGTTCTTCTGAGGTATTCCTTTTCAATTTTCATTTTCATTTTTGTTTCTTTGATGGTGTCTGTTTCCAGAACTCCTAAATATTTGTAGCTATCATGTTTACCTAGTGCCCTCATCTTCGTTTGGTTGGTTAGTATCATACCTTCTGTTGCTTCCAGTTTTCCCCTTCTCATGGTCAGCAGTGCACACTTTTCCATATTGAATTCTATTTGGATATCCTGCCTGAATATTCTGGTTGTGTTTAATTCCTTTTTGTCTTTTATAAACTGTTTCAAGTCATCCATGTACATTAGTTGGTTCATTCTTTCATCTATATAAGTGAACTTGTCTGCGATTATGAAGGGAATGATAAATTTGTTCCCTCAGTTGTGCTGTTGGTATTTTCCACATTGTAGGTAAACATGTTAAAGGCCTGGGGCATGGTTTCTTTTTTCTGCGTCTATTTGTACCAGTGTGGTTTTAGCTTTGGTCATCCATTTTAGCACGTCTACTTCGTAATTAACGTTTCATGTACTGCTGTGAATATTTTGAATCAGTATGCGTGTATTCCTTCATTGCCTGGTGCTCTCCAGTTTGCCATTTTTCATAGTTTTCAACATTTCCTTTCTGACTTCATTTTTTGTCTATTCTTCGATTTGCTGTGACTCTTCTTTCATGTCTTTCAGCCATTCGGCATTTCTATTATGATCCTGTCGCTCTTCCAGTAGTATTTTGTTTGTTTCAGAGCCAGTTGTTCTATTTTTGTTTTTCCTCTATTCACATTTTGATAGAATTGGCTTTCATTGATTTCAAAGGTCTTGTTTTCAGATTTGTATCGGTATCGTCTTAATCTCCCTTCTTTTGCTGCTAGTTTTTTGCTTGAATTCTTTCTGTTTCTTGTTAAGCTTTTCCCCGCTAGTCACATTTCTACTTTCCCTCCTGTTCTAGTCACATTCATCTTGCTTATCACTGACTGATGCTTTAAGTTTGTTTGGGTTTTCAACCTGAATTTCCATCCAGGTTTTGTCAGTCCATTTTCTTTCACCGTCTTTTTTTCGACTTCAAACTTCATACTTACTGTCTTGGCACCTGCGTAAATTAAATTGTTTAAATCTATAATAGTATCTCTTTGGATGTATGGGAAAAGATGATTCACTTTTTCTGTTTATTATTATTATTATTATTATTATTATTATTATTATTATTATTATTATTATTTATTTATTTATTTATTTATTTCGTTTTGATGTTTCATTCTTTAGTTCAGATGTTTCATAAATGATTTCCAATTTTTCATTCTGTTGCCATTTCGCTTGTAGTACCCACCAAAATCAGTTCTTCATCAATCGATCTCCTCTATGTCTTAAGCAGCCTATTACGTGGTTTTGGTCCATCGACATTAATATGAGACACACATTAGAGTGTTTCAGGTTACTGGCAGAAGGTGACGTGAACGTACCAGTTGAGACATCATTGTGTGACATGTACAGTGAGATCCTTTAGAACTATTAAAATGGCTTTTTCTTTTGCGAACACAGCCTAATCCCAAAGCTAAACATTATTTTAGCGGATATTTTGTATGACTAAGATATATAGGGCAAAACCTTTAAATAGCTTGTTGCACTTAGCTATTCTTAAAAAATAAAATTGATTCATTAGAATCTAACAATATACTCAATCTTGTTACCTTTCAGACGTGTTCACCCCCTTAAAAGAGAGCTAGATAAGTAGGTAGATATACAGAAGAAACAAAAACAATAGCAACGTTTGAGAGATGAACAGGAAAATTCAAAATCTCTAAACAAAAGAAAAACAATATAAGTGTGAATAGCTCTGTGAAAGAATAGAGATTTCGGAGTTTTTTTTTTATTATTATTATTTTTATTTTTATTATTTATTTTGTGCAGAACAAAAGCAAAATTTGATGAAAAAGACATTTTTGTTTAACGAGAATTTTGATTAAAATCCTTTTTGATGTCTTTGCAAACAACAGGTTCTGGATGTAAATCAATACCCTAGCAATGGAAATGTTACAGATTAAAAACGGTGCAGAAACAAAGACGTGCACGGCGCGTATTTTATAGAAGGACGATGAACGCGTCATATTATTCACTTTATACATGCATTTGTTCCACGAAGCCAAGAATGATAGCAGGACAAAAAAAAAAATACATATATAAACTGAGTCAGAGTTTATACGTACGAATATTGGTCAAAACTTAAGCTCACAAAAGGAGAAAAATATACACACAGATATACACACACACACATATATATAATTACACAAATAAATAAGTACATTTCTATTATTCATTATTGATTACATATAAATGAATATATATGATTATCTATATGTATATAACACATGTACGCACAGGCACGCCACTACACACACACACATATATATATATATATATATATATATATATATATATATATATATATATATATATATATATACTAGCAGGGTTGCCCGGCGTTGCTCGCGTCATATAAAAACAAATGAAGTTGCGTTTGAATACACCTGCTCTATAATTTTTTATCCCGGGCAATTCTGAACAAAACGCAAAACAAAACGACCTTTTAACATACTTGCTCCATCAAATATATGACCATCAATAACGCCGCATAGATTTTCTTGTATAAAATTGTATAACAAAACACAATGATATTTTATTGTAAATACCCTTCTTTAAAAAAAAAGAAAAGAAAAAAAAAACAGTTTTAAGTGGTTAGGATTTTTTAAAATCCCAGGCAATTCCGAGTAGATTATCTTGAGTAAAATAGTATAACAAAACACATAAATGTTACTCCTTCCGGGCAACGCGGCTTTTTAACATACTTGCTCTATCACAGACAGGACCTCCTTTATTGTAAATATCCTTATAAAAAAAACAAAAAAAACAGGGCACTTCTGCAGTATAGGAACATGAGATGAATGTGTATTTCTCAACCAAAGAACAGGGGTCGATAATTCGTATTTTTCGAAAAGTTCTTGCAAATTTTTCTCTGATTTTTATACAATCTTACTGTAAAAAAAGCAAATAATTCTAAAAACAATCTATAAATGTTATGTTTTTTTTTTTACATATTTTTTATTTTCTGTTATGAATCACTCATTAAAAAGAAATAATATTAAAACAGTAAAATTATATTTCTATACATTTTTATACTTTATTTGGTACTTATTCATTCTTTGAACCATATGTAACTCAGCGTTCGCTTCGGCTTTCCCAAGAACACGAGGTCAACGGCTCGGGTTTAGCTGCTGTCTAACATAACATGGTGATCAGCCAATCACAACACTATGTGCTTAATTTAAACTCGACGCACGTGCACGCGCCAGAGCAGCAGAATAGAGATTTAGATACCAATTGTAAAATAAAATCCATCATTTCTTACATGCAACTTAGTGCATCCTAGCAAAAAGAAGGAGCATTACCGACAGCTATGGCTGAAGATATGGCAATGTTAAATGTCGACGGTGGACAGCGATCCGAACTGGGACCTTCTTCACAAAATATTTCGTGCATTGGAAAAAAGATTCCAACTAGTAACAGTTTAATCGGCATAAAAAATAAACAAAAACAACCCCAATCCCCCACTTTTGTTGTTATTATTGGACAAAAAACAAATGCTTACACAAAAAAATTGCTTAAAAATTATTTATTTATAAAAAAAGAACTTTCCTTCACACTGTTAATAAAAATTTTAAAAATATATGATAGGTTTTTCTTTTTTTCTATTGTTCTACATTTAAAATTTAATTTTTCTTCTATGTAGAATTGTTATGATTTCATTAGCGATGCTTGGCATACTCAGACTGTTGACGTCATGTTCCCAGCGAACGTTGATTTACGTATGGTTCAAAAACACCTGATATTATGATAAATTTATGTACAATAAATATTTTGCTTTTCATATATTTGGTGTTATTTCTTTCATTATTATATATTTTTATGAAATGTTTTGATTTTCATATATTTTGTGGCATTTACTTCATTATTATATATTTTATCGAAATGTTTTGATTTTCATATATTTTGTATTATTTACTTCATTATTATATATTTATATGAAACGTTTTGATTTTCATATATTTTTGAGTTATTTACTTCATTATTATATATTATTGCGAATTTTTTTTATTTTCATATATTTTGTGTTATTTATTTCATTATTGTATTTTTTATCGAAATGTTTTGATTTTCATATATATTGTATTATTTACTTCATTATTATATATTTATATGAAATGTTTTTATTTTCATATATTTTGCGTTATTTACTTCATTATTATATATGTTATCGAAATGTTTTGATTTTCATATATTTTGTGTTATTTACTTCATTATTATATATTTTATTGAAATGTATTGATTTTTATATATTTTGTGTTATTTACTTCATTATTATATATTTATATGAAATGTTTTGATTTTCATATATTTTGTGTTATTTACTTCATTATTATATATTTTATTGAAATGTTTTGATTTTCATATATTTTGCATTATTTACTTCATTATTATATATTTTATCGAAATGTTTTGATTTTCACATATTTTGTGTTATTTACTTCATTAGTATATATTTTATTGAAATGTTTTGATTTTTATATATTTTGTGTTATTTACTTCATTATTATATATTTATATGAAATGTTTTGATTTTCATATATTTTGTGTTATTTACTTCATTATTATATATTTTATTGAAATGTTTTGATTTTCATATATTTTGCATTATTTACTTCATTATTATATTTTTGGCGAAATGTTTTGATTTTTATATATTTTGTGTTATTTACTTCATTAGTATATATTTTATCGAACTGTTTTGCTTTTTATATATTTTGTGTTATTTACTTCATTAGTATATATTTTATCGAACTGTTTTGATTTTCATATATTTTGTGTTATTTACTTCATTATTATATTTTTGCGAAATGTTTTGCTTTTTATATATTTTGTGTTATTTACTTCATTAGTATATATTTTATCGAACTGTTTTGATTTTTATATATTTTGTGTTATTTACTTCATTATTATATTTTTGGCGAAATGTTTTGATTTTTATATATTTTGTGTTATTTACTTCATTAGTATATATTTTATCGAACTGTTTTGATTTTCATATATTTTGCATTATTTACTTTATTATTATATATTTTATTGAAATGCTTTGATTTTCATATTTGTTTGTTATTTACTTCATTATTATATTATTTTTGCGAAATGTTTTGATTTTCATATATTTTTGTGTTATTTACTTCATTATTATATATTTATATGAAATGTTTTTATTTTCATATATTTTGTGTCATTTACTTCATTATTATATATTTTATTGAAATGCTTTGATTTTCATATATTTTTTGCGAAATGTTTTGATTTTAATATATTTTGCGTTATTTACTTCATTATCATACATTTTTATGAAATGTTTTGATTTTCATATATTTTGTGTCATTTATTTCATTATTATATATTTATATGAAATGTTTTGATTTTCATATAATTTTATGTTATTTATGTCATTATTATATATATTTTTTGAAATGTTTTTATTTTCATATATTTTGTGTTATTTACTTCATTATTATATATTTTATTGAAATGTTTTGATTTTCATATATTTTTGTGTTATTTATGTCATTATTATATATTTTATCAAAATGTTTTGATTTTCATATATTTTTTGTTATTTATGTCATTATTATAGATTTTATTGAAATGTTTTGATTTTCATATATTTTGTATCATTTATTTAATTATTATATATTTTATCAAAATGTTTTGATTTTCATATATTTTTTGTTATTTATGTCATTATTATAGATTTTATTGAAATGTTTTGATTTTCATATATTTTGTATCATTTATTTCATTATTATATATTTTATCAAAATGTTTTGATTTTCATATATTTTTTGTTATTTATGTCATTATTATAGATTTTATTGAAATGTTTTGATTTTCATATATTTTGTATTATTTACTTCATTATTATATATTTTATTGAAATGCTTTGATTTTCATATTTTTTGTAATTTACTTTATTATTATATATTTTATCGGAATGTTTTGATTTTCATATATGTTTGCGAACTGTTTTGATTTTCATATATTTTGCGTTATTTACTTCATTATTATACATTTTTATGAAATGTTTTGATTTTCATACATTTTTTGTTATTTCTTTCATTATTACGAGTGGCGTGCAATAAGTAATGCCCCTGACCCACTTTCAATTGTCTGATCCATTTGAAATTTTGCATGTGCAATGATTTATATCTCCACGGGTTATGTGACGAGTTACAGCTCTGAACTAATTGTGGTTTCTGTTTTACATGTGTTTGAACTGAGTCAGGTGTGAAATGGAGCCTGTTGAATGTCGAGCAGTGATCCGGTTTCGGTATTTGAAAGGACGCACACCACAGGAGACTTTTGATGAAATGAAAGAAACTTATGGTGATAATGCCCCATCAAATAGCCTTGTAAAACGCTGGCATCGTGAATTCAAACATGGCCGGAAGTCTGCGGAAACAGCTCCCAGACCTGGTCGCCCTCCTTCTGCCATTGATGAGCCATCTGAACGTCAAGTTGAGGCTGCCATTTTAGAAGATCGGCACATTACTATTCGCCCAATAGCCCAAGACGTCAAGATTAGTACAGGGTTTGTGGAAACTATCATTCATGACCATTTGCATAAGGTGTCTGCCAGATGGATTCCCAGGTTGCTCACAACATTCCAGAAGCGAGAACGCGTTGAATGCTCGAGGATGAATTTGGAGATGTGCCAAGAAGATGAGTCAAAGTTTTTCAAAAGACTAATAACACAAGATGAAACATGGGTCCATCACTATGATCCAGAAACCAAAGTCCAGTCAATGCAGTGGAAGCACTTGCACTCACCACCTCCAAAAATGCAAGGGTGTAGCCCTCCGCTGGCAAGGTCACGCTCAGTGTTCTGGGACCAGGATGGAGAAGTGATAACAAAGGGTACCACAATTAGAGAAGCCTATTGTGCTTCACTTTTGAGGAAATTAAGGGAAGCTATCAAAATCAAGAGGCGGAGCAAGATCAGCAAAGTTATCCTTCTCCTGCAGGACAACGCTCCGGTCCACAACTCGCATGTCGCCAGATCAGAATCACGGGTGTGTGGTTATGAAATCCTACCCCATCCTCCCTACTCTCCTGACCTTGCACCCTCTGACTTTCACCTCTTCCCAGCCATGAAGTTGTTTTTGAAAGGAAAGCGTTTCCCAGATGATGCAGCCTTGATTTCTGAAGTCATGTTGTTGTTGGCGGACCAACCTGGGGTGTTCTACAAAAACGGTCTCCAGAGTTGCATCAAAGAATTGGAGAAATACATAACTCTGCATTGTTCCTATGTAGAGAAAGACTAAAAACTGTGCCAACTTTCGTTGGTCTACTGTCACAGGAAGTGAGTCAGGGGCATTACTTATTGCACGCCCCTCGTATATATTTTATCCAAATGTTTTGATTTTCATATATTTTCTGTTATTTATTTCATTATTATATATTTTAACGACATGTTTTGATTTTCATATTTTTTTTGTTATTTACTTCATTATTATATATTTTTGCGCAATGTTTTGATTTTCATATATTTTTTGTTATTTACTTCATTATTATATATTTTTGCGCAATGTTTTGTTTTTCATATATTTTTTGTTATTTACTTCATTATTATATATTTTTGCGCAATGTTTTGATTTTCATATTTTTTTTTTGTTATTTACTTCATTATTATATATTTTTACGCAATGTTTTGATTTTCAAATATTTTTTGTTATTTACTTTATTATTATATATTTTTGCGAAATGTTTTGATTTTCATATATTTTTGTGTTATTTACTTCATTATTATATTTTTGGCGAAATGTTTTGATTTTTATATATTTTGTGTTATTTACTTCATTATTATATATGTTATCGAAATGTTTTGATTTTCATATATTTTGTGTTATTTATTTCATTATTATATATCTTTTCGACATGTTTTGATTTTCATATATTTTGTGTTATTTACTTCATTATTATATATTTTTATGAAATGTTTTGATTTTCATATATTTTGTGTTATTTACGTCATTATTATATATTTTTATGAAATGTTTTGATTTTCATATATTTTGTGTTATGTACTTCATTATTATATATTTTTATGAAATGCTTTGATTTTCATATATTTTGTGTTATTTACTTCATTATTATATATTTTATCGAAATGTTTTGATTTTCATATATTTTGTGTTATTTACTTCATTATTATATATTTTTATAAAATGTTTTGATTTTCATATATTTTGTGTTATTTACTTCATTATTATATATTTATATGAAATGTTTTGATTTTTATATATTTTGTGTTATTTACTTCATTATTATATATTTATATGAAATGTTTTGATTTTTATATATTTTGTGTTATTTACTTCATTATTATATATTTTTATGAAATGTTTTGATTTTCATATATTTTGCATTATTTACTTCATTATCATATTTTTGCGAAATGTTTTGTTTCTCATATATTTTGTGTTATTTACTTCATTTTTATATTTTGCAAAATGTTTGAATTAAACATTTAGTTCAGTTTTTGGACATTATTAACAGGAGTAAATATGTTTCAAACTGGCAACACCGGGTCTATCTATCTATCTATCTATCCATCTATCTATCTATCTATCTATATATATATATATATATATATATATATATATATATATATATATATATATACACACATACATATATATATATACATATATATATATATATATACATATATATATATTGTGTTCGTTAAATAATTTATTTATTTATTCATTGAATGTTCATTTTTTCCTCGTATTTAATCTGCTTGTATTAATTTAATAACTAGCGGAGCTAGGGGTTGGGGCTTGCCCGGTCGTAAAATACGCTTAAATATGATATTTTAATTCGTCCAGATTTCGTATATATTATTATTGAATCGTGATTTAAAAACTAAAATATATATATATGTGCCATCAGCTAGAATCGAACCCAAAAGCAATACTGTAGCACTCAAAGCTGGTGACGTTACTACTGCACCCACGTGATATGCATATGAACTGATTACAAATTTAAAATAAACTAAGACGAATGTACAAAATGTATTATGATTCCTTCAATTTTGACTCGTACTTGACCCCTTAAAAACTATTTTAACTGGCTAAAACCAATTAAATAACAGGTCGTAAAAACCCAATCATTTGATCTCTTTAGCGCCGCTCTACGCCTTTTAGTTTCGGAAGTGATAGAGTTTGAACATATAGAGACAGACAGACAGATAAACAGACATATAGCCTTTTATATATCAGATTTTATAACAATTTAATTATATTAGCATTTTCTCTAAGATGCAATTTCAGTCAACATCTTAACAAGTTAGTCTCCGCTCCTACAAAATATTTCCAGGTGATCAGAAAACTACTTTTTTAATCCACTTCCTTCTAATGCTTATGCAGCAAGATCAACAATATTACACCCACGTGCGTCCATATATTGTTCGTTAAACACATTCTTAACAGGAAGTTTCACACTTAATAGCCATTACTTATACGTATTCTCACCTGTTCCAGTTCAGATAAGTTTCAGCGTTAATGAAAACATAAAAAAAACTTACCAAACCTGCTTTTGCATTAAATCTAAAGAAACGTGTGCAAGCTTGTTTTCAATATTTAACTCTCACGAATCCAATAGATGGGAGGGAGGATTGCTCATCTGTTATTTCTTTATACAATGTCCCACTCTTTACCAAAATACACAATCTGATTTACCTTTTTTTTTTTTTGACAGAAGCAATCACTAATATCCCACCCACAAATATTGATACGAACACACACACACACACACACTCACACACTTATAACTCTAGTATTTCACTATTGAGTTATCTAATGAACGTTGTGTTATTTGTTTATATGTAAATACTATCCCAAGTAAAATTAGATACAAAAATATGTATATATATATATACACTGTGTGCCAAATTATTAACGAGATAACATTTTTTTCCAGTTTCAGAAACTTACTGGTAGTTTTGTATCAAAAGCTTCGGAAATGTTGGCAATGCTGAGCTGCGCATACTGTGAAATTTTTGTACTGTTCCACACAATGTAAACAACTTACTATCGTAATTGCTGAATCCACTGTATTTGAGGTGTGTCAAATTATTAACAAGGCAGTTTGTTTCGTCAATAAAATGGGTCATAAAGGTGGTTTGAGTAGTTCTGAAAAGAGTACCATTACAGAACAGCTAGCACAAGGTAAAACTATCCTCGAAATATCGAAAATGATAGGAAGGTACCATCAAACTGTGAAGAACTTTGTCAAAGGTACGTAAGCGAGCTGATAAAGGTAAATCTAGAGTTGTTTCACGCCGTTCTCTACTTCAAATTAAGCGTGAAGTTGTTAAGAACCCTGAGCAGACAAGTCGAGAAGTTTTTAACCAAGCCGGATTGAAGAATGTCTCAAAAAGTACTCAATGTCGCCTTCTGAAAGAAGTGGCAAAGTCTGTCAAGCCTGTGACAGAGCCTCCGTTAAAGCAACATCATATACAAAATCGATTGAAATGGGCAGAGGACAACATGAAAACGGATTTTTCAAAAGTTTTGTTCACAGATGAAGTGTGTGTCTCTCTTGATGGCCCAGATGGCTGGAGCAAGGGATGGGTCCTAGATGGACGACATTGTCATGAGCGTTTAATGCGCCAACAAGGTGGTGGTGGGATAATGATTTGGGCTGGGATAATATGAGGTATTGTAGGAAAAGTAAATTTTATAGAGTTCACTTGCCTATTCAATATAACAGATATTCAAATGCTTCTTGCACCTAACTTAACATGCTTGGAATTTTTTTTTCTGGAGCTGGTTTGTCTGATCACCATATCCCTTGAAATATTTCATGTTTCCTTATATTTTGTTTGGTTTTGGCGTAAAAGAAAATTTTTATGGGGTTAAATGTTAATAAACAAAGGAAGGATTTTTAGGAACGAAACATGTATTTACATAAATTACAGGCAAAGTGAGTTGAGTAATACCATTCCTCAGCGATGGAGCGTTTGCACACGACCTGCTTGGTTACGTGCCAATCTCAGACTGCCGGGCACCGATCTCGATATCAGAATTGATGTCACCCAAGGAAGTGACGTCATGAAATAGTCCATTAATCCCATTGAGGGGCGTCTCCAACCCCCCCAAGCTTTTTGTTCGTAAAAGCTGTCAGTACTTCTTCCTTTTAGGGTTTACCATCAATGGCTCGGTAACCTTTCTCTTACGGAACGACCGCTGTAGTTCAGGTGTTGGTTGAGGAAGTTCAAGATCAAATGTTTTGAAGACAGTGTCTATCGGCTCATCTTCCAATAGTGGACTGTTTCTGGTTTTGACTGATCGACATCTTCTTAGTTGGTTCTGGTGACGTTTGTAGGTATATTTTGGTCCTTGGATGATATATACTATGTCACCGACTCTCTTAGTAATTGTACCCACCTCCCAGAATGATGCATTGTTTTTATAAGTTTTTAAAAACACTTTTTCACCTGGTATGAAACGTTTACTGGGTACATAAGTGGTCGCTAGTGGCTAGGGGTAAGAGCTTGTCAAAAACGGATCTCACTTTCCACGCAAACATCGTTTCTGCAGTTGAGATTGCTGTTAGTGTGTTTGGGTTGGGTATAATCCTATACACGTGTACAAATTGTTGAAGTGATTCATCTGTTGGGGTCCCTTGAGCCTTCTTAGGTTGCTTTGGCTTGGGGAATTCTTTTGGCGTGGGTTTTTTACTTCCGGCTTTGTAGTTTCATTTTTTTTTTTTGCCTCCTTTGGCAGATTCCGTTGAAACTTTCTTTTTCAATTTCTCTGTTGCTGCAAATGGGCAAAGTGTTTTTTTTTGAGTTCCAATCTTGCTGTAGCTTTTGTACATTTTCCTGGTCCTGGTGAGAATACTTCTGGAAATTTCTCTTTTAACTCGTCCTTCAATTGTTGCTCCTCCGTAGACGAGTCTTCTACCCTATGACAGAATTTATTCATAGGTTGGTCCCACAATTCAAATTGCTCCATCCAATCAGTACCGAACAGGTTTTCGGATGTCCTATGTACGTACACTTTCACTTTTTTAGTCACACCATTTAAGGTCACCGGGAGTGTAAGCTCTCCCTCAAATTCCACTTTATTGCCTGTCACAGCTCGAGCTGGTTAGTTTCCTTAGCCTTTTCCATGTCTTAAGGTTAATGATGGAATGCAATTGTAGATGCACAGTTTTACTACATACAGTGTGACCCCCCCAAAAATGGGCCCCAAGTCTAATTAGGCCCCATTTCTTAGTGTTTTGTCCAAATGAAATGAAACTTTGGTCATAACTAGGTTATTATATTCAAAATATTACATCAAAACACTAGGGTCTTTGGCCTTTTTTTCTCCGTTCTACAGCGTATGTTTTAGGTGGCCTCCATTTCGCTTTTGTTTTTTTTTGGGTCACTTTGCGCCAGTACTTATCCGAATCCAAGTCGAATCTAGTCTGTCGGACGCTGTTCTTTCTACACTGGGTCGCTTTGTGGCTCTTCCTACATCATTCATTGCAGTACTTATGTTTGTAAAAACATTGACTCGACCAATGTTTCCTGCTGCAGTGATAGCACAGGCTTGTAGGGGATCCGAGTCTTGTGACTGGTTGGTACTTATTAGGTGTAGCCTGAGTTTTCTTACTTCCAGCTTTGCTTTTTCGGGCTGAGTATGTTTCCGGTCTGAAGTTCGTCCTTCTTGATGAACATTGCGCCTGACTACTCGACGTGACTCAAGTTCCTTATGCAGATTACCCGTTGACAATCTTTGGCCAACGTCTGGAGGGTGAGATGCTGTTCGCTCTCAAGTCTAGAGAGAACACATCTAATCTCAGCGTTTTTGGATGAGACTAGACCCGGCGCAAAAATTAAACACTTGAAGTCATCTGCCGATAAGTCAGATAGACGGAAATCATCGTTTATTTATCATGGATGCGAAGGTTAGGTAATCGTCATCATCGCTTTTTTTTTTGCAGGTTAAAGCACTTCCATCTTCTATGAAAGAGCGTAGAATTCGAGCTGAATAGTTTGGATAAAAGTTTGACCGCTTCAGAAAATTCCAATTCACTCGTCTTCCTGGGGAGAATATAATCCACAAACTTGCTATGTTCTGTGGACCCTAATTTCCTCAAAAGTAGGCGAACTTTCTTAGCATTGCTCCACTTTTGACAATCCACGGTGAATAGGTCCACATATCTCTCCGATAGAAAGCGTCAAACGTCCCCTTCAACTCCAGTTGGTAGTTGAACGTTTCTATAGCGTTCCATATTGTACTTTGGGAAAAAGAAAAACTGTCGTCCCTGTGTTCCGTTCCATCAAATATTTTTAACAATAGCTCTTCTTGTCTCTTTTGTTGAAGTAGCATTTTCTCCCCCAACGCTTGTTGCCTTTCTTAAAATTGTAACTGGAGCTGTTTATCACGTTCTTTTAAATTTTCATTAGCTATCTGCTGCAGGTTCATGTTTTGATTAGCTGTATTAATACTGCTTCAACGTCCTCCATCTTTTAATGGCTTTTTTCTCCAAACGCACGAAAAAAAAATTATTTCCGTTTTTGACTGGAGAAGAGAGATAAAATAATAATAAAAAAGAAAAAAAGAAAATGCCCTTTCCTGGAGTGTGTGCGTATGAAAAGGGAGCAATTTATTCCTTGCTTCTTGTACATTTTCCCCCTATTATCCCACCAACGTCAATCATCCACATCCTAAATTTTCTTTTGTCCTTTTATCCACCTCCAAAAACTTTGCTACCCTATTCTTATACCTCTGCCTTATACTCAAACCCCCTCCCTGCATATCTAATAACAAAGAAAACCTAGAATTATTGCTACATATTATCTAATATATATTGGTATTCTGAAATTTATTATTATAGCCTTACAACTACCTGCCCAGACCCACCCTATAACTTCTTTAACTCACTTCCGAACCGCCCCTCGCCTCAATAAATTAAAATCCCTTTTCTACTCCCATTCGCCTTAAATCATCACCATAATACCGTCCCAAAATTATACACCACTTCATAGTGCCGTTGTCGTCTTGGTTGAATCTGCCAATAAAATGCGCCTGCATAGATAATAGACATCTTACACACTGATAAAATAGAATTACCACCAATCCACACTATACCTCCCTTTTAGCCTTAAAACATACACTACATACGTTTAAGACTATGATAAATACCCTATACACCTTTCTACATTACACTCTATATAATATGCTCCTCCTTTATTTAGAATTCGATAAAACTCCCTTAACATCATCTGTAATTTTAATTGATCTATTTCGTTCCTAATGAATCCCACGCTAGACGCCGCATCCCCACTATGTTACTTAGCATCTTCTCTACTCTTCTGATGAGAAGCATTAGGCTTCGAAATGCCTTGGCATAAAGAGTACCTTCTATCCCCCAACTAATTGTGTGTATTCCCTTATTGAATAAATGAACCAATCTATATTTACCAATATATAGTTTTTGGGAATTCATTTACCATTCCTATTGTTCTCCTATATAAGCTCCAATGATACTTGTTGAGCTTTATATTGTCCCGATGAGTTTCCTCTTATAGAATTAAGCTCACTCTTTTCTTCTAACGCACTAAGCTATATATATATATATATATATATATATATATATATATATATATATATATATCTTCAATATTGCCACCAAAACAAATACGTGATGCTGAGTCTTCTATGAATTTTCTTTTTTCCTTTTTTTGACATTATATTATCATGGATTTTTTTCTAATAAAACAATATATTTTTAGAACAACTTTCCAAAGATTAAACATATCTTTTTAATCATTTCAAGGATTTTCCAATTAGATTAATTTAGAAATGACAAAATAATTCTTTCCCCCCAGACAAAGCATGATGTCACTTGATATAAGAAGGTGAAAAAATAGATATTTTAAAACCAAAAATTAACAAACGTTTAATGTTATATGAATAGATTCCAACCCAGAAAACAACAATTCTTACCCCTTTATCAAAAACACCGCTCATTGAATGTGAGAATTAAAGGACAAAATAAGAGTAGCAAGAGTTAGAAGGTTGCTAAAAGATCCAAGATCCATTTTCTAATCCTTGTGGCTTTATAACAATATTCGTGGGGTCTACTTGATTGAATATTTATAAATAAAAAAATAATACACTAATAGAAGAATGAATTATAGAGATTGCTAGAATCCTGAGGTTAAACTAC
Organism: Euprymna scolopes; assembly: GCF_053919585.1. Taxonomy (NCBI): domain Eukaryota; kingdom Metazoa; phylum Mollusca; class Cephalopoda; order Sepiida; family Sepiolidae; genus Euprymna; species Euprymna scolopes. The sequence goes on from NC_136504.1 coordinate 82,936,527, forward strand.
TTTACAAGAGACTGAGTAGTGATTTAATTGGAACTTGATGATTAATCTGATTCATAAATATGGTATATAATATCTGTAATATGGTAATTTTGTTACAATAATGATTTCAACGATATATTTGCAGCTCAGATTCTATTGTCTAATGCGGTTAAGAATATTTTTAATCTAAATTATTTTAACAATGAACATAAGAAATTAAAAAGTAATTATTAAAAATGTATTTATAAGACATTTTTTAGGTCTGAGAATTTGATCTTTATCTTCATATTACATATTCTTTTTTCTTTTGAATTGGTATGGGATGAATGATTAAACCAAGTAGTGCACAAAGAGGTATGACAGTGAAATAAATATATAATGTGATACTTAGACATTTGAGGAAGTATTCTCGTTCGAATCGCTTGCTTTTAAAGTTAAAACCAGAGAAATTATGCAAGAAGAAAGGTGTTGCAATCAACTCAACCTTACAGTTTGTTAATTTTTTATTGCACAGAAACGGTTACAGGGTCATTACCGATTGGGGTCTCGTTAATCTTCTATATATTGCCATCAATGTCTCTTTTCAATCTTTTTGATCAATTGTGAACGATGTTTTGAAAGAGGAGAAAAAACATTAGTATATAATTCATCATTTGTTATCTGTGAGTTGGTCAATAGTCGAGCTGCTCTGAGACATATAAAGCTTAAGCTTCAAGTGAGGCAATATTTAGATGTGCTTGTGTAAAAATAGGTATATCTTCAGTTTACAACCCGTAATGAAGTCCAATAAGATTTCTGTAAGCTTAAGGTTACATTAAAAAATATTGGGATATTACACCCATATAAATTGGTTAGTTGAAAATAATGGAATGAAAGTTCAGCCAGGGCCAACTTGCTGAACTTTAAGTTAGATTTGACTAAACTATGGGAATGATGAAGAGATGTTGCTGGCCTTTCTCTACTATACACGAGAAAACTAAAACATTGAAGAGGTATGAATACGGGAGTGGCACCATTAAAACGAGCGATCTTTTGTGCTCCAGAATTTATTTTTGTACATGGTCACAACCATTCTCTTTTAGTTGTAAAAGTCCGGGCTATGTTTTGTCTCACACATCTCTGTCGCCATTCTGTAATCGGCAAACTCATCTACTAGCTGTGTTGACATCAACTACATCGACTTTGTAAATGTTCAACAGGTGCCGGTGAATGTTGATCGGTTCAATTTTTTCAGTAGGAGACATAACTTTTGGAACGTCCCTCATAGTTATGTCCATGGTAGGTGATCGACTAATCTCCAATCCCTTCCTACCCTTGCTGCAAAACACTCACTGCAAGAACTCATCTGACTACAACTACAGCACTTTTTGTTTTCTCACTTTCTTTTTAACAAAGGAAAATTTCATGAACAATTCAAGTCTAATGTAAATAAATTATTGTTTAACTTAGATAATCAATTTCTCTTAAGTAATCTTCTGTACTCACACGTATTGTTTCTAATCCTCTCGTGCTAGCAATCATCGCCCAGCTGATGAGCTCTTAAACCTTTCCATTAACAGCATCGCTGAATGACAATCAGTTAAAAACAAGATAACGTAATGTAAGATGCTTTTTCCTTGAAAGAAAATATTGTATCGTGTTATTTGGTTTTTAACCAATTTTCATATTTTTCATTTGCCTCTAAGGTTATCCTATTGAATTAAATATCCATACACACGTGACTAAGGTTCTCACTGCAACTATCTAGACATTGAAAAGCAGGTTCTCTAACAACATCGAGAAAAATCAATGATGTTCAGCTACGACGTTATAAGATGTCAACAATAAAGAAAACGAATAAAATAAGAAAAAAAGTGTATGAATATCACACTGAAGAAGGCTTGTTAAACCGAAAATTTTGGATTTAAATAAACGTTTTAATTTATTTGAAAAAAATCTTGCATCGCACTTTCTAGCTTCTCACTGATTTTTACACACACACACACACACACACACACACACACACACACACACACACACACACACACACATATATATATATATATATATTCGTCATAAATTTGTCTTAGCTGCCATGCAAGCAAAGATGTTGGAAGTCAAAGATAACTTTAATCTGATCTTTGAATTTTGCAACTGGTGATATACAGTTAT
>NC_136504.1:82943656-83026156 GCF_053919585.1 Euprymna scolopes
GGTAATCCTTAATGATTCAAGATGGTCGGTAACCTTCCTTATCAGCATTTACTATCTCTAAAAATCAGTAGCGATCTTGACTTCTACAACTAGCAGGTGTTTCCTATCCTACTTTACCATCATCATCATCATCGTCGTCGTCGTCGTCGTCGGTCTAGTGAAATAAAAACACTCTTTTCTTTGTTGTGCACCTGAGTTTGTTTTCTTTTTATTAATATCACGTTCACCACGCCCTTTTATTTATTTATCTTGTTAGCCGGAATCGTGAAACAACTGGGCATCGTCTGCTATCATCTGTGCCACCATTCCTGCTAAACAGTCATAATGACTTCAGCAAACATCATTACAGTTAAACATTCAACCGGGGTCCGACTCCGGGGTTGTTTCCTCGAAAAATCATCTAGACAAATTAAAAAAAAACAAAAAAAACATTTATATATGAATCGGATTTCTTAAAAGCATGTACAATTTTAACATTGCACCAGTTGAATCAATTTTAACAAATATTTGTTATTTTTGACGAACTTGTTCGTATGTTTTTTTCTTGCTTGCGTTAGGATTTCAGGGATTTCCTAAAGTATCGTCGCTTTAAAATAGATTCCGACATTATTCTAAAATAAGTTATTTTTTATTATTAAAATCATGGTTTATATCATTTTATTTAACTACAACGGCTTTTAATAAATGTTCGTTGTTTACTTTATTTTTGTAATCTTCTATCTCCTCCTCTCTCTCTCTCTCTCTCGCTCTCTCTCTCTCTCTCTCTCTCTCTCTCTATATATATATATATATATATATATATATATATATATATATATATAATCTGTCCAAAAATTCACTGAATGATTTTGAACGTTAATAGATTCTTTATTTTTTATGATATCTTTCTGTAATTTTAACACAATCTGACTTAGACATTGGATAAAATTTTTTAATGCAATATTTAATAAATCTTTATGGAAAATAATGTTTTTTAAATGTTGCCCATTTTCAGTTTAACATATTTGTGCTCTTTCCAAAACATTATTCCTAACAGATTGCAGAATCTCTAGATTGCGATTTAACTCTCTAATTTCGTTCCGTGAGCTGGCAGACCTCGAAACACCAAACCCTTCAATAATTGAGGAAAAACATCAGCAACGAAATAAGTTTAATTGCAATCCATGGATTCTGCAATTTGTAATGAATAATTTTTTTGGAAAGGGCACAAATATGCGAAGCTGAAAATGGACAACATTTAAAAAAACAATATTTTTCATAAAACTTGTGCAAAACTATTCTGTTCCCGAAATCAATTTTACCCATTGTGGGATGTCTTTTTTCTAGTTCCTATATTGATTGATTTTTCAAGGAAAAACAAGGGTTTACCTGTAATGATATTTGTTGAGATCAGCTTTCAAGCAAATGAAGATCAGTATTGTGACTCATTGTGCAAGAAAAAAAGTGGGGATAAGTACTGAATGCAATCACAAATGGCAATTACAAAACTAGCGTTTAATGTGCGAACATGTTTTTTATGGGGAAAATCTATAAATCATTGCAGTATATTAGCAACCGATCCTAGGACTCGTTCTGTATCCGTTCTTGAGTTATAAACTATTTCATCCATTTTTATACGAATTCAACATGCTTTCTATCCCTTTTCCTCCCCTATGTGTGTGTCATATGTGAGCTGGTCATGTCATTTAGAAATGTCAGAGATGAAACTAGGAGAGAAAGTGGGGTCACGTTGGAATCAAATTTTCAGCCCTCTTTAGAACTGTGAATTGATTAGTTGTTTCTATGATCCCTGCCTACATGCAATGATGGTCGTGTTTCAAAAAGAAGACGTTTTGTCTCAGAAACAAAAATGTTAAGAAAACAAAGAAAAAATTGACAAGTAGGGAAAATCTAGAAACATAAGATATTTCTAATTTCTTCTCTCCCTAATCTTTCTTTTACTCGCTCTCTCTCTCTCTCTCATATATATATATATATATATATATATATATATATATATATATATATATATATATATATATATATATATATATATGTATATATATATATATATTATAATATAAAACTCAAATCGTCTTGCTTGGGCCTTAAAACCGTCCGTCAGATTTACGAGTTCCGGTTTCAAAAATTCTGCGCATGTATAAATAAATAAAGACAAATCCATAAAAGTTGTTTTACTATAATCGACAATTTACGGGAATCATCTTCTTTCTTATTTTATCTATTTTTTAATAGATTTGTGCATTTTGTTTTTCTACACTCCTAATATAAAAAAAAACGAAAATATATAAATAAAACCGAAAATAATTTAAAAAAAAATTAGTTTGCGTTACAAATAAATAAAATCGTTCCGCTTAAATGTTTTACTTCTTTTCATTTAAGATAATAAAATACACAAATAATTTTTTCATAATTTTCCAGTGAATGTTAAAACTAAAATGCTAAGTAAATTTCATATTCATGCATTACAAAAATAGAATAGTTAAAAAAAAAATCGTATTTTCTTCCATCCCCACGAATGCAAAGGTTAGATTGTGCGATTAAAGTGGTGTTATATTTTTTGGCATTTAAAATATGCAAATAAAAACAAAACTGTAAATGCCCTTTGTTTTTTACATCGGCATTTTAAGAATTTTATTTGTATTTTTTTTTTTTTACATGGAGGTCACCACTTATCAAGGCCCGAAAGCAACTCAGGGACAAGGGTTATTGTGTTTCAGTAATCAATGGGATAGCATCGTAATAATCGTTAGTAATGGCGATTTGATAAAGTGTCTTACTTAAGGGGGGCGGTTCATCAGGAATTTGTTTATGTTGGACTTAAAGACATCCAAGTTATAGTCAGGTGGGAAACAGGCAAACGGAAGAGAGTTCCACAGGCGTGCACTTCTAAAAAGAAGCTTTGTTCATGGAATCTACGTTTTGATTTAGGCACAGATAAAGAGGGAGAAAATTATTGATAGTGGTTTCAGTTAGACAGGTGTTTTTCGTGAAAGATTGGTGAAGGGGGACCAGAAATTGGAGCTCAGACGAGCACTTGCCATGGAAATAACGATAGACAGGTTCACAACGTCTCTTCTGTGGGAGAGAGGTTGCAGGGAAGAGAAAAGGGCATCCCACACTAAGCCACGAAGTCTATTTTGAACTCTGTCAACGCAGGATAAGCTGTTTTTAGCAGTTCCTGCCCAGATGTGGTAGCAGTACTCCATCCTTGGACGTACTTCGCTTTTATATGGATAGAGAATTGCATCAGTAGTGAGATATCTTCTGGTGTGGTAGAAGGATCCCACCATTTTCCCAGCGACCTTGGCAACAGACTTGATGTATGTGTTCCACTTCAGATCAGGAGTAAGGGTCAAACCCAGAAGCTCGTCAAAACAAGTTGGAAGCGTTTCCAAACAAAAACAAAAAAAATTGATGTGCATGGCTGTCACTCCAGGAGGAAACTTCTTCTGAAAGCAATACACAAGAAAGCCCACAAACAGTTTGCTGAAGACATGTCAACAAAGCCCATAGATTACTGGAACCATGTCCTATGGTCTGATGAGACGAAATTTAATTTGATTGGTTCTGATGGCCTTAAGCATTTGTGGCGGCGACCAGGTGAGGAGTACAAAGATAAGTGTGTCATGCCTACAGTCAAGCATGGTGGGGAGAATGTCATGGTCTAGGGCTGCATGAGTACTGCAGGTATTGGAGAGTTACATTTCATTGAGAGAAAAATGAATTCCAACATGTACTGTCAAATACTGCAGCAGAGCATGATCCCCTCCCTCCAGAAACTGGGTCACAGAGCAGTGTTCCAGCATGACAATGACCCAAAACACACATCCAAGACAACCACTGCTTTACTGAAGAGGCTGAGGGTAAAGGTGATGGACTGGCCAAGCATGTCTCCAGACTTGAACCCAGTAGAACATCTTTGGGACATCGTCAAGCAGAAGGCGGAGGTGTGCAAAGTCTCAAATTTCCGCCAGCTTCGTGACATCATAATTGAAGAGTGAAAGAGCATTCCAGTGACTCCATTCTCAGGAGAGTAAATGCAGTTTTGGATAATGATGGTGGCCACACAAAATATTGAGAGTTGACATTTTGTATGTTAATACTGACAACTTTTCATAAGGGGTGTACTCCCTTTTGTTGTCAGGAATTTAGCTTTTAATGGCTATATTTTGAGTTATTTTAAGGGAAAAATAAAGTGACTCTGTTATATATATGCTGCAGACAGACTACTTTTCATTTTGTCAAAAAAATCATTTTTTCAGTGTTGTCCCATGAAGAGATATACTTAAATATTTGAAGAAATGTGAGGGGTGCACTCACTTTTGTGATACATTATATATATATGTATATATATATATATATATATATATATATATATATATATATATATATATATATATATATATATATATATAATCCAGTGAAGTTTATGTCCACAAGATATAATCTAATGAATCATTACTCGATAATGAGTAGAACCCTATATCTATTTTGGAAATTGTTTTACATACATTTTCGCTACACATCTGCAGATGTGTTTCGGTTCTACCTGGAAACTGAATGAACCTCCTCGGGCTATTCTTTGAAATGGACCCAAAGTTAAAATGAGAGAGCAATTCTTTTAAGAAATAACACGTTGTTAGTTACATGCTCCATCAAGATGCTGTTATTCAGATTAGATGGCAATTTCTAATTTCTAAACGACCGACTTTTAAATATCAGAAATGGAAAGGAATAAAAAATTAGAATAAAAAAAGATTAAAAGTAGTCAAGATATTTCGTCAGGCATGTAATCCAAATAAGCTCTTTTGAAAATTCAAATATTTCAGATTTGCATTAAATTGGATCTATTGCTTTTAGACACCAATTAAGCGAAATTTTCTGAAGCTTAAATTTTAGGCAATTTTTAGAATTAATATTATGTAGTGGATTTTCTTCAAAATTGGAATAAAGCTTCCAGATAAAGCTTACATATTGTTATTTTTCGTAAGGGACATAGAATTGGTACAAGACTTTAACCCACCCGGGAATGGGTATTTTTCTAGTATACATATGGTACTATAAAAGGACAGAACTGCAATAACATATGGTGCTATAAAAGGATAAAACTGCAATAACATATAGTGCTATAAAAGGATAGAACTGCAATAACATATGGTACTATAAAAGGATAAAACTGCAATAACATATAGTGCTATAAAAGGATAGAACTGCAATAACATATGGTACTATAAAAGGATAGAACTGCAATAACATATGGTACTATAAAAGGATAGAACTGCAATAACATATGGTGCTTCTGTTTTTCCAGTATGTTTAGTTTTTATTTGTTTCAATTGTTTGTGCAAATATTCAGCATCAACTGTCCATGGAACACGACCGGACAAGCCTATGTTTCACGATTGAAGAATGAGCTTACAAATTTTAGTTATTTTCTGACAATATTTCTCTATTAAAGACCATTCCAACATGGTCACCTGTAATTACATTTGATGTCGTGACATCTCCACTTTGTGTTCTTTATTTATGCTTTTGTATGCACTTCGAAAAATGCTCCCGAAGGACCATCACTCTGTTCATAATTAAATACATAAACGAAATAATGTCAGGGAAAGAAAAAAGATTAACGTTATACATCCCTAATATATATATATATATATATATATATATATATATATATATATATAGTCTTATAAGTTACTTTAAAACTAAAAAAAAGTGCGCTTCGTTGAAATATTATTTTGTCAGTAAGTCAATTACTATCCCTTATCACTTACACGAACAAGCAATAGTACCAATGTTTCTAAAGGGATCATCAGTTGTTTACCATAAACCCTGCTTTGAGTATTTAAAAACAAGACATACATACATACACACACACACACATACACACACACACGTTTTTATTATTTCAACCCCAGGGTGTGTTTACTTAAGTCATTACAAGTTGCTTCTATAGATAATATAAACAAATTATCCAGCTCATGTCGTCAGACAATTTAAACCAAAAATGAATAATAACAAAAGATTTTGGATGACATATGAGTCCTAAAAACCAATAGTTGGAGTATCGGATATGAAGGGGAGAGCGGGAGGAAGTTGAGAAAAGGGTAAAAGGATGGAGGAAAGAAAAAGTATATTCAAATAAATTAAATTAAAATTAGAATTAAAAAGGGGGAAAAGGAATAACACCTTCAATCTCCTGATTGAAGATGTCGGGAAGAAGTTCTTAAAAGGGATAAAATAGAAAAGAAAGGGAAGAAATAAGAAGAGAGGATAGAAAAGAATAAATGAAGGAAATGTATATTTCAGTGTGTCAAGAAAAGGCGCTGAGAGGGAAAACAGATCATGATGTTATAATAATTAGATCACTATGGACGGACATCTTGACATTAAAAAAAATGTTTTAATTTCAACGATATTTCTTGTATTTAAATTTGGCCGTGTGGTTTTTTTTCCTTGGTAATGAATTTAGAGATAGCTTTGGGACCGGGTTCGAATCTTCCAACTGGCTGTAAACGTGACACTCTGCACTGATGATTCCTGAAAATAATGAAACACTAGTGCCTATAGATATTAAAAATTATTATAATTATAATTATATCAGCCCTCTTTAAGAATTCGGTTCTTATTGTTGAGCACTTTAAAGTTGAAATAAAAGTTGCTCACTTAAGCTTGGATACGGAGATCATGATGGTATAATGATTAGATCATTATGGACGGACTTTTCGACATTTAAAAAAAATGTTTAAATTTCAACGAAATTTTATGCAGTTTAAGTTGGCTGTGTGGTTTGTTCCTTTTTAAAGGAGTCAGAGATGGCTTCGTAGCCAGATTTGGATCTCTGGACCGGCTGTAATTGTGACACCCTGCACTGATGATTTTTGAAAGGATGAAACACTAGTGTCTGTAGGTATTTAAATATTATTATAGTTGTAATTATATATATATATATATATATATATATATATATATATATATATATATATATATATGCATTAGCTGTAATCACGATCTGTTTGTTCACGAACTCATTTTAATATTCATAAACTGTGCCATATCTTTTATGATTCATAACTAAAGAAAATTCTCTTTATGTCTATTATTTTTATTATTATTATTTTTATTATTATTATTATTATTATTATTATTATTATTATTGTTATTATTTTTATTATCATTATTTTATCATTATTATTATTATTAATAATAATACTATCATCATGGTTATTTTTAATATTTTTATTATTAAGAGGTGGGTGTAGTCTATGGAAGTATTGTTATTTTTATTTCACGAGTAAATGAAGTAAATGAAAACACTGGACACTGGGAGGTCGTGCTTTGCTCACAGAGGCATTAGAATATTAGAGAATGATTAACATAAAGCGAGAAAGATGAGAGAGGTGGGAAATGTGTTAATTTAATTTTAAATTCTGGCTAATTAGAAAAATAAAAATGTGTTTGTTTTAAACATAAATCAATTCCAGAATTAAGGTATACTTCAGCATGCATTTTGTGTATGAGTATATAAGAAAAGGCCTTAAGGAAACAAACGTCAATGAATTCACAACGCTGTTTGTTTGTTTGTAAATAAAGACAAGCAGGGCGAGCACTGTGAAACCGGTGGGCAATTGTCCATGTCTAAATGAGCATTTGAGTAGGTCGTTTACAGACACCGATCTCATAAGCCGAATGTTAGAACTGCAGACTATCAACTTTGTCGGTTCAATCCCTGGCTAGGAATGGGTGCTAGTCTAGCTGTACTGATGAGCTGTGATACAGCAAAACAGTCTGTGTGTGGATGACTATATTCCCGGTGCCTTAAATAATTTTCCAGACTTTTTTGTACAGATATTTCAAATTGTCCTAGACTCTTAAAAATTTAGTATGTTAACGGGAACGGTACAACAAGTGCATTGCAGCTGGAGTAGGTTACTTTGAAGGGGACTACAGTTTTATGTGTGTACTATCAATGAAAGTGCTTATATGAAAAAAGTCTGGAAACTTATTGAAGGTAGCTTGTATATATATATGCATATATATATATATATATATATATATATATGTGTGTGTGTGTGTGTGTGTGTGTGTGTGTGTGTGTGTGTGTGTGTGTGTGTGTGTATGATTTCCTTTTTGAAATCGATATATAACGTAATTTAAACTTGATGTAAAGGTTTGGCTGAATATTTCAATATGTCTGAATAATGGAGTTTGCTCTTTGCAATGCTCCGAATAACCATCCTATCTCAGAATGTTGAGTGTAAAATCGCGGAAGCGTGAGATTTCATTTTCACTTCTGGCTTGTAAGAAATCGAAGAGGATTATGATGTCTTTTTGCAATACGACAAAAAAGTAAAAGATTTAACAATAAGTATCAATTTGCACCGAAGCGAGAAAGCCAGTGTGAAATACATTTTCAATTTCTGAAAGAAAGGGAGAAAAGTGCAAGCTATTATTGTGAGTGAATGACATCTATATAAAGATGTTTTCATTTGTCTTGAAGATGCTGGCTGACATATTGTGGAATTTATGTGATAAATTTATAGATTTAAAGCACACACTTCATTTAATCCAAATATATTTTACATGGAGACATGTAGTAAATCCATCAAGTCACTATATATATATATATATATATATATATATATATATATATATATATATATATATATATATATTCCAACTGATTCACTGGTGGATTAGCTTTAAACTTTCATAATACAGCGACAAGTCAGTTGATACTTTCGAGGATTTGTAAATATTTTAAAATTTTTGCCGACTTCTAAAGAGGTTGATCCCGTGCTATTTCAAGTGAATCACTTGAAGCGAAACTGTTAATTTTCTTTGTGAATTTTAAAACTGTTTCAAAATGTTGTCAACACATAAATGCGTTGTTTACCACTGGAATCTCTCGTAGAATCTGTTTTGCTCTGATACAACATCACCAACAACAGAGAAGCTTCGTTATTTTCGTCAAATATATATATATATATATATATATATATTACATAGAAAAATGCAAGCATGAAAAGTAATATGGTTAAGATTAAACTTAAAAAAGTAATAGGACTAGTTGCTAAAACTGAAAAAGAAAAAGACAGGATATTCTAGTAAAAATATAAGTCATTACTTATATATATATATATATATATATATATATATATATATATATATATATATATATGTGTGTGTGTGTGTGTGTGTGTGTGTGCATATATGTATGTGTACATGTTGCATATCATTCAAGCACGGTAGTGTTTGAATGATATGGTTAAGTGTTAGTTTCACTCGTTTAGAACGGCTTTAAAGTTTCCCTGTTAACTCATTTTGCGACTAAATTCGAACAATTTTTACAGTTCATAGGTCACCTTCTTAGCTATATTCTGAAACAAAAATTGTCAATTTTGGTTCATCATAACAAAACTTATAATAAAATTACTGGTGTTCAAAAGTCCTCAGAATTATTAAGGAACGTGAACGACGGTTTCTTTTGATTGGCTCTTAGTTACCATTGCAACCTTTCAATATTGATGTTTTAGGGTCGATTAGCAACTTTTTCTTCGTCATCACCTTCATAAATCATAGCAAGAATGTCGCTCGCATGCCATCATATTTGGATTATATATAGAGAGTGTTTACGAAAATGATGCTCTTTGCCATGCTAGGGCTGATAATATATCGCTTACAACGTCACCCGTCAATTCTGTTCCTGTCTTTTTTGTCCCTTCTTTCTATTTATCTACTTAATTACGTCTTTTATTTGATTTTTATTTAGTCAATTTAAGAAGTTGGTTATAATTTTTTTATGGATTTTTGACAATGTGTATGATATTGTATGCAAAAAAAACAACATATTATTTCCAAGCAAACCTAGAAAAAAAATCATGAATTACATAGAAAAATGTGAGCATGAAAGTAATATGGTTAAGATTAAGCTTAGGAAAGTAAAAGGACTAATTGTTAAAATTCGAAAAGAAAAAACAAGATAATCTAGTATAAAATATAATAAATTCATAACTTAAGATATTGCAGTATTAAGAATTTATATATAATGTTAAATTGAATTTTAAAGATTCTTAACGTACAACATAAAATATGCTACACTACTTCCTGCTAAAAAGAAAGAAGGTAGGCAGTATTATGACAAAAGAACGGATATATTCCTCTTCCCTTGAAGAAGGATGTAATACCTGGAAGGATTATCTCCATCCCTTTAAAAAGGTAAATTCCTATAAAGTCGGTCCTGTGACAAAAGAACCAATACTACACTACCAACCTCGAGTAAAAGATAATATAATAATAAATCAAGATTTTTTTCATTTAAAAATGTCTAGTCATAGAAACATTTTTTATTTTGGGCATTTGTCTAAGAGCAAAGTGTATCTCTTGTCAACATTAGCATGCTACTATCAACGAACAAAGCAGTCATGGAATTTAAAAGCTGTGTCGTCGTTACTGTAATAGAAGGAAGGAAGGAGAGATAAGAACGGCCAACAACCTAGCTAACTAACTAACTAACTAACCGACCGCACTCTTATTCCCTTTTCCCTTCCAATGTATGCTTATCAATGATAATTCTAATGAGAGATAAATTATTATAATTACTATTAATGTAGAAGAAACTACTTTACATGTATAGAGAAAGTAAGACGATAAATTAAAAATGAATATTGAATATTAATTTACTACTAACTGATTAAAAATAGTTAATCAAACCAGATAAGATCATTCTCTCCACTACATATAGACTATTTCCAAAGTCTATTTCATATTATTGATTTTAATAAGATTAATCCGTAATATAGGAATGATAAATGCAAAATATTTCACATTTATTCATTTTGGAATTTCATTCGTATTCATTACTTGAAATCATTGAAACGAAACTAATTAATAAGAAAAGAATGAAATCCTGTTCTTTTTCTCTCTGTCAATAAGAGAAGACAAAACTTATTGATAAGAAGACAAATCCTCGATCAGTTTTAATAATAATAATTCTGATTTCGTTTATCAACGTCTCTCTGGAAAGGGATAGGATTAATTTCCAAAGGATTTCCCTCAATCCTGGCTCCAAACCAGGAGCTTCAAAGATCAAGGGTTTGAAGGCCACCTAAAACATCGGGGATTTGTAGTTTTTTCAATTGTCCTTCCACACGATACTACTTCTTGTGTACCAACTACGACCGGGATTATTTGTTTTAACCCTGTGTATACACCTTATCTCCAAGGCCAATGGGGCGTAATTGCTCCACTTCTCGTTCTGTCCCAGAGTATTGAAAAGTCTACAATCTGCTAGTTTTTTGAGACTTTGTCAATGACGACCAAATCCGGACGATTATGTTCCAATTGCTTCTGACACTTTTGTCCATCCATACCTCTACCTTGCCATCCTCACTTGTTCTCACTTCATCAGGCACCTCCTTAAACCATTTTCCAGCACACTTCACCCTATCCTTTTTACACACCTCCCAATATATCCGAAGTCCCATGCGATCGTGTCTTTTACGGTACTGTCTCTGGGCCAGTCCACTACACCCTGCTGTAAGGTGCTCAATTAACTCTAAGGTCTTACCACAAATCCGGCATTCTGTAGCAACTTCCTCTCCTAGCACCACTTTTTTTAACAATCGTGTTCCTAATGCCTGCTCTTGTGCTGCACAAACAAAAGCTTCAGTACTCTTAGCCAGATACTCAGCTCTAAGCCATTGCCATGATCTTTCATCAGCCACTTCTGCTATATCATGGAAGAGTCTTCCATGCATTTTCTTCCTAGCCAATTCCTTTGTCCTTTTTCTATCCATACGTTTCACATAATCAGCCTTGGTCTCACATACCTCAACTTCATTGGCCACAACCTTAAGAATCCACTCCCCACTTCTAACCACATGCTACTTCAACGACATCTCCTCGGTTCTAACACAATCTTTTACACTTTTCAGTCCTCTCCCACCATCTTTCCTCTTTTAATACAGCCTTGCTACGCTACTTCGAATGTGGAATATATCAAACATTACTAAAACTTTTCTTGTTTTGATATCCATGGCATGCAAATCCTTGGTAGACCATTCTAAAATTCCCGCACTGTATCTCAAAACACTGATTGCCCATGCATTCACTGCTTTCATTAGGTTTCCTCCATACAGTTTCGACTTTAGTAACGATGATAATATTATTATTATTAATAATAATAATAATAATAATAATAATAATAATAATAAAAAGATATACTCTTCTTTCATTTATTATTATTGTAAAATATTAATAACTTTAAGCCTCTTTTCTAATCATAAAATTTTAAATTGTATAGAGTATTAGTCTTTCCTTTCTATTTCATTATTATCCGTTACTAGCATGGGTGCTCGGCGTTTCCCGGGTGTTTGGAGATGTATGCTTCGCAAAAAAAACAAAAAAAAAAAACAACAAAAAAAGGTAAATTTTTTAAACTTTGACCCCTATTATGACCCCTTAACATTTATTGTTTTGGGCTCAAATTAAGTTATTAAGTTAGATCCATGTCGAAGGAATCGATATCTTAAATTTTAGGTGTTTAGACCCAAAATTGTCGGAGGAGTTTGGTAGAGTTCTCAAAGGTCAAATCATTGAACTTTGACCCCTTAACAGCCAAATTTCTTGCCGAAAACCGATCACATCGATTTTCCCAAATCTCAGTAACCTGTATATCAAATATCGAGTCTGTAGACTAAAAATTGACAGAGTTATTGCGTAGGGAAATGTAGATACACAGATAAACAGATACACAGACACGGTCACTTTTATAGGTATATAGATAGATTATGTATAAGCCTCTTCTTTGCTCTTAAAAATTAAATATGCAAACGTGATTATTGAAGCGAAGCAGGTACACATACGTTCACTATTATTATGTAGATTACGTTTTTAGATAAACAACATCAACGTAAAGATGGTGTTTTTTAATGAAATCCTTTTCATACAAGTGTGTAAAAAGCAAGTGGTTTACTTCGGAAACTTCATAAGACTTCCTATTTGTCAGTTTGAAGTCGGAATTGGTTTATTGATTCGAGAAAACACACAATAGAAATGTTGATCCATTTGTAGCTGTTATGTTGCTTATTTTTAGTATATACCGAGGAAACCATACGTGTATGTACGTGTTCTGAGTCTGAGAAAATATAACTGCGCACACACACAAATATCTATGCGATATCAATCCCAAAGTAAATAATAAACAATTCCATTGTTAGTGTTGTTATAGATAGTAGACTACGTTATGTGGAATAATCTTCGGGATCAAGGGGCGTGTGGTTTAAATAAAAGAAAACAATATGTACTTAATATTAGCTGCTCTCGTGGAAAGAAACTGTCATGACGAAATAGTCTTTTTATAAAGAATTTATTAAAATAAGCAAAAGTGGCGAAGTATGGGAAGGAGGAGAGAACGTATAAAGCAAAAGAAAAGAGACTAGTGAAGATATCATCTTTTGGTGTTAGCGAAGTAAGAAGATTGGAGAGTTAAGAGAAAGCAAAGGAAGATTTCAGGGAAGGAGAAATATAGACAATACACAAAATATAATTTACTTATTTCGGACGGCAGATAAAGAGTGGAAGAGTGGCGTTTGAGAGATATGAAAGGCAAAGATTAGACAAATGGCTTATAGTTGTCGGTGCGAATTATAGATATCGTTCATCCGTGTTTCCCGTAGGCAAGAATAAAATAAGAATTGTCTAACCTTTTAAAGCAAAATTGAACTGTTAAATCGACATTTTTCATTCCACTAAAAAATTATGTCATATCTTTTTCTATTTAAAAAAAAAAAAACGATGTTTCCCTTATTGTTATTGCAAAAAAATTCTGTTTAAGAAAATACTACTTTTAAAGTTTATATTCATAAAAATGTACGGCACTAGTGCACGGTAACTAATTTTATGATTTTTCAAACCACACTTTTCTGGTATTAAAAAAAAATAATTCAGTTTAGTAACTAGGTAACACAACAGAAAACATTACCTTATTAAAACATTTATTGAATTAATTTATATTTTTAACAGTTACTATATGAGCAACAGCTCTTCAAAATAAATATCTTTTTTAATTTACAAATATAAGTAAACATTTTATATTATGAAATAAATTAAAAATAAATATTTAAAAAAATTATTTATAAAATATAACATTCAGATTAGAATATTATATTAAAAAGACCCATTGTTTCCCAATTTCCCGAATAGAACTCTTCTGAAAATAAACACCAAAAAATACTTCCATTAGTTAAAGTGTACTAGTGCTAAATGTGCTTATTAAAGCAAAAATGTGCCATAGTTTTCTTTTACTTTCATAGTCTAATAACCCCTATGCTTGTGTGTGTTTTAAAAGTCTTTAATTACATTGTTATTAAATTGCTATCGGATATGAATAGAAGGAAGTGCTAAATGTAAGACAGCGGCGTACAAGACTTTTGGCGCGTGAACAACACACATCAGAAACACATTCAACTGGGACACCGAAGCCACGGACAAGACATCATGAACCGCTGTGTAACACTACGTTCTCATAATGCGTACAGTCTGACGACGATCCGAGGGCGAAAATACGTCTTGGGAAACAAATGATTTCAATAATCTAGTACGGCTCTGTTCATCGTCCTAACTATTTATTTATTTGCAGACGTTATCGGGTTCACACACCAACCCTGGTGTCTGGAAGGCCACTGTCTCTTTCTACTGCAAATACACCACACCAGGCGTTGTCAATTGAAGATGGCGTCGGGCAGAGGATGTCAGCAAATAGTTTTAACACCACTACCGCAATTTAACAAATTGCCTATACATGTTGACACATCTGTACGTAGTTTTAAAGAGGTGAAGAGAATGCCGGCATTGTAATAAGAAGAGGTGCTGAGTAGATATTCATCCTGCAGTCCTCATTAGGTAAGAAGAGAAAGCTTGATACAAAGATAAATTTCTTTAAACTTTAAATCAATTTATCCATGACTTAACATACCTAGTCATGGGTATGTGCGCGACTTCATAATGATTAACTAATTTGCATATTCCTTTGAAAAACGAATTTTAAGTAATTATTAATTCATCATGGTTTCTTACTGGATGGTTAGTTTCATTCAACTTTTCCACTCAGTCCTATTTATGCATAATTTCTACATTGGGCATAATTGCGGAGCATTTAGGATGCACACACACGCACACACAAATGTAGTTTATCTTAACACTTATTATTTAATTATTACTGCTATTAAATTATCTGAAACAATACTAAGCCTTGATTAATTAAACTTGATTTTGGAATCATATCTGTATGACTACTTTTGAAAAGTGGATATATTATGTTTATCTATATATATATATATATATATATATATATATATATATATATATATATATATGTATATGTATGCACATGTAATAAAGCAAAAGCAGGCTTCCATTATCGATCATTCTCGATTTCAGTGTAAAAGATTCCTGCAAGCAAGGGGTATCTTTCTTTAAAGTTTGCTGAACGGATCAATGCAGGTGCTAATGTTCTTTGCACATTAAAGAGATGTGGAGATGAGACAAAACTGGCACAGCCTGAAATTTCTCTCTCTCACATGTATATTTATTTATTCAGTCATATGAAGTTAGACATGTACATACAGTTATATATTCCTATGTACAGGATTCAGTTCTAAATTAATACCCGCTTCGGATTTTACCATGCAATTTAGATGTGAAATTCAATATCCTTTTTATTAACTTCCCTTAATCTATGATATTTAAATGCTTAAAAAACTTTAATTATAATTTCCCCATGTCTTACTGGTTTTAACAAATAAGGTATAAGCCATTATAATTATTTGCTAATATTTTCTCCTCTGAAGAGATGGTAGAAATCGAAATCCTATAGAATAAGGAGATTTAATATTTCAAATGCATTTTTTGTCTTACATATAATAATAATTTTTTTTTGTTTGAAATTTAACCATTTCATGTCAGAAATTTTAAATATATTGAATTACTAAAATTTTATTTATTTGCTCTATCTTGCATATTGAGCAATTTTTCGTTAGATGGATGTGCCCTTAGAGAATATTACTGCTAATAATATTTATAAGACCTATAACCACAGATTTCTATATCAGTTGATTTGTTGGATAATTTTATTCTTAAGAATATATATATATATATATATATATATATATATATATATAGATATATATATATATATATATATATAGATATATATATAGATATATATATATATAATGGGGACATTATCAATCTGAATTTTTACGCTTTTAGGCTTGCACTTAATTTAGGTCTCAAACACATGAATAATTTTACAATGTGAATTCTTTTAGTGTTGGAACGATTGATCAGAATTGACGTAGGAGAATCGAAAAGTAGCTTTTTTAGCGTATCAGAAGTCGAAATAATTTCGACTTCTTTCATTTTTTTTTTTTTTTACTAAATTTTCCATTTACAATAGCAATGATAAAATAATAATTACTGTTTTTACACTACCAGTAAAACTAACGAATTTAGGTAAAATTGGCACCAGCATAATGGCACGGTAAAGATGACACAAATAAAACAGTATAAGCAGATAAATAAAAAATGGCACAAAAATAGCGAAAAAAAAATCTCACAGTGAGTTTATTAAATCCCTTCTATTAGTCAATAAGGAGGAAAATATTAAAAAAATAATTATGAAAAATCTGTTTGTGTAATATATGCACACCAACGCATATTGCAAAATATATGCACATAATTATATGAGTTTTTATAGTAATCTGACAATTCAAAAACAACAACTTTATATCTAAATATTTAGAAATCTAAAAAGAATCGGAATTGGTAATTCAGAATTTAGACCAGAATCGATAATTGTATCAGAATCATGAATTTAGGACATAATTGGTAATGGTATTGGAATTGGGGATTTAAAACAGAATCAATAATTGTATCGGAATTGTAAATTTAAAACAGAATAATTGTATTGGAATAAGGAAAAATATCTTGGGCCAGTCTTTTAGTTGTCAGTAGCAGTATGCCAGTTGCAAAAATAATTTAAGTTTAAAATATTGAAATCACACTATCACTGGATATAATAAAACGCCTAGTAACTAAAATTCACCATGTTTTTGGTTCTGATTGATTTTAAATCCAAACAATAAACTTTGAATTTTTGGATCATTCAAAGGTACTGGAGAAAACTCTTTTTTAAACTGTACTTTTCTATATAAAGTGAGATTGATTTAATTCAAAAGTCTATCAACAATCCTTGAATTTTAAACAATAAAACCATTTAAAATGAACACTTAGTGGGTAGCATATGTGTAGAAGTTATAGTCAGCAGTATCTCTTTGATTGTACCTATTTACTATACCTCCCCACGGGACAGAGTTAGACACCATGGTCGTTTTTTAACGTGGAGAAAAGGTATAAAAATAAACAAATTGTCTCAGTCGTGAAGGACTACTCCTCCCCCGAAAGAGAACAAGAAATGGAAGTGCAGCATCTGAAGAACAGATACTACACTTTGATCTTGGCCAAAAGGATTGTAGCTCTACACAATTCTGCCAAATGGTTCCAAGATCCTCATCTGATATGAGATAAAAGAATGAAAATAATAATTTCTGTATTTTGATGTGGAAAAGAAAATGCATGGGGTAGGAAGAATATATTAATACCACTGGAATTAAGACTACAATGCATTGATAGTTTCTATGGCTGTATATGCAAGTGAAACATTGACTATATTGGCAGAGCATGAGTAGAAGCTCAATGTCTTTGAAATGTTTAAGGACAATAGTTGGCATAATTTTGAGACATAGACTTAGAAATGCACGAGAAAGAGAATTAATGTAAATGGATCAAGATTCAACATTATTTTAATGAAGAGATTAACAAGGTTTGCATTATGTGACTGCAGCTATGTAAAGAAATTATATCAAGGCGATTTTATTCAAGATTGCAACTGGCATACTGCTACTGACAACTAAAAGACTGGCCCAAGATCATCATAAATAACTGAATTTTGTTTTCAAGTACGTGGTGAAGTTCTTTTGAGTATGCAAATAAATAATAAAAATACATAATATCACAGTAGATCAAACACAAGTTTATAAAACAATCACACAAATAAGCATTAATTGTTAACTATAAAGTAGCTTTTCTTTAAAATTTATATTCTTAGAAAAGTCTTTCTGCAGCAGGATATAAAAAAGAAACGTCAGTAGTATTAAGTAAAAAAAATAAACGTAAAAACAAATCTTCAGAATGACCAGGATAAAGAATATTTTAGAAATAACGAAACTGATTCTACTGGTGTATTTATTTTTTCGGTGGAAAGGGAAACCAAAAATGATAGTTATTGGAGGGAAACAATATCTTAAAAAATGTATTAAAAAAAACATACAATAAAGAATTAAAGAACACAAACAGTATTTTTATTGCTGATTTTATGTACATAGATTTCTTGGGAGATTTTAAACAGAAGAATGTAGGGGTAAAAAAAAGAATATACATGAAAGATGATCATGAGAGAAGAGCAAACGTTTATTTTTATGTTTTGCATTTTTTAAAGGCAAGGAATCTATGGAAAAGATTAATGCTCCAAACTTTACCATACAGTTCCAAAAATAATCGTACAGTTCTTGATCCTTCACATTCAAAAGAATAAAAAGAAACTAATACGCATACACAGGACGAGTTGAAGTGCATTTCTACATTGGATTTTTCAAATAGTCCCCTTCAGCACATGAAAAATAATTTAAGTTTAAACTGGAACAAAAACAATAAAATAAATTATTCATTTATTTACTCATTATAAACTTCGTTGACTAAAAATGATGTGTGCTTTCACAATCCGCTCAACAATGCATCGAATAATAATCCTCTGCTTAAATCTGCTTTTTAAATATGTTTAAAAATTCTCAATTCAAGTGTTTCGAGTCACACTGTCAGAACAATCTGCTTAAAGGTAAAGCCATTATAAGTATTTGAATGAAAGTAACAACTATCGTTGTGCAAATTTGAATTGGATTTTGTAAGTGTAAGGAGCTAGCACAACACAAGTGTTTTTAAATAACAATGTATGCATTTAAAAATTACAAAAATTAACATAGTTAATTATACGTCATCATTAGGCTCGGAAACAGTTTATGTTTTTTCCCCTTTTCCTTCTTCGTAGTGTCACTAAATAAGTAAAGTCTGTGTTATCTTAAATGGTGATTTTTTTTTAAAAATGTTCGAATTATGAGGATTGCGTTGCTTACATGAAATTAATTAGGAAAATTTTTCCTCGATGGAAGCGGCGTGTAAATTTTAATTGGAATTTATAAAAAAAAACAACATAAGGCATATCTTTTTTATCATCGAAGCGAAGTTGATTTTAAATTCAAGTTAAATAAATAAATGTTTAAAAAATTCCGTGTTGTATCGGTTTCTTAAACATACAAATTCCAATTTAAAAATAAACAATTTTGCATGGTTTTCGTTAAAAAATTATTGATTAAAAATTTTTTAACAAGACATTAACAGTTAAATTAGTGAGGCATAAGAAACTTAGCAGATTTCTCATTAGTTTTAAGAAGCAACACGCCATATGTAAAAATTACATTATTATAAAGGTCTATATGAATTTGATGATGAGAATGAGATAAACATGTGCATAGGAAAAAAGTGTAATATCTGTTCTGATGCCACACTTAGTCATAACCACCTTGACACACTGATTCTCATTGGATCACTAAAGTTAAGCAACGTTGAGCCTGGCCAGTATCAGATAGGTCACCATTTGAGAATACCAGCTCCTGCATCTCACCATGCCTCTAGTTGTACTGACCTTGTCCTGCCACTGGATCACACTGGTTATGACAAGAGAATGAGGCTGACTCTGTGCAAACCAGATTCACTTTAAAATAACCCCCAGTGCATGTCATTCATCATCCCTTGGATAATTAGGTGGTCTTTATAATTCCGACAGACGAATTCTGTACACTTAATCTATTCTGTTCCTGATCAATAAAGGAGAAATGCTTCTAGATTTGGGGGAATTTTAATTTTTGTTCTATTTCAGAATACTTTTGGAGAGCTGGATTTTTTCCGAATTAAAAACTGAACTTGTTCTTGTAGGGAGGCACATAAATAGGAAGATGTGCATAAAGGCGTGATATAAAAAAATATTTTTTTTCATTTTATTATTTAAATGCAGCGATTATTCAAAATACAGAAGCTTGGTTTATTGGAAATTATTAATTGTATACGATTTATAGAACACAAATTGCTATTTTATTTCAAGCTGTGTAGTATACTGGGTGTTCATAGGTTTTATAACAATCTTATTCGATAAATTATCACAGTAGATTTGCTAGAACTTTATGGTCTGAGCTAATACCCATTAGAACAACCATGATCCATTTTTCTATTAGAAAAGATTAAGTTAACTTATCTATAATATCATAACTTCCGGGATCTTATTCTCAACTTACTTTACTTCAGTATTTCATTCCATTAGTTAATCTGTTAATCCTCTGCTTCCGTAAGAGTTCAGCCATATCAGATTTATTTAACATAATCTGATACTAAATTTTATTGTATTCAAGCTAAACATATGCGACGTTGCTTAGAATGAAGTAATGTCTTTTAGGTTTTAATTTTTATTAGTTTGCATAATTTACAAACTTATATGGAAAACGAAATAAAATTTTATTTGTAAGGAAGACAACTTTTATTATATTCTTTAGTTTAACATGAATTATCAACCTTGCTTACTGTAATTTTTAGGTGATTATTTAAAAATGTTTCATAATACTAATTGTCTGGATTATACTAAGTAATTTTAAAAATAAATTGTAGTGAAGTACGTTATTATATACCACTGAACAATAATAACAAATGAATATTGGCTAGTCAGGAACCAACGTTTTATTTATTTGCTTAAATGCTATTGAGTTTAACTTTAAAAATGCGGCTGACTTTTCTTTATACATTATAAAAGTATATTTTTCTCTTTAATGATTTTGCTGCTGTAATGGTGAAGTATCTTCAAGCTTAATCCAGTTTTTCTTCAATTATAGCCATTTTGTCATTTCTTTCTAGTGGTGTCCAGTTCCACCAGTTGCTGGTCAAACTTTAGAACTCCCAGTACTACATTTCGACTGATGGTGTAATTTAATAATATGGCCAGGACTTTGATCATGTAAATATATAAAAATTAAAAATAGAACATGCAAACAGTATAAATGGAAAGCATACACAAATCAATGCTTTAATACACGTTTTTTAAATATTAAAATAAACTGGAATATTTTTTTTTACTTTTTTTTTTCCTAGCGCCAATATCCAAAGCAAACATAGGAACTGAAACTGATCCATTGTAGTAAGTCAAGTGAAGTAATGTTATACATTCGTTTCAGTGATGCATCTTATTGGCTTTTTCTGATCTCCAGGTGTGGACTGTGCTGTTGGCTGCTGTATTGTTATCTTCTGCATAGCTGGAATCTTTCTGGGATAAATTGAATTTTTGTTTCTTTTAGTCATTAAACGCCACTGATCTCTTGTCTAGAGGTCAGAAGTCTTTTGATATTTCTTAAGCTCAGTCATCAATGCTTCTGTTAATATTTATCCAGGAAGGTGAATGCTCTACACGATCTACCAGCACAACGAATGACTACTAACATTGAATATTTAAAATATTAATGCATTAATTCAACAGCTGATTACATGTGTAGTGATGAGAGATTGGTAATCGATTAAACAAAACTCACACTGGAATGTCTGTAGTATTGAAGCCGAAAGAATATTTCATAATTCTGAAAGAAACTTTTTGTTTTGTGCCAATTCCTTCTGTAGTTTGTCAAGTAAAGGGAGATCCTTTTCTGTTGCTCTCTCCTTAAACGAACCCAATCAAGCCAGTGGTCAACTGTCAGATTACTAGTGGCTTGATTGGTTTCCTATGAAGAAAAAAAGAAAGAAATATAACCTCTCTTTATGATATTAGATAAAGTGATCCGGGGCAAAACATCAAACTATTTTGAGAATTCCATGTTAAATGTTGTCTAAGAGCATAAAGTTCTTTCTGTACAAAAATCCAAACTGTATCAATGGGTTCATTATTGAATCCATTATATCATTGATCACAAGAAGAATTATTTGGAACAATTTAATATTTAGTAATCTTTCACCATGCATACACGCACATTTAACGTCACAATTATGTAAAATTTCAAAAGCACAGTGACTGAGACTCACTAGAAATTATCATATCTGTTAGGCGAACCACTGCTTTATATCTCTCAGCATGACACTAAATTATCTTGGTCAACCTATGGGCTACACCCATACATTGCCATTTTTCTTTTTATCATTTTATTTTTTACCTAATCGAATTCCCAACCCTATCAACTACTGAAATTGCCTGCTCCCATCTAAGTTTAATTTAAATTAAGTGGCGACGTCACAATTTAAAAGCTTTCAAGAATATAAGATCACTCCTTAATTGACATTCATGTTGACCTGGTATCAGTTAACAGTAAGATGGGCAGAGGTTGACCATCGAGGTTCCACTTCCTGCTCTTTTGATGGTCTTGTGCCAAGTTTGTGAGTGAAATTTATTTTTATTAGCAAATAAATAATTCAAATTGCAATAAACAAGAGACTACCTCATTCTATTTGCATATCGATCTTTTGTTTAACTATGCATTCATTGTAAAGTAAGTAAATAGGGACACCCTTGCGGAAGGTGTCATGTTCTCACCTAGAAATAGAATAGAATCTATTCCGAATATGATATAAAAAAACTACATCCGTTAGTTAGGTGCCATTTGTGGAGTCATTCTGTTATTCCCATTACCTTAAAGCTTATTTTGCCCTAGAATGGTAGTAGCTGTCAACGTCCTATGTATGGTTTAAATATAATCTTTTGTTTGCAAACGATTTATATCAAAATATATGTCTACAAGACAAATTAATATATAAATATTTCAAGATATACAGGAACTAAAGCATAAAGTGTTTTATCAAAACACTTGAATACGGTATTAAATGGTTGGAATTTTGGCTAGAAGCAACCTGTAGTATTTGTTCCAATACTGCAATTCATCTTTTCTTCTAGATTTTTTTTACACAGGCATAACCACATTATCAAGGCCAAGAGGCCACCCGAGGATAAGGGTTAAAAGTGTACAGTAGACATTGGACAATATAGTAATCAATTCGGTAAATTTGTTAACTTATATGCAACGGCTCATCAAGAACTTGTTTACGTTAGACTTGAAGACAACCATATTGTAGTCAGCCGGAAAGCAGGAAAACGGAAGACAATTCCACAGGCGTGCAGTTCTAAGAAACAAGCTTTGTTCATGGAATCTACGTTTAGGTTTAGGCACAGATAAAGAGTGGGTGGAATTAGTGATAGTATTTTCAGCTAGACGAGTGTTTCTTGTGAAAGTTTGGCGAGAGGGGGACCATAGACTGAAGCTCAGTCGAACACTTTCCATAAAAATAACGATACATCAGAGACAAACTCGCAACATCTCTTCTGTGAGATAGAGGTTGCCGGGAAGAGAAAAGAACATCTCCTACGAGGCTACGAAGTCTATTTTGAACTGTATCCAGGCAGGACAAGAATTTTAATTTTAATTTCAGTCTCTATCCAGTGCACCTTAAAACTTGTGTCTAACGCTTCACTCATTAGTAGGCAAATAGATATGAACCAAAAAATGGTTGAAATGCTGTGAATAAAACAATAAAACTTTTTTTCTAACAAGGATAGTCAAGAATATTGAAAAATATTAGTTGTTAGGTGTCTCAAAAGATAACAATCTCGTCATGCCTTTGTCAGCATCAATCAATTCCAGACCATCTATTTTGGCCACAGTTAGACGAGACTACCGGATCAGACGACCATTTTTGCATGTGCTTTACTGGTCATGGCTACCGGTTCCTAAATATCATCAACAAAGTAAGTCATATTCATTTGTACGTCGTCTATGCATCTCTTTTTCTCTCACTGTTTACCATGGTAAGACATGTATTTTGATTATGTCAGTGGCATTTATGTAAGCTTTCCTTTAGGAAGAACATCCATGGCCATAACCCTCTTTTATGTGTCATGCATAGCTTTCTTTTATTAATTGACTTATAACCTTTTGATTAAAAATAACTATTCAACTTGTAATGGAATTTGAATCTTGAAGATTAAGCAAAAGAAATGTTTTCTCTGCTGCAATATAGAGGGAAATATATTTAGAGTGTAAAAGATTTTATATTTAATTGGAATCAGTTCCTGAATGTAAAAGTCATCGATGAAGAATATGGAATGGAGGTAAAGAGGGAGAATGATTCCATGCTTGTTTCTTCTTTTTTTTTTTTGTACAGGGTTTTTAAATCCATTTTTCTGGAACATTGGTTGTTTCTCTTTAGAATTTTTTTCATCTAACAACTACAAACACAGAATGAATGATTGCAAATTAAGGCTAATTAAAATAGATTTTTTTCAAACATAACTTGATCTCAAAACCAAGGAATAATTAAGTGCATTTTTGGCGTCAGTAAAGTACAGAGGAAAAAAAAATTAGAGAAACAAAATTTTATAAACTCAATTTCAGATATTAGAATTTTACTACTGTCATTACTCATTAAATGTAATTGATTTTAATATACTCTCTTTCAGAAGTTCTGTGAACCAGGGAACTTGGAAAAATTGTTATGAGAAGATCTGACGTCAAACTTTGTGAATGTGTGCCTGTACTGAAAAAAAGCTGCAAAGAAAGTGCATAAAAAATACATAATCCTATTATCAAAATAAATGACAAGAATTTCATTTATTAAATGTGCAGTATTTTATTTTTCATGTACAAATATGTTTTTAATGAAAAGTGAATAGCAGACAAAGAATAAGCACAAGTCTTCCATTCTATTTTTATGGAAAGTTGAAGACACATCTTCGTTGTCGCTTCTGTCTTTCTGTTATTGTTTCATTGATTTTTTTTTTTTAATTTTCTACTCCTCTACTTGCTGCATATACGTTCCTTCTTTGTGTCATGATAATTACTCATCCGAAAATGAGCTGTTTGTTCTCACTTTACAAGAGGCAATCGCAGTTTGACTTTGCCTAATACATCCAATATGTAAACAAATCTCGTTTAGCACAAAACCATTTTACAATAGTTGCATTCCTTTATAATATACTAAAATATCAAAACGTGATTATTAGTCTTTACTATTTTACTATTTGGAATGAATCATGATAAAAACTAAGTGATACCATACAGTCTCTAATAAGTTGTGGGCAGCCTTGATGGGATCTTTGAGGGGATGAACAGTGGTTTTGACGGAATGAGCAATTCTTTATAATTCAAATGACTTGTTAAAATAGCAGTGGGAACACTTTGGTGATCGTTTTTTTTTCTGTAGAAAATGACATCCGGAATGGGCTTCACGGTTATCGGATCATAATCATCCCAGACTTTTTTCTGTGGTTTATCTTGATAGTGTCAAAAGAGGTTGGTGTCAGAGTCATTAACAATTTTGCATGTCGTATATAGTTGTTATGTCTCTAAATGTTTAAGATGAGAATTGATAATTCATATTACTTGGATTATTCAGCCTAATATTCTCATCTTTATTTGCACAACGTTTCGGTTGTTGTAGTCTCGCACCTTTTTCAAATGTATCTTGCTGAACTAAGGATTTTTTCTGTCAAACTTGGGAATCTGCACTGAATTTCGAATGGAACCTTTTATTTACTCCATAACATAAGGGAAGCACGTTCTTGATCCATTAGTTATGCATTTAGTAATTTGCAATTGTATTTTAAGTCTCACCTGCACTGAGGATTGAATCTTAAACCTCCAGAACAGTGTATTTTACAATTGAATTTTATCAAGTACTTTATCCACTACGCCATGGGTTTTGTACTGGTCAGTACAGATTCCATAGTTGGGGCAGAGGTCAACAACAAAGCATGACAAGAAGGGTCTACAATGAATCATAGAAAAAAAGATGGTTTTATAAATTCCATAAAAGTAATGGGAGCATTAGAAATGGCATTTTTTTTAGTCTTGTTGTAAGAGACTATTATTTTGAATCATCTTTACAGAGGACTATGTAAGGAGATGAATGAAATGTTCGTTTGCATTACACTTAAGCTTCTGCATATGAGTACAGTCAGAGAAGCAGGAGGCAGCGGGGGAATTCCACAATTCATATGTGGCAACAATACTCCATTCATGGTGACTTTATAAAGATACAGGATACTCTCATGTGAGAGTAATTTTCTAGCATGGTAGCGGGAACCCACCTTCTTTGTTGAAGTCTTTCTTACAATGTCCTCAATGTATTTGCTCCAGTTTATGTTGCCTGTGAATGCTAAGCCGATGAGTCTGGAAGATGAACTCTGATGTAGGGTGTTATCAGTCATGACTATTAGGGATTGAGAAGGCTTCTTTTTTTTTTTTTTTTTTTTTTTTTTTTTTATTACATTTTCACCCCAAACAAGGCAAATTGCCACTTTGGTGTAGGGGGCTACTATCAGGGGCAACAACTACTGGGGTACTATGTAGGGATTTGGGCAGCAAGGTGTCGGTTCACGTTACACTTGAACTTCTGCACGTCAGTACTGTTGGGGAAGCAGGGACCTGGAATGGAATTCCAGAGTCTTGCGGTTCTGGGGAAGAAACTATTGGAGTAAAAAGATCTTTTACATCTAGGGACCTCTACAGTGTGGGGGTGGGATCTAGTAGCCTGTCGGGTTTGTCGAGGGTGCTCGCGTCGTGGGGGCACAAGTGATTGCAGTTCATCAGAGCATTCACCACTAAAATACTTGTAGAAAAGGCAGAGGGATGCAACATTTCGTCGATGGGACAGAGGCTGAAGCTTAGATGCCAGTTCAGGGCCTATCAGATTTGCGACTCTCTTTTGAACCTTGTCAAGGAGCGAGAGACTAGTAGCAGATGCACCAGCCCAGATGTGGCAGCAATACTCCATACATGGGCGAATGGTGGCCTTATAGAGGTACAGGATACTTTCGGGTGTTAGTAGTTTTCTAGCACGGTAGAGAGAGCCTACCTTTCTTGCAGCGGCCCTGGCAATGCCTTCAATGTAATTGTTCCAACTCATGTTTCCTGTGAACGTTAGGCCAAGGAGTTTGAAAGATGGACTCTCAGATAAAGGGTCGTTGGCCATTGCTATTGGTGGTAGAGAGGGTTTCTTGTAATTATTGAATGAAACTAGTTTAGTCTTGGCAGCATTGAACGCGACCAACCACTTTTGTCCCCATTCCACTACAGATTGGAGGTCTTCCTCTAGTGTTTCTGCCATTTCTTTAGAAATGTGTTCATTCGTCTTCCTGTCGTGTCTGCCATAGAGTGTAGTGTCATCAGCATATATACCCATCTCAGAGGCAATGTTGTCGGGGAGGTCATTTATGAATATCAGGAACAATAGAGGTCCAAGGATAGAACCCTGGGGCACTCCCGCATTTATATCATATTGTTTAGATGTGCGACCGTCGAGGACTACCTGAATTTTTCTCTTATCTAAGAAGGATTTAATTATGTTAAGTATTCTACCAGTGATACCGTAAGATCTAATCTTCCTGAGGAGACCCTCATGCCATACCCTGTCAAAAGCCTTAGATATATCTAGAGCTACCGCTCTGCCTTCCCCCGCTTTGTCCAGTGATTGGTATATACGTTCAGAGATCACGGTGAGGATGTCTGCTGTGGAACGGGCTTGTCTAAATCCATATTGTTTGTCAGTCAGTAGTTTAGCATCTGTAAGATGATGGACTAGAGCATGGTTAATTATGGTCTCAAATATTTTGGCAAAAAGTAGGAGGAGGCTAATGGGGCGATAATTTGATGGGTCTGTCCTTTCGCCAGAAGGCTTCTTGTAATTGTTAAAGGAAAAAAGCTTGATCTTAGCAGCATTAAATGTTACTATCCGTTTATGGTTCCATTCCACTACAGACGTGGAGAAGTGAGAAACTCAAGAAACTCCTGCTGCCAACACTGAACCTCATAATACTATTTTTATTTTGTCATATCTATGACTATTAATTTTTACTTTATGAATATAAATAAAGTAAAATGTTAATTTTGTTCGTTATGGATGTTCTGAACAAACGGAGACTTTAACATATTATTGTAAAACACCATTAAACGTTGTTGTTGGTGAGGAATCCTGATGGGTCTGGTTTTGGTTTCATTTTGTACCCTTCCAAAATGGCTCAGAGAAAGTTCTGATTTCCCTCCATTCTGTGGTAAATTGCTTTTATGTCTAACTTAACGTTACAACAAAGAAAAGCAGGTAAATCATGACTTCTCCGCCAAAAGCATAGAAGGAGGCAGAGGCGACAGAGCCGTAGTCTGTGGTGTCAAAATAGAGGTGGGGGGGGGCATTCAATCATATTCAAACTATCTCCCTTTCTCAAGAGATTTATCAGTACTACGACTTAGTTCTCAATTTTATAGCCTCCCTCATGAGAGCTCTGTTTTTAATGTGGGGAACATTGATCTTCCTGAAAAGGGTTTACTTTAAATTGAGACAAAAATTAAAATTGCCCCAGTCTAAAAGGATTTCTTTTCGACTGATCGAGAACAGAAAAGATGATGTACAATATCAGAATTGATGCTGCAATTAAAGAGTTGATTCTCAGCATCAACAAGGCCTCTGTGCGCCATTTCTACCTGCTTGCTCAAAGATGATGCCTAAGCATTTGTAGATAAGAATTCATAGATAAACACTATGAATTATCTTATGGAAAACAAATAGATTTCCTCTTACCTGATCGATGCCGCTTACACAGCACCGTATTGAGCTATATAACCATATTATTTTTTGTTTGCATATTGCCACATCTGAGACAGGTGAAACACTTGAAAGATTGAACTTACCTAGAAGAGAAAAAAGAAAAAAGAAAAATTATTTTAGGTGAAATAATAACTAATATGCACAAAGTTTTAAGGTGCCAAAAAAAAGCAAGAAAAAAATTTACATTATTTTTAACTGGATAAAACAATTTTTTCTTAAATATAAATGATCGCCTGAAAAGCTTCATCAGTTATCTGTTTTATTTATTAGGGTTTATCACTTATTGAGACCGAAAGGTCACTTGAGGAGGTGCATACCTTTCTTAGCCCCATGTTTTACTGTTTGACACCCGTTAAAAAGTGAGATCAACTGATTAAATGTATTATACTATTTCTCATCTGAATCTCACCTGACAACTTATTCCCAAAGTATACAAGATCTACTATAGGTAATTACATATTTTCTTTTGTTTGTAATGTCGTTGATACTTAAGCATTTCTTCTATTTCATGTGTCAGCCAAAAGTAGAAATCGTATATGTTTATAGCATTATTGAATTTAAGGAACAAATCCGAGTTGCCATTAATCGTTCCTTTGAAGGTGTATGCCAAAGTATGGCGCTCACTTCAAGAAACATGAGCAAAGTACATTGAGCCTCATAGAGATTACACAGAGCTTTAATAAGTGTTTTATGTTGCAAAAAGGTAACTTAAGTATATCCTTTGTTAATTTCTATATTGCAGTTGCCTATTTCTTTAATGTTACATTTATTCCGTTGAAATCAAATTATAGAGTTACTTATGGCAGTGTATATATCATTGAAGAAAAGATTCAAACAAATATGGACGGTTGGACGGTCTACAGTGTTTTATAATTAGGGAGGCTGTTATAAGTAACTCTATCATTTGAATGCAATATAATACATGTAATATTAAAGAAATATTCAACTGCAATATAGAAATTAACAAAGGATATACTATATACAATATAGAAATATATATAAACTGTGTCAATCGCTTTATTGCAGATTAGTAAAATATCAATATTTTACTAAATATACATCGCAACAAAATCAAAATTATATCATCAAACGACTACTTTAAGGTTAGTTATTTCCAAAAATTTTATTTAAATTCATGCGATATTCACGAAGTTATGACATTTTATTCTTTGTCGAGGAATTTCCACAATCCATCACTTTATTGCAGATATCTTAAAATGTTGTTTTAGGGCAAAAATACAATGTCTTATCTTGCAAACTTTACTTCTTATTATATTTTTATTTTAAAGAAAAGAATAATAAACAAAAGTATAAGCTAAGTATAAGCCTCATATAAATGAATTATTTACCGACATGTCCACCATTTTTTAAAATAAATTAAAACAACCTTTTGTCCCCTGAGGAAGTCAATTGTTTGATCTTAAAAGGAGTTATGACTCTAGCAACATCAACTATGTTCCTCCACAAGGAATCCTTTGAAGTAAATGGCTCTCCTCCCTCATAAACTCCTCTTTTTATTATTGACCAGAGACATTCAATGGGGCTATTGTCTGGAGAACACGGTGGTGAGAGTTTCTCCAACAAATTACATAGATTCAAGGAAGGCTGCAGTCGCTTCAAGCAGAATTGGATGGCACGTTGTAATGCATAAAAATCATCTGAAAGTGACGTGACAATGGTAGGTCATCTAATCATGTCGACAAATGATTATCCAAAAAGGCTGTGTTTACACCTTCTGGCACTCGGCATGGTCCAACTAACTTATCCCCAATGATTCCCACCCAAAATATGATGAGCTGTAAACAGTTGGATATTAAAAAAACGACTTCTTAAAGGTAAATATTCGGGTGGTCCCCCAGTGCACTTTCACCGATGCTTCCACCTCCTTGTTGGCGATGAACTCTGTAACGGGTCGGAGTTCCATTCGGGTTTCAAACTTTGGTCCATTTATCCAGGCCTTCAAGAGTAGCATGGATCTCATCCCTAAATAGGACCTATTGGAAATTCATTTTCATGTAATTCTGTGTCCGAGCCATTCGTTTTTCCCTATGTTGTTTGCTCAATGGAGGCATTGAAAAGGGTTTGATGTTCTTTGCAGTCTCATTCAACACATTGTATCCGGCCTTCCTGGATCTTGAAGTGATTCCAGTTTTTTCAAAAGCGAAAACACTGGTGCTGTTTGTGTTTCGGTTGACTTCCCTACGAATTTTCCGAGTAGCACGATCTGAAAGGTTTCTCCTGGTGCCCTTATTTATTTTTTTGGATTTGGTGTTCGTGGTGTTCAAGAATGGGGCCAATGTTCTTGGATCCCTTTCCAACTCCGTGGCTAAATCTTTGATGGACAATCCTTCTGCGAGTCCAGCAACTATCCATTGCTTTTTGATAACTTTTAATCACCTGATTTTTTGGCATTTTAAGAAGCCTGCAATAAAGCGATGGACAACATAATTTCCTCGATAATAAATAAAATGCAATAATTTCGTGAATATAACATGAATTTGAATAAAATCTGTGGGAATAACTAACCTTAAAGCAGCCGTTTGATGGTACAATTTTCAATTTGTTTACGTATATTTAATGAAATATTGATATTTTACTAATCTGCAATAAAGCGATTGACACAGTACATATATATATATATATATATATATATATATATATATATATATATATATATATATGCTTTAAGAAAAATAGAAAAAACCGAATGAAATTATTAAAAAATCAACGTTTCGTCCTTATTTCATAGGACATCTTCAGGATAATTGAAATAAAAATGTAAGAAAAGAAAAAGTCATAGATTGTGCGAAAAAGACAGTTTTTTAATCCTACCCATGTCGGGAAGGACAAATATGTGTGTGTATCTTTTAATCCTACCCGACATGGGTAGGATTAAAAAACTGTCTTTTTCGCACGATCTATGACTTTTTCTTTTCTTACATTTTTATTTCAATTATCCTGAAGATGTCCTATGAAATAAGGACGAAACGTTGATTTTTTTAATAATTTCATTCGGTTTTTTCTATTTTTCTTAAAACATAACGTCAACCATCGCTGGTATTTTTTCATTCCTTATACATATATATATATATATATATATATATATATATATATATATATATATATATATTTGCATGTGTATACATATATATATATATATATTTGGTAAAACTGGTAATTAGTAAAAACCCGAAGAGCGTGCTCAATACTATTGCAGAGCAAATACGTGTTTTATTTTTTATTACTGTTTTATCTGTTTGTTTATATATGTTTCAGATGGTGGACTATGCTTACGATCCAACAGCCTCGTCAGACCTCACAGAAGTGGTTGTTAGTATTAGAAAGAAGTGTTTTAGAAGAAATACGAAAGAAAAAAAAAAGATGGCCCAACATCTGAAACATATGTAACCAAACAGATAAAACGATAATATATATATATATATATATATATATATATATATATATATATATATATATATATATATATATATTTATTTACCAGTGGTGAAAAAAAAAAAAAAAAAAAAAAAACCGGACTAAAGTGCTCAATGTGTAGTCAGAGCAGTATATAGGAAATTTATTACTGTGAGTCCAGAATGAGTTTACAAATTGTTTCAACTAGAGGAAAATCCTCAAAGAGAGGAAAAATCCAACTAGCATCATCAGAATTCATAGATGGACTAAGTTATAAAGTCAAATAAAAATGGAAAGATCGTAGATAAAGGGGAGTTAGAAAAGAAGGGGGAGTGGTGGGGAGAGGACGTTGGAGTTTAAAGTAGTAGGAGTGTATTAAAAAAAGAGAGGGGTTTATAATTAAATATTAATTATGTGTAAATTCTTATATACGTGTTTTTTAACGGTTTAAACTTTAAATAGTGTATGTATTTGTGTGTTTTTGTTATCTACTTACTATCTACATTTTATTAATAATTATATTAATTTTTATTATTTAATTAACTTACTGATATCCTTAGTTTTTTTTACTTTATTAAATAAACCTATAACGTATAATTCACCTATTTACCCTTCTATTTCTCATTTCTTTCTTTCAACTTAACGCCCGACAATTCAAAAAACTATAAATAATAAATTAAAAACAAAAAATTAATTTTTTCAATCTCTCCCTGCCCAGCTAATTTATATATATATATATATGTATATATATGTGCACATATATATATATATGTGTGTGCGTGTGTATGTGTATGTGTGTGTGTTTGTATATGTATGTATATGTGTGTATGTATGTATTTATATGTGTGTATATATATATGTGTGTGTATATGTATGTATATATATGTATTTGTGTTTGTGCGTATCTTCTACATGTGTGTATATGTATGTGTTTATATATATTTGTATTTGGTTACGTATCTTCTACATGTATATTTGTGTGTGTGTTTTTCTGTGTGTATGTGTTTTATTCACTTATTATAAATATCTCCCTAATAATTTTATGAATTTTATTATTTGATTAACTTACTGATATTCTTACCTATTTCTATATTAGTAAAATAAACTTGTAACTTATAATTCATTAATTTATATTTTTCTCTTTCTCTCTTTCCCTCAACTACAACGCCTGAAAATTTAAAAATTATTTATAAAATATTTTTCAATTCCCCCCCTCCCAGCTAATTTATATTTATATATATATATGTATGTATATGTATATGTATGTGTAAGTGTTTGCATCTGGATGTATGTGTATTTGCATATATGTTTATATATGTATATATGCGTGTATTTTTACGTATCTGTGTATGTGTACATATATATATATGTGTTTGTATATGTATGTTTGTGTATATATGTATATGTGTATATATATATATATATATATATATATATATATATATATATATATGTATGTGTGATCACGCATGTGCTTTTCCCCCATTTACGTATGTGCATTTGCTGTACATATTTATGCGTGTGCTTATATTTGTGTGTTACTTATTAAAAATGTTTTTTTCTATTATTTAAGTTACTTACTTAAGCTTTCACCTATTTTATTTTATTTCATTAAAATAAACCTGTAACGTATAATTTCTACCTGCCCGGCTAATTTATTTATATATATATTATATTTAATTATATATATCATTACACTATCAAAATAAACCTGTAAAGTATAATTCATTAACTTATTTTTCCTTTTCTTTTTCTTTCCATTTTATAAACAATTAATATCTTTCAATCTCTCCCCGCCCGGCTAAATTACTTTAAACCCCATTTTCAACCCGTTCCTTCACCTATTTTATTTTATTTTATTAAAATAAACCTGTAACGTATTATTTCTACCTGCCCGGCTAATTTATTTATTATATTTAATTATATATATCATTACACTATCAAAATAAACCTGTAAAGTATAATTCATTAACTTATTTTTCCTTTTCTTTTTCTTTCCATTTTATAAACAATAAATATCTTTCAATCTCTCCCCGCCCGGCTAAATTACTTTAAACCCCATTTTCAACCCGTTCCTTCACTAACATTAACTCTCCAACCTGTTGCCATGGTGATCCTTTAAATTAACTGTTACTTATGCCGTTATCAACAAAAGTAGCGTCTTTTAAGTTTAAACCGTTAAAAAACACGTATATAAGAATTTACACATAATTAATATTTAATTATAAACCCCTCTCTTTTTTTAATACACTCCTACTACTTTAAACTCCAACGTCCTCTCCCCACCACTTCCCCTTCTTTTCTAACTCCCCTTTATCTACGATCTTTCCATTTTTATTTGACTTTATAACTTAGTCCATCTATGAATTCTGATGATGCTAGTTGGATTTTTCCTCTCTTTGAGGATTTTCCTCTAGTTGAAACAATTTGTAAACTCATTCTGGACTCACAGTAATAAATTTCCTATATATATATATATATATATATATATATATATATATATATATATATATATATATATATATATATATATATATATATATATAACTTAGCTATGTGTTTCTCTCGCTCTCTTTCACTCTATGTAATATGAATTAGATACCAAAATAATAAGTTTATTTAATTGTTTATAGATGAATATAATTAAGAAGATTTTATTTTATTATTTACTAACGAGTCGCCGTTCATCAAGTTCAAAGGTCATTCAAGGACGAGGGTTAATGGTTTGTGTCAGCTGAATGGTCAGATTAATACCCCTGAAGGATTGCAGATTATTGTTGGATCTTTGATTACTTACGAGGATGGCTCGACAAGAATTTGTTTACATTGGACTTGAAAACAACAATGCTGTAGTCAAGAGGGAAGCAGCCTCGTAGTATTGTGTTCCACCAATGGATAGTTCTTATTTCAGTAATGCAAGAAGAATCTCTTAACAGAAATGTTACAAGGATTTTCAAATAGTAAGTATAGATGGGATTTGCTTTATATTTATATTGGATTTTAATACAAAGAGGGAAACATTAAAAAAATAATTAGTTTAGAATGAACTGGAAAATTCAGTAAAATAAGTTTAATTCTTGAATAACACATTTGTATCATTTCCTTGCAAAATAAAGGGAAAAATCCGAAATCCAATCTTGGTTTGATTTCCTTAACAAAATTATGGGAAACGAAACCATTTTTTTCTGTTGATGCAATTATAACGGTAAAAATTTTAACTATAATTCTATCCGATTTTTTAATTCACCCTTAATCATTTTTTGACTGATCATTTATGTTTTGCCAGTTTAACATGCTTAATCATTTTTTAATAGAATTTTAATTGAGTATTTTAAAGTTATATAATGTACCAATTTACTGAGAGGAATCGGTTTAAAATGTGTCAAGTTCTTAAAGTTCAAAGGTTAGTGTACTCTACTCTAATAGCTTCTTTCTTCAAACTTCTTGCTTTTGGAATTCTCTCTGTACTCCCTGTTTCCCCCGACTGCAGCAGCATGTAGGAATTTAAATGTAATATGAACAAACATCTAGTTGTGTAACTCATTTAGAATGCTCTATAAATCTGGTCCTTAATTCACAGTAGGCCCAATGTGCCTTATTTAGATGAATATTAAAAAAAATGTCTGTAGTTCATCCGTTGGAACGATGAGGACTATCTGGTCATCCTGTAGGGTAGGGTGGGGGGAGTCATAATCGGTGAGTGCGGATATGGCTGATAAGCCCAATCTTTGCTTGAAAAGTTCTACTGCAGTGAGAACAGGGAATCATAACAGCTGTCGAGGGCTTCAAAACATTGTCCTTTCTGCGCTTCTCTGCAGCAACTTTTTGGTTACTTTCATATTTGCAGGCACCGTCATGCACAGCGGCCCGCCACTTGGCTCCATCTAAAGCTATTTACTCCCATGATGAAGGTCTTCAGTGATCCCTTCAGATTTTCTTTAAATCATTTTCTCTGACCGCCATTGGGGCATTTGCCATACTGTAGCTCAGCAAACAGAAGCTTCTTGGGTAGTCTGTAGTCTGGCATGTGGGCTACATGACCAGCCCAGCGAAGCTGAACCTTCATCAGGATAGTGAGGATGCTTGGGAGTCCAGCACGAGTGAGAACTTCTATGCCTGGTATCCTTGCCTTCCAGCCTATGTCAAGCAGTTTCCTCAAACTATAAAAAATAAGAATGTAATCAAAGAAGAATAAATAATGGTATAGTGGTTGAGACCCAACAAATCACGGGTACGTCTAGTATTCAAATATTTTACTAGAGTTATTAAGTCCAGATTTTCAGATGTTTCTGATAAGACAGAATTGTCAGCCAAACTATTTGGTCTTGTTTTATATAAAACTAGCAGGGGTGCCCGGCGTTGCTCGGGTTTTTGGAGGTGTATGCTGTGCAAAAAAAGCAAAAAAACAAAAAAAATGGTTAATTTTTTAAAACTTTGCCCCCTATTATGACCCCTTAAAATTTATAGTTTCGGGCTCAAATCACTTTATTAAGTTAGATCCAGGTTCAAGGAACCTATATCTAAAATTTCAAGTGTCTAGACCCAAAATTGTCGGAGGAGTTTGGTAGAGTTCTTAAAGGTCAAATCGTTGAAATTTGACCCCTTAACAGCCAAATTTCTGGCTGACACGCGTCACATCGATTTTCCCAAATCTCAGTACCCGGTATTTCAAATTTCGAGTCTATAGACTAAAAATTGACAGAGTTATTGCGTAGGGAAATGTACACAGACAGGCAGACACACAGACACACAGAAAGACAGGCACGTTCACTTTTATAGATATATAGATTATCATGCAGCAAGTGAATAAATATTGAGATAATTGTAAAACTATTGGAATAAATAAGAAGCGATTTGCATATCACTGATAAATTTTACTTAATCTTGTGTTAACTGTGCTAGCAGACATTTGTGAGAATATTGCCATCTGCTGAATAATTCCAACCAAATGCTTATTAACTTGTTGGAACTTGGAGACAAAACAACAGGCGTTCATTTTAGACTTTACTCTTTTAATTACATCCAACAAGGTGGAGGTTATGTTTTCAGCAGCGTTTGCTATGAGTCTTTTCTTCTTTATCTATGTATGGCCTAACATTCACACTGCTTCATAAAGTTTTAATAAAAAGTCTTCCCAAAATACAAACGTTTATAAACGTGTATTTTTTTTTCTAAGAACATGGTGGGATTAACCTTCATAGTCTGTGTTTCTTTTAAAGGAAGTTATGGGTCTTTTTATTACATTCTGCACGCGAAATATAAATATAATTATGAGTTTTATATAAAAAGATGATTTATAAATATCTCTATTGTTAAGTTAGGAAAGACTCAGTTTGACAACCTTGGGTGCGCGGTTTCAATCTTACCTTGAATTACTCTTTTAAGGAAAATAAAGAATATCTTTTTTAATTGTTTGAAATCTAATAAAATGCAAGTGAAAAACGTTTTAATTTTTTGTATGTTAGTACATAACGCCACTCTATCTCTCCGTCACTACTCAGCCCCACTCTCTCTCTATATGTCTAGATCTCGTATATACATTATAAAGTAAAACGTTTGTCTGTCTGTGTGTCTGTATTTCACTTAATATAAATCAAACTAGAAATTGTATCTTAAATTTAAGTGTTTAGTATGCTATTTATTCTTATAAATACTAGAAAAATAGTTCTGTACATATAGCTACATTGCTGAGGAAGCTTAAGGCCCTTTTTTCACATGTTCAAATACAAGAAGATTACTTGAATGAATTAATATAATTCGTTTCTTTTTATAACAATAATAAAACTCATTTTTTTTAAATTTATAACACTAACGAAATAGAATTTCATTCAGAGGGGAAATAAAAGAATATCTAACCAAACATTCCAAATCCTGAGCTATATTCAATCGTCATTGCTGAATTGATGATTTCAATAAATAATATGTTTATCTTTGTTAATCAAATTGAAAATTGTTAGGAAAAAAATGACTGTCGATAGAGAAATTTAAGTTGTAAAATTCATTATGAAAAATAAATTATTATTTATCTATGTATTAATTGGTGAAACTATGTCGATAGACTATTTTTTGCTTGGAAAGTGAATAGCCTGTAATAACATGGTCAATGTTTTGCTTTGTAACCTATAAACATTAAGAGAGGAAAATCAAAGAAGAATAGGAGTTTGATTACTAGAAGCAAATAATGTATAGTTTTACCAATTACAGTTTATATATTTATTCTATGACATAGCAACATCAACGCACTATTGAGGAAAAGGTCGGAGAATAATACCTGTTTAATTATGTATAACAAAATTTACATAATACAAATATTCAGAATCTTTCATATTTGTTTTAAATTATTCCTTTCTGTGTTAAGTAGTGCATAAAACTTATAGTAGTAGTAGTAACACTACTACTCCTGCTACTAATAATAATAATCTAGGAATAGTCGCAAAAAATCTGGCAAAGAGAGTAAGAGAATTTGGAATCAAGGGGAAAATTAAGACTATACAGCGAACGATATTGATTAGAGCAACCGAAATCTTTAGGAAAACCTTTGAATGCGGAATTTAACGAATATAATCTACGAATACTTACAATAAGAACTGCAACAGAAGCAAAAAAAAAAAAATTTAATGGCAGAAACAAAGCATGAACAAAAAAAAAAAAATGAAACTGCAAGAAATCTTGTAAACTCTTCCGTCTCTCCCCAAAAATGGCATCAGCCATGGCTGGTGCCACACAAAATAATCCTAAAGGGTCAAGGGGGATTGAAAGAACCGAGAAAATAAATCGCTATCCAGATTTCCATAAAAGGGGAGTCAGTATGTAGCACTGAGGAGTGCATAATTTCACAGTTTATTCAAAATTGTATGACAAAAACAAAATCAAATCCTAGAAAACGTGAGGAAATAAATCGAAAATAAATCTGAAAGTTATTTGAATTAAATTTAAAAACTTTTTCTATTTGTTACAAAAATGAAACTTTTCTAAAATTATGCATTCATTCGATAAAACCTTTTAATTTCATTGAAAGATGGCATTCCAATATGTGTATTAGAATATATTTTGTAATTTAGTTTCATTCTTAATGTTCTACTGAGTAGCACGAAATGAAAACATGATAGAGTTCGTTAATGTTAATTTTCTTATCTCGCCATTATAATACACTGCTAGTTAAAAATTTCAGACCACTGAAAAATCTTTAAAAAGAAACCCTTTTTTTTAAGGATAGCTATTAAACTCTTCCGACTTAAGGTTACCAATACTACAGTTTAAAAGGTTATGGAAACACAAAGCTACATTCCAAAAATTTTATTTAAAAATTTGCATTTTTATTAAATTAGGCTTTTTACATATGATCAAAATTATAAGACCAAGGGTATAAATTGTTAGATTTATGGTAATTCTAATGGTTTTAGTTCAGTTAGAGATTAGCTATCACTGTATAAAGTTGTTACCATGCCTAAAGCAAGAAAACTAACCGAAATTGAGCGCTCTCGAATTCTAGGATTTCATAAACAATGTTTGTCAGAGTGAGCGATACCAGCTAAGGTAAATCGCAGTAAAACTGTTATTTGCAACTTTCTAAAGAACACTGAGAATTATGGAAAAGCAACATCCTTTGGTAGACCCCACCCCCCAAATTTCTCCTGCATTGAGTAGGAGAATCAGACGGATTGTTATGAATGACAGAGGACTTTCTTCTAGTCAAATTAAGGCGGTTACAGACGCTCATTGTAGTCCAATAACCATCAGACGACATTTACAATAAAAAGGCATAGTAAATAAAAAGCGTAAACAAATTCCTCGATTGCTTTCACGTCACAAAGTGGACCGCTTAAGATTTGGTCATGAATACCAAACCTGGGACGTTGAGAAGTGAAAGAAAGTCCTGTTTTCTGATGAAAAAAAATTCAATTTAGTTAGTCCTGATGGCTTCCAGCGATATTGGCATGACAAAAACATGCCCCTTGAAATTTTTTCCACACGTCATAGTGGTGGAGGGTCCATAATTGTATGGGGTGCTTTTTCTTACAGAGGGATGATGGAGCTCCAGGTGATTCAGGGTCGTCAGACAGCAGCTGGTTATGTTAGCATGCTACAAAAAGCATCTTTGATGATGGAGGGTCATCATTTGTGTGGGGACGGATGGTTATTCCAACAGGATAATGCTGCAATTCACACTGCAAGACGGACCATGAGCTTTCTACAAGAAAATGGAGTCCATCTCTTAGGACATCCTGCATGCTCACCGGACTTGAACCCAATTGAAAATTTTGGGGGATGGATGACAAGAGAGGTTTATCGAAATGGCAAACTATTTTCAACAAAAAATGAACTTCGTGAAGCCATCTTCAGAAACTGGAGCAGGATACCCTACACCTTAATGGAAACCCTTATTTCTAGCATGCCCCAAAGAATTTTTGAAGTCATCAAAAGAATTAGAGGTAGAACTCATTATTTAGTTTGATTTTTGAATGTTTTCATACACTTTTTGTACAATTTAATATAATTTTTGTCTCTGGTCTTATAATTTTGATCATGTGTAAAAAGCATAATTTAATAAAAATGTTAATTTTTAAAATAAATCTTTGGAATGTAGCTTTTTGCTTCCATAACCTTTTAGATTGTAATATTTGTAACCTTAAGTCAGACGAGTTTAAAATCTATCCTTAAAAAAGTTTTGTTTTTTAAAGATTTTTAAGTGGTCTTAAATTTTTGATTAGCAGTGTATTTTATCAGTAATACCAAATTAATGGATGGGTCAAATAGTCAATATTTAGTGATTTCTACTGTAGTTGAATATTATCTAAATCTGATAGGTATTTTGGTTACCATACTAGAAAATGAGGCAGTTGTCCTATTTTACACTGATCACATTTTGGCTGAGTCAATTCAATATTTTAAAATAGTATTTTGTTTTATTGGTGTTCAATAATTTCTTTAATGTCAATAATAACTACAGTTTTGCAGTAATATTTGAATTCAAGCAAAGAAATCACAAAATATTTCTGCGATATATACCCATACAACATCTCATTGTATGCTTATGATTTGAAAGAAAACAAAATGCGCTATTAAATGTTTCCTCGTATGATTAAAACGTAAAAAATACGAATTGTAGCATATTTCCCCATTCATCCCTTCTGCTCCCCTTTCGACTCCTATAATCATCACTCATCACAAAAATTTTCTAAAAAGTTTTGTTCATCCCCAAACAAAACATATTGCTACTGAAGCATAATAAGATCGGGACCAGGTTTATAAGGGCACAACCTGGGTGGAGAGTTGGGAAGCAAGATATTTGCTCACATTATATTTAAATATATGATAACTGCACTCAAATATTTTCATGTTTATTGCCTTATTGGTTGCATGAAATCAGCTACAATTACCTGTCCAAGTTTTAGCACACGTTTCATTATGGATAGAGCACTCTGGTCTAGCATATGATGGTTTCTAATTAAGCATAAACTAAGGCTCTTCTATACAAGAAATTAAATCTTCTGAATTATAAATATCGTAAAAAAGTGAATAAATGATTACGAAAGAGTCATTTTAAAGCGCTTTATATTTGTTAAAAACAGCAAACTTATCAGCTTAGAGGGTAAAGCATCGAACTGTAACGATTGGTAGTGACTGGTGTCAAGTTTCGAGGTCTATGAACTTGAACACAAAAGATGAAGCCGCTTTTTGTGAATACCCGTCTAGCTGAAACTACTGTCATTAATTTTCCCCACTCTTTATCTGTGCCTAAATTCAAACGGCGCCATGAGCAGAGCTTCTTTTTTAGAAGTGCACGACTGTGGAACTCTCTTCCGTTTGCCTGTTTCCCACCTGACTACAACTTGGATGTCTTCAAGTCCAACATAAGCAAATTCCTGATAAACCGCTCTCTTAAGTAAGACACCCTATCAAATATCCAATACTAATGATTATTACGATACTATCTCATTGATTACTGTACATGCAATAACCTTTATCCCCGAGTGGCTTCCGGACCTTGATAAGTGGTGACCTCCATGTAAAAAAACACACACACACACACACATATATATAAATATATATATATATATATATATATATATATATATATATATATATATATATATATGAAATTTAATTTAAACTATGTAATTTAGAATTTAGAACAATGTTATTATTCAACAAGTAATAACAGCTGAAAACTTTAAAAGTTTCCTTCTTCTATGAAGTTCCAAAGAATGGCTCTTATCCTCGGAGGAAAGTAGTTAGTCAAATAATATTCATAAGCAAGCTATAATTTTGCTGGTTAGCATATAAATTGAAAACTACACACACACTATATATATATATATATATATATATATATATATATATATATATATACATTGCATACTTAGGCAGCATTTTTTATTTAAGCAACTATGGCCAAAAATAACAGAATTTTCTGTTTAATTATACCATTTTTTTTATTTTTTCAATCTTTCGAATTCGTTTTTTGTTTTAAAATTAAAAAAAGATCACGAACATGTTTGATTCTTCGTTGAATCATCATCAGGTTAAAAAAAGCAAATAAAAACAAAACTAGTGAAAAGAAGAGAATTTCGAAAGACAGTGAGAAAAAGATCCGCATAATCAGTTAAATGCCAAGAGAACGTTTTTATGAGGTC
The DNA here is from genome assembly GCF_053919585.1 of Euprymna scolopes. Taxonomy (NCBI): domain Eukaryota; kingdom Metazoa; phylum Mollusca; class Cephalopoda; order Sepiida; family Sepiolidae; genus Euprymna; species Euprymna scolopes. Next base: position 82,986,505 of record NC_136504.1, read on the forward strand.
TCAGGAAAGACGCTAACAATTTATATTCCGTGACGTCAGAAATAGTGCCATAGTATAAAATTGTCTAATGTTAAGCATTTTAAGTTACTGCTACCGCAATGTTATTCATAGTAGGTTGTTGGGTTTTAATGAAGATAGCTTTGAGTATTTAAATTTTGAAAAATTGATTTTGAAATAGATCAGAATTAAGCTGTAGAATTCTATTACTTTTAACAATATTTGCTTAAATAATATATATATATATATATATATATATATATATATATATATATATATATATATATATATATAGTCATCGACATCCAGTCCTGTTTCGTTGTATCACAACTCATCAGTGCTACTAGACTAACACCTCTCCCAAGCCGAGGATTGAACCTAGAACCATCACGTTGCTAGTCAGTAGTTCTACCGATCGCCCCACGGGAGCTGTGCCTACAAATAACCTCGCCAAATGTCAATTTTAAACAAACATCCGGCCACCACTTTTATAGTGCTCAAACCGCTTATTTATAAACCAACAGGGAGCTTAGCATTTTTCAGCCAATTAAGTTGCGAGTGAGATTATTAACGATTGTGCTCTACCCAAAGAAGGGAGGGACTTAAAATATATTTGTAGTCATCGACATACACTGAACTACTTGTGAGCCGTTACCATTATATTTGTGATATTTCGCTCTTATTCGAAAATTCCTAACCTATGATATATCCATTATAAAATTATTCTTGCATAAATGAAACTAAATTACTTTACTTTTATGTTAATTCAACTTTAATTTAAAAAGTAAAATGGGTAACGATAGTTGAAGGCGACCCGAAGATACCATTGATTCTCACCTTATAATGTTGTGTGTTTTTGGTATGACTCCACCAAGGATTAAACCCTGGTCGCCCGACCTATTAGTGAACACTCTTGTGGCTATGACATGTAACATTGTGTGTGTGTGTGTGTGTGTGTGTGTGTGTGTGTGTGTGTGTGTGTGTGAAAATTGAGTGTATTACATCAGGAGCAATTGATTAGAAATATTATTTTTATATGTGAAATTTTTCATGGTCGCTTGATGTAAAGTAACAAGAAAACGAATATTTAGATAAACCCAATTTTAATAAGTATTGTTTAAATTGTTTAATAAGTATTGTTTAAAAAGAATTACATTTTTGCAATAAACATGATGCCTGTTTTGTTACTGTTCGATTTACTTTCTCGAAAAATGGAGATTTGGTATTTGTCTGCCTCAAGTTGAAACTATATTGTTATTACCTTTTCATGGTCTATTAAGTTTACTTTTTCAGACTAATGTACTATATTTCAATTATCCATCCATTGAAGGTGTAATGTAGTATCTGTTCTGTTTTTATCACATTATCTTCCCAGACATTACCTTCTTCTTCGGGTGAGCAATGTTGTACGTGTTCCTTCGTTTTATATACTAGCAAAAATATACGATCAGAGGGAACACATTTTCCTATTATAAATACTTTCTATTGTTTTAATCATTGATTGGAGAATTTTTTTGGAATTATTTAAATTTATAATTGCATAAAAACAAAATAATATTAAAGAAAACCATAAAATAGACAAACAAAACTAAATTAAACAATACAGACTGACTAACCTAAATAAGCCATAGCACAAACAAACTAAACCAAACAATAAAACATAAAAATCAAACTAAACAACACCACAAAACAGACAAACCAATCAAACCAAACCATAAAATAAACAAACCACACTAAACCAAACTATAAAGCATACGAATAAAACCAAACCAAATCGTAAAGCAGACAAAAAAATAAAACAAACCATACAACTAAACCATAAAGTAGATAAATCAAATCGAACCAAACCATAAAATAGACCAACAAAACTAAGCTAAACCATAAAGCAGACAAACCAAACTAAACCAAACCAAAAAATCCAAAGCAAACTATAAATAGATAAATCACACTAAACCAATCAATAAAAAAAGACAAAGCAAACTAAAAGAAACCATAAAATAGACAAACCAAACTAAACCTAACCATAAAAATCTAAAGCAAACTATAAAATAGATAAACCACACTAACCGAATAATTAAAAAAGACAAACCAAACAAAAGAAACCATGCAATCGACAAACCATAATACAATCAAACTAAAAAATGGTTGTTCTGAAAACCCTTATGTTTTAATCAGTGGTCTAATGATCTAAATAGCACTGTTTCCCAATATATCAATTTAGGGGTGCAATGCCTGGGAGGGGTCACACACAGAATTTAATATACTTCTTACGCTTACCTATATAGAAAATCTCTGCGATAATATTAAACTTACAAGGAAGAAAAACAGATTATGAAAATCAGCTAGGACTCATATTGCTGTAGGAAAACTAAATCACAAAAGAACAGAGTAAATAACAAGAAACGTAAAAGACGGACACATTCCTCATCTTAATTTCTAATGAAGAGGATATGATCACACAACACTGCAATATGATATTTTCTTACTGTTTATATTTCATTGTTATCCAATGACCGCCAGTAAAAAATATTATGTATATATGTGCGTAGGAACTGACATCGTTATAATTAAGTATTGTGTGTTTTGCTGAATAAGCTTTGGATAAACAGATGCAAAATAATTCATTATGATGAGAAGATGCCGTGAGGAAATTCCAAATACATAAAAGAACAGATTGGCTTCTCTTGTCGAATTTCGCACTCTTTATATTTTAATACTTATCAAAGAGCATCGAATCTTTTGTAAATTTCTAATCATAGCAAATAGGAGCATGCTGTTAATATCTCTTATGGGATAAAAAACAGAAACAGCAAAATGAATTAGGAAATTAACAAATAGCCACCACTGATAGGGGAAGAGAGAATTGAGTAGAAATTGAGTATTTTTCTAATGTATATATATAATAGAAAAAATATATTTACTGGAAAAAAGTACCCAGCCAAATATATATATATATATATATATATATATATATATATATATATATATATATATATATATATATATATATAGAGAGAGAGAGAGAGAGAGAGAGAGACAGAGACAGAGACAGAGACAGAGAGGAAAAAGAAAATTAAAACTGTAAGTTGAAATTTATAATCAAAATTTATTGTTCAAACAATAAATTTTGACTGTAAAGTTTAACTTACGGTTTTAATTTTCTTTCTCTTATAATAAGCTCTACTCTCTATTGCGTATTTAGCTTTTTAATTCAGTGAGATTAAATTATCTATATATAAATGCTGCTATTTATATTAGTTTGAAGTTTACCATTGTGTATATCAGGTAAACACTACATCCCTTTGATTTCATTACTAATATATATATATATATATATATGTGTGTGTGTGTGTGTGTGTGTGTGTGTGCATATATATACATATATAGATATATGCATACATATATAAGTATATATATATATATTTAACAAAAATTGTAATCAGAAGAAAGTGTTCAATACTATTTCAGAGCAAATATATATATTTTTATTTTATTACCGATTTATCTGCTTAGTTACATATGTTTCTGCTACCGAATCGTATCTACGATCCAGCAACTTCGTCAGAATTTAACCTTAAGGTTAAATTCTGACGAAGGTTAAAGTTCAAGTCTGACGAAGTTGCTGGATCGTAGATACGATTCAGTAACAGAAACATGTGTAACTAAAAAGATAAAACGGTAATAGAATAATAAATAAATAAATAAATATATATATATATATATATATACTATTTTACGCTATTTTTTGCTGTTACGACCACATCCAAACTGGAAGTGACGTAGGTTTAAATTGAGGCTAGACAATCGAAAAGAGGGGATGACTTTCGAAAATATCGGTGAAAAAAGCGACCCCCTCCCTGTAGAAAAGTGCCCAGTTGAGGGTGAAGAAATTAATATTTTTAACAAATGTTTTGGTATTTGTCGTCTGAAGGGTCGAACTTCAAAACGATACTGACCACGTGAAAATATGTCGCCTTTAATCGAAGGTTTTAGGCAGACATGCAAACATACATACATACATTTATATATTGGTAGCTCAAAGTTTCGACCCAAACCAATTAAAAAGCTTGCCCTATCTCTGAATACCCTTTATGCCAAATTTCAAATGTTTAGACCAGAAATTGTCTGAGTAATTTGGTAGAGACTGCAGAGGTAAAATATTTTAAAACTTTGACCCCTATTATAACCCCTTAACATTTATTGTTTTGGGCTCAAATCAAGTTATTAAGTTAGATCCATGTCCAAGGAACCTATATCTAAAATTTCAAGTGTTTAGACCCAAAATTGGCGGAGGAGGTTGGTAGAGTTTTAAAAGGTCAAATCTTTGAACTTTGACCCCTTAACATGAAAATTTCGAGCCAAAAATAGATTACAAAGATTTTCCCAAATCTCCATACCCTGTATATCAAATTTTGAGTCTGTAGATATTGACAGAGTTATTGCGTAGGGAAATGTACACAGACAGACACACACAGACAGACAGACACTTTCACATGCATATATATATATATATATATATATATATATATATATATATATATATATATATGTGTGGTTTATTATTTTATTACCGTTTTATCTGTTTGGTTACATATGTTTCGGATGTTGGACCGTGTTTACGATCAGCAACAGCCTCGTCAGACCTTACAGAATATATATATATATATATATATATATATATATATATATATATATCTATATATATATAGATATATATATATAATAAATTCTACAGCCAAACAACGTCGCAGCTCACAAGAGCCATGACAGTCAAAGAACCGGAAGTCCAAGACTCGAGTTTCGCCCTCATTTGGGCTCATCAATTAGACACATCCGAACTCAGGATTCGAAACCCGAGCCTCTTGCATGCAAGGCAAGCACTCTACCAACTGAGCAAACGCCCTGCACACAAGAATTCTATTAACCAACACAGATCAAGCAAACCGCGCCGAAATCCGACTGTGAAATGAACCTACCTCGTATCGACAAGGGACGCGGTCATCCAACCAGCTAATAACCCCAAGCCGACGTCTCACATGTAGGAGTTTCAACTCGAAAGGACGATGCCATCCAGCAATACTAACCAAGCGAGCAACTTATGATAGGATTTATATATATATATATATATATATATATATATATATATATATACTAAAAGTATACGAATATATGTTAGACCAGTTCATTATAAGGAAAAGCTGTTATGGAGGAATTTCCAAATACATTAAAAAAAACATTCGCTTTTCGTCCATTTTCCCACTACTAAATAACTTTTATTAGCTTTGATACTATGATTCTAATGTTTCAAATGGTTAAAGATAGCAAGTCAATATCCAAACTTGAAACATCAAAAAGTTTATATATATATATATATATATATATATATATATATATATATATACTAGACTACCCGTTTTTGTGACATAACAGAAACATTTCTATGAAAGTATATTAAAATAAAAAAAGAATATAGATAGATTTCTATGAGTCCTTCTGCTTATAATTGGTTAGTTTTGAAAAAAAAAAAAAAAAAACTTCCAGCCATTGAATTATAAGTGGTTTGCCATACTTATAGATAAATGTGCACTGAACAGATACCGTTAAAGTTAAATTCAAATTTTGATATATCTTTTTTAAATGAAATTGTTAGTTGAAAGTACAGAATAGTTAAAAACACTCTCCCCATGTTAAGAATGGCTTTTTAAATAGAAAATGAAAATAAAATGTAATTTTCTTCCATCTATTTTAAACAAACATTCATAACCCATTGGGACAAATATTTCATTTATATGTTAATAATAAGGTCAATAAAACTAATTAAGACAATGCAGAAATGAACGATGTAAAAAAAATTGCAGAAAGTATTAACAATTGTTTATTTGGATAACTTTAACATGAAAAAAAAAAAACAATGGGGACGCTGAAAACGCAGACAGTAAAACAATACGTTTTATTGTTGCGTTGATTATTTATTTATAATGCAATTTAAAAAAAAAAACATATTTTCGGGGTTATTTATTTATGTTGGTAGTCTGGAAGAAAATGTATGAATTTTTTTTAAGAAAGATGTATTAAAAAATGGAGAATAAATTAAAAAAAAAAGGAAGACAGTGTGTAAATTGCCGTTCTGCAAAAGTAGCGATTTGTGTTTATTTGTTTACGCTGTTATGGATTTATGTTTATGTACGCATGCGCAACCAGAAGTTGTAAACTGGATGCGTCGTTATAACACCCATTACAAGGTCATTTAAATTTTATAATTACACAGATTATTGTTGGAACGATTATTCGGAATCGGGAATCAGTAAAGTTGGTACTTTTCAATGTATTAGAATCAGTATCGGAATATGCTTATTTCTGCTTATTTTCAATGTCAAAAACGATTCTTTTTAATTGTCTTTTTGATTTAATTTTGTTTAAAACAAAATCTTTCATTGTCGATAGTAATGATCAAATTATAAATATTTATTGATTTTAAACTTCCAGTAAAACTAAAATCAGTATATTATCCCCCACATCTTTATGTATGAGAAAATATCTATACAATTAACATGTATTTTTACGATATATATGAAAAATAACCACATTATAATTAAATATTTAGAGATTTATAAAGAATCGGAATCGGTAATTGTATTGGAATCGGGAATTTAATATGGAATCGGTAATTGTATCAGAATCGGTAAAAATATTGGAATCGTCCCATCACTAATAAGCATACAAGATTCTTATGAGACACAAAATATGTACACAACCCAAGATAACACCGATAAGTTATCAAGAGAATTAGAATCTAATCATTTCATAGTAATAATGCTTGCTTAATTTGTTGACAATTATTATATAAAATATTTATTACTTAATTCTCATAATTTTCTGATTATCATCATAAATTTTATTACGCACACAATTTTTATAAAAATAATGTTTCATTTTTTTTTATCACAATTTAAGACAATTTCTAGATTAGAAATCATGTAATGAATTTTGATCAAAATTAGAATAAACATTCTAGACAAAAGGTTTAGTAGCATTATCTCTTGATTTTAATCTTTGTGAGAGGATGTAAAGAATTAATTTTACCCGTCCTGGGGAAGGTATTTTTCTAGTTATATACACAAAGAAAGCTGTATTAATACTACAATTGCATTAGCTTTACATGGACTCGGTTCCTTGCATCTACTGCATCACTATAAATGGCTAGATGGCAGATTCAGAAAAGCCAGCAGGCATAATGGTTAGTTTGATTTTTCTCCATCTTAAATTAGAATAAATATTTAAACTTACATCCTTTTGTGTTTGTTATGTACTTGAAATTGGGATTGATTTTCGACGATGCATTATGTGACAAGGTTTTCTTTGCTGATCATGATACTCACGCTTGCATGTGTAAATGATTAATCCAAGCTGTAGAGCTGTGAATAAATTCTTTATCACCGTTTATCTGGACAGTACAAAGAGATGTGTGCAGAACAGAAGATTTTAATGATATGGTCATGTTGAAAGCGTGAATGAAAGTTATTGGGTTAGTAGATGATCAACAGTTGAGGTAACAGGGTCAGTTTGCAGAAGTAGATCAAGGAAGACATGGGAGGAAGTACTAAAAATGGACTTGAGAGAAAGAGGGGTTAATACAGACTTGGCCAGAGATACGTTATGTAGCAAATCAAACTCTAAAAGCTAGCGAGAAACCGATCGTTAAACCGTACAAGATGATCATGTTTACACATACAAACATGAGCAAAAGAATAACAAAACAAACAGCGAGATAGATAATATATTGATGGATGCACTATAAACGCAAATTGTGATGCGGAAAGTTTTTGTTGTTTTAATAACATTTATATCTCATTTTTTTCTATTTTACTAGAGAGAGATCACCACTTATCAAAGCCCAAAGGTCACTCAAGGATAAGTGTTAATGAGTGTTAGATGACCGATGAGACAACACTGTGACGATCAGCAATGGTGGAACTAGGCTACAGTTTGATTATTTAAGAGGACGGCTCAAGAAAACTTGTTTATATTAGACTTGAAAACGGCCATGTTATAAATAGCTAGGAAGTAACCCCACAGGATGTGTTCCACTGATACTTCTTTACTGACAGTAAAGAAATTTTACTCATGGAATTTCCATTTAGTTTTAGTCATCGATAAAGAATAAGGGAAATTATTGACAGTTGTTGTAGCTAGACAAGTGCCTGCTTCGAATTGTGGGGAAAATAATGCTACACTTGTGATGTCTTTTCTGTGGGAGAAAGGTAGAGGGGAAAGGTAGAAAAGGGCATTACTCACTAGATTACAATTAAATTTTATTTTTTGAAAATTAAAAAAAAATTTCTAGATGTTTGCATTTTTTTTAAACAGAAGATATAAAATTTATTCAATAAATTCATAATTCAACATTTGACACAATTTGATGATCAGCTTTAAATTTAAAAAACTCATGTAAACATTTATTTGTTGACAAACTCTTACGCATAAACTTTTTAACAGATGAATTTAAGAAGCTTCTATTCAGAACATCAGGAAGTTTAAATATCAGGCTAAGAGCAGGGTCATAGTGTTGCCTTCAATAACGGCAACGGACAGGCGATCATAGAGCAAAGTCAATTCGTGATAGCCTTCATTGTTTCATCCTATAAATAGATCCAGGTTATTGTAGAAGCTTTACGTTACAGGACCACTCACTTCATTCATCTCCACAGCGATTGGTTGGAATATAACTCTATCGAGAATATTGATCACTTGCACTTCACTCTGCTGGCATTGCTGCATGTCCAATTCTGTTATTTATGAATGTAGAAAAGTGTTGACACAAGTCGCATCTCATATTAACGATTTGCCATTTGGAAAGGAAAACACTATCAGGTCATCTCCTCTCAAGACCAGCTAGTTCAGATGATATTGTTGAAAGCTATATGTCTAGAGGATTTTTCAGAGCTCCTGCTACATCATAGCATGCATGGCATACAATTAACTGTTATATCACACTGGGAGGGTTACTCGCTATCACCCATCCATTAACACTGAAGGCAAGTTATATTTATCATAAAAAAAATAGGTAAAAAAGCAACTCAGTTCCACTTTAACCATCATCCCATGTGTTTAGTCTTGCTTTTACCTAATCCATTGACACATTGTGAATTATTTTCTCTAAATTATTTATCTTAATATTCTGGTAATTTTTAGGACTAGTTAATCCCTTGGTCTTTTGGGTTTTTTTTTGTATAATCCCTGGAAACTTAACTTTTGTCTTTAAACTCAGAAATTAATCAGGAAGTCTGCCAGGAACACATAATCAAACGATGTCAACAAAAAGGCATGTGTAAAAAATATGATTAGTTTCTTACTATTACTACTTTTATAGACCAAAAGCTAATCGAAGATAATGGTTAAGGAGATGGGCAGATTGTCAATTGAATGATGAAGAATATTATGAGAGGATTGAAAATTATGAATTCGATTACTTATGAGGACAGTTTATGAGAAGTATTTGTCAACATTGAATTTGAAAACGAACATGCACTCTTGTAATAATATGTTCCACTTGCCTTTGCCGCTATCCTTTGGAATCCTTTTTCTTACAGAAATTTAAATACAAAAAAACATCTTACTACTCAACTCCTTACTCCTATAAATTTGGTCCTTATCACAGTAGCTCCTTACACTTTAGTGGTAATATGATTTATTTGGAATGAATAAATATAAAAGTAAAATAAATAGTTTGTACGTTCTTGGAAAGAAACTTTGTTCATGGATATTAAATAAAATTTGAAAAAACGTATTACTGCCCTGTAGGTTGCCCTTACAAATCTAGTCCCTATCACAGAAGCCCCAAACATTTCCATAGCAAAATGTTTTCTTTGTGGTTAATAAAACTAGAAATAAAAACTATGTTCTTGGAAATTACGTTTGATGCTAATTTGTCTTCTCATCAATTCAATGCATATTGTAAACGATTTATTGTATACGATTAATTGAACCAAAGTTGCATTACTTTCTCTCCAGCATTAGTTCATAACAGAACATAATATATCTGAGAGCATCTATTATACAGAACTTGCATCTCTTCATCTGAATTGTACAAACTTTGATGAAGACATAAATTATGTCCATATATTTAAAATGTGATTGCTTGAAGAAATGACATCTAATTTATTGCATGATAATAGACCAGAAATATACACATTATTGATATTAACCCCGGGAATGCGTACATTAAAATGGCAATAGAGAAACTTATAGAGAATTTGAGATTTCCACATTATATAATAAATCAAGCAAGTCAACATCAGACAATAATAAGTTGGTTTTATTAGTATTTGATTCAATAATGCATGATACATTTTTCTGTAAAGCTATAAAATAAGTTTTTAATAAAATTCAACTGAATGGCTACACGAATGCCGTTTCCATTCGAAATCACATTATGCATTACTTCATGCCTTTCTTAGATCTAGGATTAATCCAAAACATAATTGCATTTGAGTAATCACTCTTTTTCCATTTAAACTTATTTCATGAATAAATATTTTATTATACATATCATGACACGTTTCAATCGAAGCTTTTGTAAACCCAGTATTCTTAGTCCATAAAAAATAAAATGTTTATTTTTTTATATCTCCAGATATAAGATTGTGACAGATTTTCTAATGTTTTGTTTGAAAATAATTGTGATTAAAATCTCTTATAAGTCTTTGATTCTAGAAAATGTCTTATAGAGTCATAAGAAGAAATTGAAATTCAGGGAATCTTGTTGAATTGATGTCTAATGAGTATGGATCAAATTTAATTCAAATATGAAAGATTCGAATTTTTAAATGGGAGGTTTTGCAAATATTATTTTCCCTAAACTATCTTTAAAATACTCCAAAGAAACTAAAATTTGAAAAAAATTTATTAATTAAATAAAATTTCACAAATTTTTATTAATTAATTAAAATTTCACAAAATTCGGAGGTATCTAAATCTATTTCTTTTTATTAATTAATTAAAATTTCACAAAATTCGGAGGTATCTAAATCTATTTCTTTAACAAGAGCGGATAGGAAGAGCAGGAGTTGGCTCAGTCTAGTTGGAGTTATTTTGCAAAAACAGTCCATGTTTGATGATTTCTAGCAACTAACATTTTACTTCTATTGTCTGGTAAACAGTAAGTACAAGTAGTTCTTGTGTGTCTGATGAGAGTGAAGCTCATTGAGTAACCTCCATTAAACTGTACGTTAGGTGGTTTTTCAGGAAAGGAAGGCGGGCCTTAAAAATAACAAATCTTAAGGAAAGTTTCAGGTGGCTGCGGGTGCCAATCCTTACATTTCCTCTATGATTTGAGGCAAAGTCTTTTCATCTTGTGTTTGCCCTGCTCTGTGGCGCAACAGTGAGACATGGGCCCTAAACTACTTCTGATTTGCAACAGCTTCATTGTAATGACTATTCCATGATTAAGTCAAAATGCATCCAGAAATAATCTCTTCAACCGTGCGTCATCAGAAACTTGGCATTGGTGAGATTTTGGATACCTTATACATTTGGCATCAAATGGTGGATTGGCTATGTATAACATACCACGTCTTTCATCAACTTCATAAGATAATGCAAGCAATAGGAAGTGTTGTAGACAAAGGAAGATCTGATTTGAAAACATAAGAAGTGATTCCATGCAACCTTTTGGATAAGATCACATGAAGATCAGGTGTGAGACTTTTTTTGGTATTGCTAATCCAAGAGTTCAGGACATTCACAGCACTTTACACACCAAAACCGAGTGATGATGATAAGACCATCTGATTACGTCCTACTGTTATATATTGGGACCCTACGCCATTCAGTAGAGATTATGTTAACTAGTAACTATTTTGGTGAAGGTTACATAAGTGCATGTCAAGATAACCTAGCAACAAACGGAAATAGACCTACCTAGCTAGTATGATTGAGGTTGGGGTTAACACCGATTCGCAATTTTGAATGTAAGGTATGGCGGCCATAATGAAGTGAATACGTTCTATTTTACAAAAGTCAAGTTAGAGAATAGAAGTATTCGTCAGGATATGACGTCATGCACAGGAAGTGTGAAATGAGGTGCAAGAGGGAAAGATCTTTTTTTTTACTTGTAAAATGCTTGTGTTTAGAAGTTTCTTTTGAAGCGCTGTATAGGTTTGCCCTTTTGGAGAAAGATAAGGACGGGGGAGGAGGGGGAGGTTAACTCATGTGATGCTATAAAAGAACAAAGCAACAAAGAAAACGGGCAGCAATATTGTTGACATATTTTTTCTTTTCTTTCACTGCATTATTACAGTTATAAGGAATTAGGAAGACACAGAAATTTTGGCTTACACATCACAACTACGACCACCTTTAAAGCAAGACATCACTACCAATTGAGATGACTACTTAGAATGTGTTTACAAGAGGGCCAAAAGTATATAAATACGAAAATAATTCAAATCTTTTAGAAAATGATTTCAAACACTTCCTCCAAAATGATTGACATCTTTGATGGGACTTTCTCTAAACTGTCTTTAATCTTCTAATGAAAGATAGCGCATAAAAAATGTAATAGTGAGGTCACAAATTTTGCTTGCATTTAAATAAAAATCTGAGTAGTTCAATTTTTTTTCAAACTTACCTGTTTCATTTTTATATATAACTCTCCTCTCATTTAGAAGATGGTGATCAGTTCTTAGGAATTCAAGAAATATCATATGCTCCCCTACAATATATCTTTTATGGTTATGTTTCAAAATGATTTGCCAAAATGATAATTTTTCATTTATTAGATCTTTTCTCATAGCTGAGATTCGAAGAAAGTTTTTCAGAAAGTTACTTCCTTGTAGGGTCTGTCTCAAGATGTTGAGATTAGCTCTTGGCGTTCTTGTCAAGCTACTTCATAGGTTACACAAATAACATATTGATTAATGACAATTGAGCTGACTACTTAGAACGCGTCCGTTAGAGAGACAAATACTTATCATAAACAAGAAAACAGTTCAAATATTAAAAAAAACATGACTTGAAACACTTTCTACAGAGCGACGTAGAATGTACGTTTTTAAAACTGTTTTCAAACTTCTAACAAAAGGTGGCACATCAAACATGTAGCAAATTTTGAAATCTGAGAAGTTCAACTTTAAAAAAAAAACTTTACTAATTTGTATATCTTAACTCCCCTCTAAATGAAAGTGGCCAGTTTTTAGGGAATTGAAAACATGTCGTATGATCTGCTATAATATGTTATTAAGGTAAAGTTTAGAAATGATTACTCATGGTACACTAATAACATATTTGGGTATATTTCTATTGCAATAAGATATGATGACTAATAACATATTTGGGTATATTTCTATTGCGATAAGATATGATGACTAATAACATATTTGGGTATATTTCTATTGCGATAAGATATGATGACTAATAACATATTTGGGTATATTTCTATTGCGATAAGATATGATGACTAATAACATATTTGGGTATATTTCTATTGCGTAAGATATGATGACTTATAACATATTTGGGTATATTTCTATTGCGATAAGATATGATGACTAATAACATATTTGGGTATATTTCTATTGCGATAAGATATGATGACTAATAACATATTTGGGTATATTTCTATTGCGATAAGATATGATGACTAATAACATATTTGGGTATATTTCTATTGCGATAAGATATGATGACTAATAACATATTTGGGTATATTTCTATTGCGATAAGATATGATGACTAATAACATATTTGGGTATATTTCTATTGCGATAAGATATGATGACTAATAACATATTTGGGTATATTTCTATTGCGATAAGATATGATGACTGATAGCATATTTGGGTATATTTCTATTGCGATAAGATATGATGACTAATAACATATTTGGGTATATTTCTATTGCGATAAGATATGATGACTAATAACATATTTGGGTATATTTCTATTGCAATAAGATATGATGACTAATAACATATTTGGGTATATTTCTATTGCGATAAGATATGATGACTAATAACATATTTAGGTATATTTCTATTGCGATAAGATATGATGACTAATAACATATTTGGGTATATTTCTATTGCGATAAGATATGATGACTAATAACATATTTGGATATATTTCTATTGCGATAAGATATGATGACTAATAACATATTTGGGTATATTTCTATTGCGATAAGATATGATGACTAATAACATATTTGGGTATATTTCTATTGCGATAAGATATGATGACTATAAAGATATGTTATTAGTGTAACATGAGTAATCATTACCGACGTTTCCATGTTGAGATGTATGGCAAAAAGAGTAGATGGTTTATCCAAAACAATGGCCTCCCACAAGGTTCAATTTTGGCTCCAACCCTATTCAATATCTACACTAACGACCAACCACAATACCCAAATATACAAAGATATATAATATGCAGATGACCTATGCAGCGCTACCCAGACAAATAGTTTTGACATCATAGAAGAAAGACTCTCTGATGCCCTAGCCACTCTCTCCAGGTACTACAAATAGTGGTACTTAAATTCAAACCCAAACAAGACCCAGGTTTGCGCCTTTCATCTTAATAATCACCAAGCAAATCGGAGACTAAGAGTCATGTGGAATAACAACATGCTTACACATGAACCTTTCTCAGTCTACTTGGGGGTAACTCTAGACAGAACACTCGCTTTTAGAAAACACATTACCAAATTGAAAGGCAAGCTGTCATCACAAAACAGCCGTCTCAGTAAGCTTGCCACCAGCAATTGGGGTGCTGACCCCAAAACACTGAGGCAAACAGCTCTCGCACTGTGCCATTCCACAGCGGAGTATTATGCCCCAGTATGGGCAAGATCATGCCATGCCCATAAAATTGATGTAGAGCTGAACAAGGCATACCGGACCGTAACTGGTGCCCTAAAACCAACTCCCTTGCCAGTTCTATACTGCCTAACTGGTATTTCATCACCACATATCAGGCGAGAAGTCATCACCAGAATGGAACGGTACAAACAGCTTAACGACCACAGGCACTCACTGTTTGGCCACCAATTAGTGAGACAAAGACTAAAATCTCGCAGTAGCTTCATCAATATAGAGGAAATCGACCCCAGGCAAGCTGCCTCCTATAGGATGGAACGATGGCGAGACTATAACAGCAGAAATAAAAATGAAGCCCTACCAGACCCAAAAGAAACACTCCTCCAGGGTTCAAACCTTGGTAGAAAAAACTGGATGACTCTAAATAGAGCCAGAGCCAAAGAAGGCAAAAAGAAAAGACAATCTCCACAAGTGGGGCCTAGACACCTCACCTTTATGTCCATGTGGAGAGGTACAAACGATGCACCACCTTAAAGAAAACTGCCGATTGGGCCCTCATTGCTCAAACCAAGAGGAGGCAAACAGCACCGCCATGCGATGGGTTAATTTCTATTGCGATAAGATATGATGACTAATAACATATGGATTAATATCAAAATTGAAAATAGAAGCCTTTTTGATGCAAGATTTTATTAGTATTTTTTCTGTTAATTTAATTTTTTTCGGAATAAACTTCCATCATCAGATTTGACCAGTATTGTGTCACTTTTTTTTTTTAGAAAAATAAACTTTAAAAAGTGGTATTGATATTATATGTGATGTTGTAAATTAAAACGTTTGTTTTATTTTCTTAAACATACAAAATAAAAATGCTACAATACTGGTAATTTCGAAAAATGTAAGGTTCAAACATAAGAATACAACAATAATAATGAAATCTTCATTGAAAATAAGTTCTGGTTTTAATTTTCATGTTTTTAACCTATAAATGTTTCCAAATGAACGACTTGTCTCATTATAGAAATTAATGTTTTTGTTTGTATTTTCACAAATATTATTTTTTAAATACCATTTAATACTAATTCGTAAATCAAAATAAAACAAAATTTTCACATGTATTTTCCTGATAAATAAAATTGGAGTAAATATAAAACTGGAAAAATCTACATCATTTAACAATTAGCAGCTATTGATTTCTTTAAGTGTCGAGTTTTAAGTTCAAGAATTGGAATTCAAGTTCTCACTATTTTATTGTTATTAAAATTTAAAAGGTTTAAAAAACATAACAATTATTCAACCAATAATTTATTCTTCCTTTTTGTTGTTTACAACTTCTTCCCAACGTTCAACAAGATGTTCAACTATTTAAGAAATAAAAGCAAAAATTCATTTTTCTTAGTTTCACATTGCATTTTATCGATGTGAAAATAACCAGAAATTAACTTAAATGAACTCGAAAACAATCTAAAAAATGATTCTAGCATAGAATCTCAAAAAACAAAAATAGATTCCAAAATTTGAAAACACAATAGATTCTCAATTTATATAAAAACAAAACGGCAGGAACACACTTGCAAACCCAAATAGACGTTAGAATTATTTTTGCTTTATTTTTGTTTCATTTCAATGTGATTTCTTAACATTGGCATTTAATGGTTCTTCTTGGGGTGGTTAGTTTTGATCATAAAATTTAATGTTTCTCTTCGTTCCATTGAAACAGTTACTTGATCGATAAAATTGATGATTCAGTGAAGTCATTGTTTTTCATGATTTTTATGCTGTTATTTTTCTTTTCAACGAACTTCGTTCTTTTTAATGTCTTGCAGAATTGTAGCCAATTATAACACATTTCCGATCAATTAGATGGGAACGTCTTTGGCACCAATGTGTTGTGTATAACTTACTAGTGGCAGAGTAGCATCATAAATTCCTTTCCATACTCCTTCCTTTTTTATCTCATACAAAAAAAAAATTGCATTTTACGTCTGCCAACAAATAACCTATCCTAAAAAAATCAACTTCGATCTTTTTTTGTTTTAATATTCATTCAATTAATGAACCTCATTGATTTTTATCATTTTGAACAAAGTAAATTATCTCGAAATTTCATACACAAAAAAAACGAAAGAATATCCGAAACTCATAAGAAATTCTTCAGAAATATCTCTTCAATTATTACTTTGAGCAAAGTGCTTTTGAAGTTTTTTTTTACATAGGAATCACCACTTATCAAGGCCCAAAGACCACTTGAGGATAAGGGTTAAGAGTGTACAGTAGTCAACTGAACAATATATTAATTGTTAGTAATGGAAATTGGGTAAATTTGTTAACTTAAGTGGAACGGCTCATCAAGAACTTGCTTACGTTGGACTTGAAGACAATCAGATTGTAGTCTGCTGGAAAGCAGGAAAATGGAAGACGGTTCCTCAGGCGTGCAGTTCTAAGAAAAAAGCTTTGTTCATGGAATCTACATTTAGGTTTCAGCACAGATAAAGAGTGGGGGGAATTATTGATGGTGTTAAGCGTGTATCAAATTATCTATTTATATAAAGTTAGTCATGTGTGTATGTTTATACATTTATATGTCCTGAATTCATTTCTAAACTAATTATGAATTTTGGAACACAGTTGTTAGGCGTGAGGAGTTTTGATGTGGACTATATTTAGTTTGATTTAGTTTTAGTGCAAGTCTTTTGTGAAAATATAGAAATTGTGGTGTAGTGTATGCATTTAGTGATATTATTTGTTTTCGAAGTTTAATAAATCGATATTTTAAAAGTACATTCATCTAGTGATAGATGATGGAACATGTATTAGTGTGATATCATTATTCGTAGTCAAAACTAGAGAGAATGAATTTACGTTGAAGACAATGTTATCAACCGACTATATTTTTTATTGACTACATAGAGGCTGGATTCCTTCAGATCACTCACAACTAATATAACAGCCGAACATAAAAACGGCCATTGCAATGACCCAGTTTGTCGGACTGACATGTCATCAAGTAATTCTAACATTTTCTGCATGTATTGATCTTCTATGATCGTATATACAAATAAAATCGATTGTTGATCATCGTCTTTAAATCATTTTAAGAAAAAAACTGAATGAATTTAAAAAATTGTTCAAGGATATTGCTGGAACTTATCTTAGAGAATATGATGAGCATATTCATTTGTATTATTAGGATATATGGCAGTGAATACTGGTTCCTCGTCCAATTTATTTCTTGTTTGCAGTGAAATGGCCGATCAATGATCCGATTGGTCTGCACTGCAAAATCTGACCAAACTCAACACATCAGGTCAGCTGATTTGTTAGAAGCATTACAATTTCTGAATATGGAGGTAATCCTAAGGATGAATCGATTGCAAATAAAGCTTATTTAGGCTATTCAGATTCATTTATTCTCATCTTTGTTTTTATTTTCACGTTTTGGCTGAACAGACATACATATACAATTTTTACATTATATAATTTGATTTATAACCTGCAGCATAGAGATTAAAAAATATGAATATAATGGTAATTAGAAGGAGTAGGAGTACACAGGGGTCCTTATTCATTCTTGGAGAATTATTGATTGCGATTCGAAAGGGATTAAGGATTACAAACTCATCTAATTTATCTATAATATATATCTATATACTTACACCCCTTCCTCCAGCTTAATCAATGCTGAGTACAACCTTGACGACTTAAAACTTGAATTATATGAAACAAGACTCATAGTTTGAATATTATCATTCATCTATTTTGTGTATGGAGAACTGGAAGTGGTCTATGTTTGAACAATTAATGCATTTCTGAAGTTTAATATTTTTTTTTGTAGAAACAGAATCATTGTAATCTAAAATTAGTTTTTATAAGTGAAAATGTTTTATTGAGTAAAGGATTAAGAAACGCATGTTTGTTTAGTGTTCGATAATAATATTTGAATATTCCACGAACTGGATTGACCTCGTCCAATCAGAATGTAGCCAAATAAGTTCCTAAGCTTGAGGGAGCATTCTGCATTTACTGAGATGTTGTCAAAAGAAAATATAATGGGAGAACAAAATAAAACAATAACAGTCTGAGCCTGGAAAAGTATATGATGTAGGAGAATTCAAAATGATAAATGGAAGAGTGAAAGTAGATAATGACTGAAATGCCACTTTTCTCTAAGTACACTGATCCTTCAATAACCGTTGTAAATCATTTGTGTTGATGCAACGTCCATATACAATTGAATTCATTTTAGCAACAACTGCTAGCCTTCTCTGGAATTTGAGTGGCAGTAAGCTTCTTTAAGGATCTAGTACTTTCTGCATCCTTCCTGTGGAAATCTGATTAGCACTCGTTTGCCTAGATCTTTCCATCTTCCTTGACACTTCATAATCACTTTGTGTATTGCCAACCGAAGCTGGAGTCACCACATGTGTGTCTGATGGGGAAGCGGGATTAATTATTATTGTGGATGGAGCATAGTGTTAAAGATGGCGACATACTCTCTTCATTTCTTCCGTTTATTGCATAATTCATTACTACGCAGTCATGTTTCTTACAAAAAGATTAAAACATGTTTGCATTATTTGTATGATTTAAACTTCTGCGTTTATCTTCAACGTTATCTCACAACGTTTCAGACGATGTGATTTTCACCCTTTTTTTGAGGTGTATCTTGTTAAACTTGGAGATGTAATAAATTTAGAATGGAACGCATTATTTAATCCATGAGGATAGTTTGCTCGTATTTCCTCAGCCATCACTAAATAGAATCCTTAAGTAATTTGTAATTACATTCTTAGCATTATCTGCACTGAGGATTAAACTTTGAACCCCCAGAAAAATCTCACTTTAGACTGATTATTACTTAGCATTTATATCCGTGACTCCACATGTTGACCTAATAATTTTCGAGTTCGACAAGATTCACCTGAAGAAGATCATAGCTTACATAATTGTGAGAATAACATTCAAGATGAAAACAGTAGTCTGAACAATAATGCAAATTATCAATCCTCATCTCAAAAATCTTAATTACTGTTATTAATGAATCATGTGTTGTCAAGCTTAATGATAAATAAAATATTATAAGACTATCAAAGCACATAGAAATTCCATGGTGCTTTCTACATCTGCATTATTAATAGTAATATTCATTTTGAAATAATAAATGTCTGGTAGGGAGGATGCTATCCATAAAAAAATATTACTGATAATGTGCTAATGAGTTTTCACAGCTCAGTGATATTTTGTCAGCAAAATTTATTCTCATTGCCAGTTAAATATTCTTTAAATTTATAAAACGAATGTGTTTTATTTATTTTAAAGTGTAGTGACTTTTTTAAAAGAATCCATTTTCTCTAACTTTTTATGAAAATATTAAAGAAAAAAGTTTTTGTGGAATGCACAGCACAATAATGGATAAGAAATTTTGTGGCGGCAATGAGAGTCTTCAAGATGATGAGAGTTTTCAAGATGATGAGAGTAGTGCTCAACTATCGGATGTTGATACCGATTGAACGACAACAAAAAAAAACGCCATTATAAAGTGTCATCTTCCCTTCTTTTATGCAACAAAAATGATTCGTTTCTTGACCGGGTTGTGACTTGCGATAAAAAGTGGGTTCTTTACGACAATCGGCAAAGCTCCAAGACGTTTCTCAACGCCAGAGTTGCACCAAAAGAAGGTCATGTTCACTGTTTGGTTGTCTGCAAGCGGTTTCATCCATTACCGATTTTTGAGTGCAGGTGAAACCATTACAGCAGAGAATTATTGTCAACAAATTGATAAAATGCATCAAAAACTTTGACAACAACATCCAGCATTAGTCAAAAGAAAAGCCCAATTTTCCTCCACGACAATGCCTGGCATCATGTTGCTAAATCGACCCAGCCTAAGTTGAACGAATTAGGCTATGAAACTATGCCTCACCCATCATACTCTCCAACCTCTTACCTACTGACTTACACTTTTTCAAGCACCTCGACAACTTTCTGCATGAGAAATGCTTCAAAAACCTAAGTGATATCAAAACCGACTTTAGCGACTTCAACAATTTCATCGCCACCAGAATGCAAGAATTTTACGTTACTTGAATAAATACACTTCCTTTGCGTTGGCAAAATTGTATTGATTCTGATGATACTTATTTCGATCGATAAATTTTTGTTTGAGCCGAAATATGTTCATCTGAATTTAAAAATTAAAAACTGCAATACTTTCTTGTCAACCTGATAATTTTTAGCTAAATATTCTTCAAAACCAATAAAATGAATGTCGTTTTATAAAAATGTGTTTACTAAAAATTGCACTGATTTAGTCGACAGGATAATAGAATTCAATTTTGGAGCAATGTATTTTAATTATTTACTTTAACGATATCAGATTAATCACTAATCAACATCTGACTGTTTGATCGGTTTAGTCGTTTAGTTTTACAGTATATCACCCTATTTTCGAGTTATTAAATGCTGAATCCAGTAATTTTGGAAAAAGGTTTTACAATTCATATCATTTTATTTATAAATATTTATTCATGGTGTTTGGTATAGCTGTTTTGTTTCACAGTATATCAACCTTTTTTAGGTTATTTAATGCCGCATCCAGTAATTTTGGAAATAGTTATTTTATGCTTCAAGTTCTTTATATCTTCAAATATTTATTCATGGTGTTTAATTTGATTGTTTTCTTGATGAAAATTTTGTTTTTTTGTTTTTTACTTTGCATAACATGATCGATTTTTGCAAAGTGAAAGGAAAGAAACAATAACACCATTGTTTAGGGCATTTCAGGTCAGAAGCAAATATCTTTAGATAGCCTGATCTGCTAGTGCCAGTTTTTGAAATGTGTGACAGATGATAACGTACATGCAAAAGTGAAATGCTTTCACGTTTTATTATATATCTATGGTCCCTCCTGGCCTGACTTTCACGAAAACCACTCGTCTAGTTGAAATCATTGTCAATAATTTCCCCCACTCTTTATCTGTACCTAAATTAAACATAGATTCCAAGAACAAAACTTCTTGCTTAGAACTTCACGCCTGTGGAACTCTGTTCCGTTTTCCTGCTTTCCAACTGACTACAATATGGTTGTCTTCAAGTCCAATGTGAACAAATTCTTGATGAGCCATCCCCTTAAGTAATCGAATTTACCAAATTTCCACTATTAACGATGACTTACATGTTCTCTTTGACATTGTACACTCATTAATCCTTATCCTCGAGTGGCCTCCGGGCTTTGATAAGCGATAACTCCTTTTTAAAAAAAAAGAATGTTAAAGAACTGAATTCCTAGAATCTTTCTAATTTACTTGGGGGAATAAAACGTTGTCGGCTGTTTACATTACGAATAATACTAATCCTGCAATTATCTGTTGCTGCATTCATTTAAAAATTTATTGGATTACCTCCCTCAGTGTTATACGCAAACGAATAGCTATCTCTACGGAAAAATATTGAAACATTTTTGTATCAGAGATATTAGATTGTTCAGAACAAGTTTCGTTGCTTTTCAGGCAGACATTGGATATATATATATTTTTTTTTTTGACCAAGGTAAACTTTGTTTATTGCTTTGAGCAAAAATACTTAATCTGACATTTGTTCTCTTTGGTAAATCATGATATGAAAGACTGAACAACCCAGAAACGAAGAATCCAGACTTAAGGAAAAAAAAATCAATCATCGTGTTGCGGAAGTGATGTGAGGTGGGTATTGAGAGCCACGTTGAGGACGCAGTCGCACGTACAGCCAACAGATGGCCACAAAACGATGGAAGAGGTTTTCTTTTTTAATTCTGTTTAATGAAAAAGAACATGAAAAATTTTGATGTTCTTTCAAGAGAGACTCTAAAGTAAATGATAATAGTGTAATATCTGGGGGCATCAGTAATTGAAAATAAAATATCCCTGCTTTACTATTTCTAGTTCATTCATATATATATATATATATATATATATATATATATATATATATATATATATATATATATATATATGTATATATATATATATATATATATAAATATATATATATATAAATATATATATATATATATATATATATATATAAATATATATATAAAAACGAATTACCATTAGCATATAAGCGACGCTCTTTGTGTAAACAAATCGAGCGGAGGTATTTCGGACGATATCAAAAACATCGTTAAACTCACTACTCGTTCAAGCAGCCGCCAATAGCGTAATGGTTAGAAGCCTTGACTGCCGTATAAACGGTAGGTTTCAATCCTGGTTTGAGGTAGTTGCCTGTCTAGCCGCACTGATGAGCTGTGAAAAAGCGAAACAGTACTGTATGTGGATGACTATATATATATACATATATAATTATTTTTTTTACTATAATAATTAGATACCTACAGACACTAGTGTTCATCCTTTCGGGAATCTTCAGTGCAGGGTGTCACGATTAATACCAGTCGAACAATTTGAACGATTTCATTTACGTCAGTCAGACAGTGATCTAATCGTTATACGATGATCTATGCATAAGAGCTAAATTGACCGACTTTAATTCAACTGAAAGTGCTCAACGATAAGAAACGAATTTCTTAAAGGGGCTGTCATAATTATTTTTTTACTATAATAATTAAATACCTACAGATATATATATATAAAATAAAATAAATAAATAAATAAATATATATATATATATATATATATATATATATATATATATATATATATATATATATATACTAGATGTCCCGACTTGGCATTACTGTGTAGTATTTGTACTTGTGTTTCTATGTCATAATCAGAATATTATTATTTTTTTAGAATTTATTGGACTTCTTTACAAAATGACTTCAAAGCTGTTCTGTTTTAGACTTTAATTTATAAATTATGAATAAAGAGCCTGGGTTTATAAAACTATTGTAAAAACAATAAGTTATTTAAGTCCATATTTAAATTACAGAAGAGAGTTAAGGTTTTCCGAAATGTCGACATATGCAAATGACTAACCTAAATTTTCCCTTTATTGATGGACACTGTTTAACAGTGGTCGGATTTCCAGAGGACACCGGTCTGTATAAAAATCGAAATCTATATCTTATATAAATGTATTGATTTTCAAAGAAAGTCATTGATACCTATTGTCAACATCAGTCGGTACTTCTGCACAGAATACTCCTTTTCTCTTTCCTTACATAATTTTTTTCAAGACAAATATTGTTTAAAATCAATTGTTAAGCAAAATGATATAATAAAAACTAAAAGTAAATGGTTGTTTCCTGTTTATTACTTAATAAGTTAACATTTCGTTTTATTGACGAGTTTTAATGTGGATGAATTTTCAGATAACATTTCGTGAATAATGTGGGAAATATTTTATTTAAATTGATTTTAAAAGAAAATACTTATCTATTTTTAAAACGAGGCATAGTTTACTTGTGGGCGCATTTTACGTTAATACTGTTTCATACGAAAAGAGACAAATATTTCTTTCCGGGAGAAGGAAAGAGTAAAAAAAAAATAAATCAAATATAAATAAATATTGAACATTTCTCTTATCTCTCTTTTTCTAAGTACTATAATTCTAGTAACATACGATTATAATGAACATCCTGAATAAGGAAATAGTACAGTAATGGCATAGAGAGATAGTAAGTTAAATTAATTTGGTACCTTCTCTTTCTAAAAGAAAGCTGTGTGTGTGTGTGTGTGTGTGTGTGCGTGCGCTCGTGATATATATATATATATATATATATATATATATATATATATATATATTACGAAAAATATATAAATGTTTATATCTTTTCTGTATTTATTTTCTATGTATTGACGTGTAGGAATACAAAAAATACATAATTTCGACCGATCCTTCGGCCTTCCTCAGTGTGAATCTCTCTCTCTCTCTCTCTCTCTCTATATATATATATATATATATATATATATATATATAGCTTTTGAGATTTGAAAAAAAAATCACTCGACCGGCGGTCGAGTGTGAGGGAAAATTTACTCACCCCAAAATATGTTTACTCGTCCGACTTTATGTCTTTGTTTCAGTCAATAATAGCAAATAATTTTACAACAATTCAAGAAATTACCGTGTGTATAATCTAACAAGAAAATATTTGTTTAACTCTTGTACATCAACTATTTTATTACTACAAACATTTCAGTAAATATTCAACAAAGCGTTAAAATACGACACCAGTTTCTTTATATAGCATCATTCATATTATTGTTCCATAGAAATAAGACTCATTTCTTCGAATGCTTGACAGAACAATGCGTTTTTTCCTCTTTCAAATGTTCATCTTTACTTTTGTAAACATGAAGTGTATGCAGTAGTATCGTCGAAGAATTTTTTTTTTACAAATGAATTTCAAAATCAGAGAGCTAAATGAAGGCGACATTTTGACTACACGCTGAATGTGTAAATGTTATTTCTTGTTGACCTTTAACGTGGCCACTCTTTTTTTCAATACGATATTCCAACGGTCTCACAAATGATGAGACATAGGTCATTCTTAGTCACCACATATTTCAGGGTCGTAAAATAAATGAGTTTTTCCCGTTTCTTTATTTAAAGAAATTTTATCGACTAGCGGGCGAGTGATTTACCACTTTTAGTCGCCTCCAAGAAATTTTCAATCGACTGTGGCGACCGGTCGTGTAAAGTCTCAAAGGCTGTATATATATATATATATATATATATATATATATATATATATATATATATATATATATATATATATATATATATATATATTTAGAAAGAGAGACAGAGAGAAAGAGAGACAGAGAGAAAGAGGGATATATATATATATATATATAGAGAGAGAGAGAGAGAGAAAGAGAGAGAGAGTGAGAGAGAGAGATAGATAGATATAGAGAGTCAATATTTTTCTCCTCTGCAACCAACTCATTGAATAAGCACATTTGTCTAAAGTACATTTTTAGGTGCATTACTGAAATATTACGACAATCTATCTATATATCTATAAAATAGAAAGTATGTGTGTGTGTGTTTCCCTATCAAACTACTCTATCAATTTTCGGTCTACAGACTCGAAATTTCATATAAGGGGTATTGAGATTTGGAAAATTATTTTTAATCGGTTTTCGGCCAGAAATTTAGTTGTCAAGGGGTCAAAGTTCAACAATTTGACCTTTGAAAATTCTACCAAACTCCTCCGTCAATTTTGGGTCTAAAAACTTGAAATTTTAAATGTATGTTACGTGGACATGAATCAAACTTTTTAATTTATTTGAACCTAAAACAATAAATGTTAAGGAGTCAAAATTGGGGTTAGAGTTTTAAAAAATGTTATCTCTGCGGTCTTAAGCAAATTACTCAGTCAATTTCTGGTTTGAAATGTTACATAAAATGTATTCAGACATAGGTTAAGCTTTTTAATAGCATTTTGGCCGAAAAGTTTGCTGCCAAGGGGTCAAAGGGGTCAAAGTTCAAAAGAATTGACCTTTGCCGTCTCTAGAAAACTATTCAGCCAATTTTAGGTCTAAATATTTAAAAATTTACATAAAGACATGCAGCAAGCTTTTTAATCAGTTTTGGGGCGAAAAAAAGGTCAAAGTTGACCTTTGCAGACTCTACCAAACTCCTTTGCCAATTTTGGTTCTAAACACTTGAAATTTTAGACGTAGGTTACCTGTACATGAGTCAAATTTTTTAATGTATATATACATATGCACATAAAGTTATGAACAGTACATAGAGCCTGAGCAAACCGGGCTAAACTGCTAGTTATAATAAAAAATGATCGCATTTGTAATATTTGGATTCTCCAGACTACTGGTCTTATTTTGAGTGTTATTTTCACTACGTTTCGGTCGATGCAACCTCAGAAATTCTTCAAGTGTCTTTGTCGAACGCGGAAATCTTTGTTTTCATCAGTAATATAAAGAAATTCAAATGTTTCCCACTACATATATAATTCGGATATAGATAGCTTAAACATAGCGTATCACATGTGAAAGAATGGGGAGGGGGGGTAAACAGCTTATGTGGTGCAACGCACCAAAAAAAAGCAACACTGAAGAAGAAAAGGTTTAAGAGAGTCTATCCACATGTTATGTTTTATTAAATGCTATCTCTGCTATATGCAGAATATGTGCACTCACATGGCAAAGTGTCCTCCTACAATCTTGGATCAAGATGGGTACTTAGTTTATGTTCATGTTTATCCATTCGAAAACGTTGTCTATCCATGTTTCCTTTCTCCCTATCTTTTGGCCGCATTCTTTGTATTATGCCTTCAGCACATCTTGTGCCTACAATGGAATGCTTACTGTAACCAAACAATCTCAAAACTTGACATTTGATGAGGGAGGATATTGATGGAATCTGAGTTTCCATAACTCTATGATTCTTGTTCTTATTATTTGGAATCTTCAGACTACTGCTCTTATCTTGAGTGTCATTTTCACAATGCTTTTGTCGACGTAACCTCCGACCTTCCTCAGGTGTACATTGTCGAACTCAGGTATGTTTCTGTCGAACTTAAGAATTTGGACGAAATTTCGAACGGAATTCTTTATTTACTTTACAGGGTAGCTTACTCTCACTCCGTCAGCCATGACTGGATAGAGGTCCCAAGTAATTTGTAATTGATGAGAACAATAGTCTAAAGATTCCAAACAATATGAATAACCAATCCTCATCTCAAAATTTCAAAACGTAATTTCTGTGATTCTTCTTCTTTGTGTGTCTTTGAAGCATGCGATCATACAAGAGTTTTCCACTTTTTGTGCAGTTTTTGTGTTATTGTTGTAATCTGTAAGATGTTTTAATTTGCATTAAGTTGGGCAGAAGAGTGCAAAGAAGACAATGATGCATTGCATGGCAAACCTTTCTATATTCACAGAAAGTTACATAAGTTCTTAGCCACATCTGATCATAGGAACTTTTGATCGCCTCCTTTCTGTTCTCAAGCGATTGAGTGTTTTCCATTAGAACCAGGGTATTTCTGAACCGGTAGAGAAGGCCTCAGAAGGAAGGATTTTCATATCAGTAGGAAAGGGTTATTTTCTAGCCATATGGCTTAAGTTGTAGTCTGGTTTCTTCCTGAGTTGAGGAAGCTTCTCTTCGACTTCAGTCATTGGACTGTTAATTTACGTCCATGAAAAACATGATAGCTCTCATCATGGATAGCTTTTGTGATCTTTACTTAGCAGGCAATTTCCAGTTAATCAGAAAAGAATAATCCGCGATACTGATGTAGTCAGATAGTTTCTGATCAGTAAATAGGTACACGATATGGTTTGGAAGTTTCCACTTTCTGACATAATTTTACAGTCCAATCAATACATTAAAGTCTGTATAAGACTTCATGATACTAATACAAAACGGCGAAACTTGTGTGATTCTTATATTATTAGTCAACTCAATATATTTACATATACATACATATGTATGCATATACATATATATATATATATATATATATATATATGATAAATATATTTATATATATTCATTTATATATATAATAAATATATTTATATATATTCATTTATATATATAATAAATAGATTTATATATATTCATTTATATATATAATAAATAGATTTATATATATATATATATATATATATATATATATATATATATATATATATATATATATATATATATATATATATATACACACCGATAAACTTGATTTTTTTCTCGCTTTAAAAAATATTAAGGCAAACATCTTAATAAAGTTAGTCATGGATATGCGAGCGACTTCATGAAGTTTAACTAATTTGCATATTCATTTAAAAACGAGCGTTAATCAATTAGTTATTCATTTTTCATCGTCTCATTTACTATTACGCTAAAATTGTCTTTATACATAGTTTCTAAATTCTGCATATTTGCGTTGAATTTAAGATAAACTATTTCTCTCTCTCTCTCTCTCTATATATATATATATATATATATATATATATATATATATATATATATATATTCATTACATTGTCCGTGTGTGTGTGTGAAAAGTCGCTACAAAACTCCTCTCTGAATATTTGGTCTACACAATTAAAATTTGGTATATAGTCTACTAGCTAGCAGCGCGGCGTTGCACGGTCATACAATACACTTAAACATGATATTTTAATTTATGCATCTATTAATTATTACATATTACGAGGAATAATTTGCTCGGGGGACTAATTCGCAAAAAAAAAAAAAAAAAAATTAACAAATAATATAGATAATTTTGTTCATCAAATTCCGTCTGTCTTTGTTCACAATATCACGTCAGCTGATATTTGGTCTTGACGATGAATGCCCTGAAAAAGTAACTTCTGATTAATGTTTAATTTTTAAATATGCAAATGAAGAAATAATTTGCGGCGATTTTACATAAATGCCTCTTCATTTATCGTAAATTGAACTCATTAATAAGAAAAAATTAAAATAAAATGGTGCGTTACACTCGAACTTGAACAGGGAATCATTCGATCTGTAGTAAAATGCTCTACCACTGACCTATACCTCCAGACTATAATAAATCTGCTTTTCAAGAGGAAATAATTTGTTGAAATTTTATTATCTCTCATACCGGTGTAACGTAAAATATTCCCTGTAAAATTATTCTTTTTAACTATAAGAGAGAAAAGCTAATTTTAAGATCGGATATTTCCGATTTTCAATATTTATTGGATTCATTTCTGTACAAAACATATCTAAGAACACTGGCAAACATATAAATTAGCTTTGTGTGAAATTTGTAAAAGGTAGGCTCAGCCGTTTCGGAACCTATGAGGAAGGAACTCACACACGCACACACAAAAAAAAGTGATTTTTATATAATAATAGAAATTTTGTAGTGCACTTTGGATTTAGTTTTAGCCAGCAAAAAATTGCTTCTAAAGGATCAAAATTGCTGCTAAGGGGTCAAAATTGAAAACAAAACAGTTGTCTTTGGCAGTGCAACTTTTTTTTTACATAGGCATCACCACTTATCAAGGCAAAGAGGCCACTCGAGAATAAAGGTTAAAGAGTGTACAGTAGAAATGGGACAATATACTAACCGTTAGTAATGGAGATTCGGTAAATTTGTTAACTTATATGGAACGGCTCATCAAAATCTTGTTTACGTTAGACTTGAAGACAACCATATTGTAGTCAGTTGGAAAGCAGAAAAACAGAAGACAATTCCATTGGCGTGCAGTTCTAAGAAAGAAGCTTTGCTCATGGAATCTATGCTTAGGTTTGGCACAGATAAAGAGTGGGGGAAACTAGTGATAGTGTTTTCTGCTAGACGAGTGTTTCTTGTGAGAGTTTGGCGAGGGGGCACCATAGAATGGAGCTCAGCCGAGCACCTGCCATGAAAATAACGATAAAGCAGAGACAAACTTGCAACATCTCTTCAGTCAGAAAGAGGTTGCAGGGAAGAGAAAAGGACATCCCCCTACAAGGCTACAACGTTTATTTTGAACTCTATCAAGGCAGGATAAGTCCTTTCTAGCACATCCTTGGACGTACCTGACTCTTACATAGATAGAGAACTGCATCAGCAGTGAGATATCTACTGGATCGATAGAAGGATTCCGCCATTTTTCCAGTGGCCTTGGCAACGGATTTAATGTATGTGTCCCATTTAAGATCAGAAGTAAAGGTCGAGCCCAGAAGCTTGTCAAAACATGAGACCTCCCCAAGACGAGAGCCATTCATTTCAGTTGATGCCAGATGGGGATCAGAGCGTTGATGATGTAAAGATAAAAGCTTGGTTTTAGATTTATTAAAAGTAACAAGCCACCTCTTTCCCATTGTACCACATGCTCAAGATCAGAGGAGAGAGAATCAGAGAGAATTTGGTCGTTTACGGTCTTAGATGTGCTACCATAGACAGTAGTGTCATCAGCATAGATGTCTACGAATGATGTAAGGATGTGATTAGGAAGATCATTAATATAGATCAGGAAGAGAGTTGGGCCCAGGATGGACCCCTGAGGAACTCCAGCATTAATACTAAGAGCTTCTGATTTCTGCCCATCAACCACTACTCTTATGAACCTATCAGAGAGAAATGATTTAATAATTGAGAAGACATTTCCAGCTATACCATAGCTGGACATCTTGTGAAGTAAACCTTTATGCCATACTCCATCAAAGGCCTTAGATATGTCAAGAGCAATTGCCCTAGAAAGGTAGCCTCCGCCGAGAGATTTGCTAATCCTATGAGATATAACTGCAAGCACATCTGCTGTAGATCTAGCAGAATGGAAACCATATTGTGTGTCACAAAGAAGGTTAGTTTTGCTAAGATGGTTGATTACTTCTGTATTTAACACAGATTCCAGCAACTTACTCATAACGAATCTAAGTCGAATAAAACATTCCTGTTGCATTCATAGCTCAGAGTTGCTTAATTTTTAACCTTTCATATCCTTCTGTTGGTAGCTTAGATAGTAACAATAATGGAGTGATAAATAACAACTAAGGCTGGAGTGGTAAACGTTGTGGTTTGGCAAAAGTGCATTAAGAATCGTGTTATCTATGGTGACTCTAACTTTTTGAGTTAAAAAATATAGTTTTTACTTTTGGAACGACGACCCTTATATATATATATATATATATATATATATATATATATATATATATGAATTGCGTGTATTTAGACAGCAATTTTTATTCAGGCAAACATTGTTAAAAAACGCAAAAACCTAGCCTGAATCAGGTTACATTTCAGAATAGTACCAATAAGCTCAAATGCCTCGCATAACTCCTCACCCTCTTCCCACAACAACCCCGTACCTGCCATTGACCCTAGGACAGGTATGCTCTCCTCACTTTCCCCAGCCACACCAACGCCCCCATCACTGTCAGCAATAATAATGAACTTCACTCGCACCCCAACTACTATTTAAATAAATCTTCTCATAATTCCTAACCGAGACTAACACACATTCCTGATGCTGTGAAGACGATTTCATGAAAAGATAAAAACCGCGGACAGTTCAAGAAGAAAAGGGACCATCTATCCATACATTTGACGTATATACAGAAAAGTTAATACGAAAAATTGAAAAAATAAAAAAGTATTACTAAACATAAGTTTTCTGTTGTTTTTAACAACGTCTGCCTGAATATATATAAAGAAGGAACTTTGCTGTGTGTGTATGTGTGTGTGTGTGTGTGTGTGCGTGCACGCATGCGTGCGTGTGCGTGCATGTGTGTGTGTGTGTGTGTGCGAGCGAGTTTGTTCCCTATGTATCGGAATGTCTCTGATAAGTATAGAAAATTAATAATTGAAAAAATTTGATGAAAGAAGGAACAGGCGATTTTGACCAAAGTTACCACCTCATACAGCACAGTATCACAATTGCATTTGAGAAGCTTTATTACTGTGCAAGCCGAAAGGCCTGGCATCTAAAATCAACAGCAGCTTCTTTAATAAAACAAGGGTGCATCTAAAATGAATGTTTCTGTTTAAAGAACAATTGAACCATGATACTATAAGTTTTCTATTTTAAACGTAAATTCAAGCTATTATCACCACACAAATTGTAAGGGCAGGCATATAAAATCAATAATAGGTTCTTTGATATGACAGAGGCGCTTTCGAAATAGATGATTCTGTTTAAAGCAAAATTGAAGTATGAGACATGACTTTTGTATTTTAAACTTTAATTAAGCCATTATATATAAAGATTAATTTTATAAAATCAACGGTAGATTATTTACAGTATATTGTAGACTACAATGTACTATGGACTAAGTCACAGTGGAGAGGCATATGAAGCCTCTTCACGGTGCACCGTGGTGGGTCCCCAACTAGAGTAGGCAATCAATCGATTTGATTTTAAAATGGGCGCTTTCACAGATTTTGATGACTAAAAATATGGGAGCGTTAAATATTCGTTGATCATCATTCAATTCCCAGCAACGGCGGGACTCCCTGCTACTATATATATATATATATATATATATATATATATATGATTTCCTTCAAAAAATTACTAAATTGTGGTAGATCTGTACAAAAATATTTCTTGCATAACTCATAGCATTATGTCTTTTTACTTCCATAATATCTTTATAGATAATATTGAAATAAAGCAGCATGTTATTTGGTTAATTTACATACGTACAAACATATTATGTAAATTAGTTTGAAAGAGAGTCATTTTTTCTCTAAATGCTCATAGAATCATTAAAAAATATTTGAGAATGATTTAATGTACAGAGTGGGGTGAAATAAATAAATGAGTGATGAATGGCTATATTTTATGGAAATCTCTCCAGACAAAGCATAAATCCACCTGATGTAAGGAGCTAACAAAATCAAAACAATGATTAATGTAAAGACAGGAAATACTAGGAAGAGAGTTCAACAATATGCAGTTGTATTGAATCATGTAACAAAACAACGACTTGATGAAGACTCGTCCACTTAATTATGCTAAGTAAAACATAATCTAATATATAAATATAACTCAATTTCAGAAGGAAAGTATATGTCAAAATTTATTATGTAAATCATTTAATAAAAAAACCTTAAGTAAACAAATATTAATTCACATTTACTATAATAACATTCAACGTTTGTGTGTTTGTCTGTTTGTACACGAATAAGCCCTTATGTGGTTTACTATTATACTAAACTGACTATGTACAAAATAGAAGTATCAAGGATCTGAAATGAGTAATGTAAAGTGGGGCCCTAAAGAGGAGAAAGCCACTTAAAAGGGGAACCCTATGCACGCTCACACGATTTTGCATAGAGCTACTTAATTTGGCAGGATAACCCACCATGGAGAAGGGGAAGTTTTGAGGAGCTACACCGCTCACTTCCCATAACAGGGCTGGGGCCGGGAATCACTTATAATTGGAAATCCAGTTCAAGCTTACACTATTTGATGTTCACTCATAGAGCTACCAAATATTGCACAGGAAGCTATTAAATTTGGCAGAATTATCCACCATAATACCATATGTATCACCATAAGAGAAGGGGAAATTTTGAGGGTTTACACCGCTCACTTCCAATAACGGGGGTGGGGGAAGTTTTGACTGGATGCACCTCTAACCTTCACTAATGCGGTCACTTATAACTGGGAACTCTATGCACACTCACACCGGTTGATATAGAGCTACCAAACTTGCCATGCTAATCCACCCTTTGGAGGTTGGGCCCTATGTGTGTCACTAAAATGAGGAACCCTAATTAGTGTTCAAACGTTTGTATCAATTAAGATTTCTACTACTGCCACCCTCATGTTCGTTTAAGCCATTGTTCCACACACCTAATCCCCTCAAAGATTATCCGAGCAATGCCGGGTCTGCTTCTGTCTGTCTGTCTGTACATTTACAGGACGATGGAATAAAGCTCAACGTCTATGTGTCTGTCTGCTTGTACATCTATAAAACGAAAAGTGAATATAAGATACAAAAAGTATGTAGAAAAAAATATCAGTTTAAAACAATTCAAAAGATATTTAGATTGTTATATAAATTAGAGTCCATTGTTTTGAATGCTCTTTATGAAGTCAAAGTCGAGTACTTCTGCTAGTATATATATGTATATATGAATGAAAAAATCCATATTCAAATTTCCAGAATTCTTTCAGCATGTTAAAATGCAAATTTTTTAAAAAATCTTTGCCAAAAAATCTTTTTAAAAGAAAATAACAGGAATATGGGCATGATTACATAAATCCCCCAAAATCGGAAAAGTACTTGCAATTGTGTATTGTGATATTTACGCCATCTAACTAACTAACTATATATATATATATATATATATATATATATATATATATGCATATATATATATATATATATTTGACGACTGTTAACCAAGCTTCAACCCCTGTCCCATTGTCACAATGTTGCAGCTTTTTACTTGTTTTCTAAGTATTTTAATGGAATGTAATCTGACAAACTCGTAGCACAGGTGACTCCCTTAGCGTAAATACACCCGATTAACCTGACAAGCAGTAAACGTCATTCCTTCACAGTAAAAGTTCCTAAATGCCGACAGCCTTCTACTCTCATAGTTTCTTCCTTCAAACGGCAATACTTTGGAATTCTACCCGTTTCCTGTTTCCCGCTTTCCCACCTATACTAATATATAGGAATTGATATGGACAGATATCTCGCTATTCAACTCCCTATTAAGAGTGCCCCTACCTCATGATCCCTTTATTTACAGTAGCCACTTACGTCTCATTGGTAATATGCCTTGTTTGGGGTGAATATGAGTTGTAAAAAATTTTTTTAGCATATTCCAAGTAAAGAGTATGTACAAAAGTATGTAATTTGTTTACTGCTGTTTCAAACGAATGTATATTTTAAGCTATCCAATAAAACATTTTTCCCCCAATATTGGATCATCCTCACATCAGAATTTTGCTTTGAGAAACGAACCAACAACAATGTTCGAAAAAAATTAATTTCCACCAAAAGCGAAGCAGATCACAATTGTCAAACACAAACATTTCACACACACATATATATATATATATATATATATATATATATATATATATATATATATATATATATATATATATATATAGGGGTAAGTATGCCGCCTTCATTCACTGGGTTTCTGTTTGCAATATTGTAGATGTAGCCACTCTGAAAAGATATCGATGCCAAAACACTTTTTTGGATATATTTAAAGTAACTCCCTTTCTGAGAGAGGAGGCAAAAAAAAATAAATAAATAATCCAACCAGGCCATGTAAAATTAAGCTTATTCACATAACTTATATTTAATTTTTTTGATTGAGGACATTCAAAATTTACACTGGAATTATAAATTATAAAAAGTGCATGCAATTGATGAAAGCGATTGGAATTTCATTTCTATGCAAAGAACACAATAAACATTTCTTTAATTTACTGGCCATGTAAATTTGTTAAATACAATGAATTTGAGAATCTAGCTTATATATTAGATGTACAGCTGGTTGCCCAAGATCTGCTATCCGAAATAAGTTCTCTTCTGATTTTCAGGGATCATTTATTTCTGAGTAGTGTTATATATTAAGACAATGCGTATATGTCTTTGATAAATGAAGTATTTATTGTAATAGTATTTAATTGCTTCCTTTAAAGGTATAGTGTTCAGTTAAGAAAATAATATATTCTAAAATCAAGCAATATTGTGTAATTAACTCCCCTTTATAAACGGGAAGTGACTGATGGGTAAATGTGTTGGATAGAAATCAAAGATGACTTTAATTTAGTGTTTTCAACATAGCAACTAATAGCATAGCCTTATTCATACACACTGACGAGTATTATTATACATGGGAATAAATAACTAAAAGATTTATCGCAATAATATAGATGTATATTAGGTAAAACGATAAAAACGGACAAAAATTAGAAACCGTTCACTTAGAATGATTGTTTTATGCCAAATTGATGGTCGAATATGGTTACATTTATGCTCACTTTTGTATGAAATACTAATTCATATTAATCGATAACTGTACATCAAACGGATACCTTAATACTTAGTTTGCTGCAACATAACAAAGGACCATACAAAATTTCAAAAAGA
Organism: Euprymna scolopes; assembly: GCF_053919585.1. Lineage (NCBI taxonomy): Eukaryota > Metazoa > Mollusca > Cephalopoda > Sepiida > Sepiolidae > Euprymna > Euprymna scolopes. Next base: position 83,022,822 of record NC_136504.1, read on the forward strand.
TTGGTTCAGTAGTTTACAAGAAAAAGTTGAACAGACAGACAGACTGAAGGGAATATATATATATATATATATATATATATATATATATATATATGTGTGTGTGTGTGTGTGTGTGTGTGTGTGTGTGTCGGCCAACAGTATCTGTTTAGTTTTCACATTTCCTGTCTGATGTATTCCCTTGCGTTCTACCCCAATCATGAAGAGCATTATCTCAAGACAAATGGCAATATACTTTACTTTGCCTTTTAAGTATACTTCGCAATGGGCACTTTATCTAACCAATACCATAAGTATCTATTGATTAGAATATTTTACGTTACCTTTGTGCGTATTCCAATTCAATCATTGGTGGATTAAATTAAATCCCTTTCCATTAGATTTATCGTAATTCTCACTCTCTTGCCCTCTGAAGTGTGCAGTGTGCTTAACCTGTGGAAATGACTTTTTCAGCATGTAGACCCGAATAAGGTCACAACTTTAACCTATGACCGGTATTTTAAAAGTACAAAGAATTAACTCTAAAATCTAGGAAAGAGTAGATGGGAAGGTTGTACATTAATATCTGGATGACCATTTAACGTCTACTGTGCACCTCACTGATTAAAATAAACTGTTGAGTTGGGATTTGATTTGACTGTTCAACTCTTGTGCTTTTATTGGATGATTTATTTTTGAGTTGAATCAACAAAGTGCATGGATGGATATACTAGCTCACTATTGTTCCTTCTCAAATAGACATACGATTCTAATTTAATCATATCCTAAAAATATTTCAAATTGCTTTCATTAGAAAATTAGCTAAACTAATAAAAGGAATAAATACTAGTTTCGAACGTTTTGTTAAATTTCTTTATTGGAAAGAACAAGTGGTGACTTAAAATGAGAGCTTCAAAATAATTAATAGGATTTCTAAACGTGAAACGCTCCCTTTATATCGCTTCTAACGCTGGAAACATATTGGTAAGGAAGAATTCAAAACCTTAATCAACAATACAATTTTGTTTCTTAAAGACTAAAATATTTTATAAAATATTGAGCAACCAGGTTAAAGAATCGTTTGAGTGTAAACTATTTTTAAGAATAAATTACAGAGTTGAACGATAAAGCCGCACAGAAAACAAAACTACAGATTTATTTTGAAACTTTTATTGAAAAAAGTCAATTTATGTAACTTGATTATGTAGTAGAGCTAACATCTATTCAATATAGCTGCCTTCACTCTTAATCACTGCCTCATTACGGGTTTGGAACTGGGAGCATGCCTTTTCCACAAGGGCCGGTGGGAACTCGGCAAATACTCGGTGGATGGCAACGATCAGGCTGGCTTTGGTGTTGCAGAGGTCATATTGGTGATGTTCTCGAGTATGACCAAACGAAATAGCCCAGCGGATTCAGGTCGGGGAGGAGGAGGAGGCAGTAAGAGAAGGGTACAAAGTCGTAGCACTCCTTCTGAAGCCAAACCTGGGTCTCGTTGAATATTGTGTTACTTTCAGACATGACAAAAGGTTCCTGTCGCTCTTGGAATTTGTACACAACTGGCCAACTAATAGATGGTCTGTAACAAAATAAAGAAAACCGAGTTTCATTAAATGGAAATGGAATCATGTTGTCTTTTCTAGGATTACAATTTTATCGTTCATCCCTGTTAAAATAATAAAAGAATGAATCTAACTGATGACATAAGAGATTTTTTCCTGTATATTCATCTAATATATATGTTATGTGAGACTATAATTTACATGTTTTTCATGAAACTGGCATGCGAAAATGTATTAATCCACTTGATATAAGGAGCTAAAAAGCAACAAAAGATGATTTATGAAGAACTTGGTGTAAGGCAATAAAAATAATGAAAGATTATTACAGCAAAGACAGGAGATTCTTATTGACCCTAGTCTTGAAAAGTCAACGGCTATCAAAACAGTCATCAGAAAAAGAGTTCCATGAGCCACAATTCATAGGAAGAAATTATTGGAACAGGAAGTTGTATTATAATGAGGTACCAAAACAGTGAATTCGTTAAGAGCACTAGAATAACGAGTTAAATGAGATGGAACGAAAGGAACAGGGAATAAATCAGACAATTCTGAAGAACATATGTCATAATAGTATTTAGAGAAAATTTGGGACTAAAAAATTCATGTATGTGAGAGAGAGAAAGAGGATGTAGAGAAGAAAAAAGGATGAGATCAATCAGTTGTGAGAAATTAGTGAGATAGAGAAAAACAACTTTATGAAAAGTAGAAAGAGCAATGGATCTAATACACCAATTCCATAAAAGATTTGGTGAGAAAGAAAGATAAAAACAATTTCAGAGTTAGTTTTCTTTCAAGAACAGAGACATCCATGTGATTCTCAGGAAGAAAGGGGAAACGCCTACAATTGAAAGACACGAGCTGAGTCGTAACAGGATTAAACGAAATAAACCATTCAGTACTCCTATCCACAACTGAACACAAGCCAACTTCTAGGCTAGCTGCATATTCCAATTAATCCCAATACAAGAATAGAGAGTGGTATAATCAGCATAAATGTTAATATTTTCTGGAAGATTATATATATAAATCTCTCTCTCTCTCTCTCTCTCTCTCTCTCTCTCTATATATATATATATATATATATATATATATATATGTATGTATGTATATATATATATATATACATATATATATATACATATATATATATATATATATATATATATATATATATATACATATATATATACATATATATATATATATATATATATATATACATATATATATATACATATATATATATATATATATATATATATATATATATATATATATATTAGTGATAGGTCGATTCCAAAGTATTTCCTGATTCCAATACAATTACCGATTCCGTACCTAATTCCCAATTCCGATATAATTACCGATTCCGATTCTTTGTAAATCTTTAATATATTTAACTATAAAAGTGTTATTTTATCGCGATTACTGCGAAATTTTCTCAAATGTAAAAACACATTTGTAAGGGGGTGATATAGAGATTTTAGTCTTACTGGAATTTTTAAATCAATAAATATTTATTATTTTATTATTACTACAAGCAGTGGACGATGTTCCTTAAGCCAAAATCAAATAAAAAGATAATTTAAGGAATCGGTTCTGGTATCGGAAAATAGGCTGAAATTTTTCCGATTCCGATACCCAAAAAAACTCCAATTTTTCCGATTCCCGACACTCGCTATAATATATATATATATATATATATATATATATATATATATATATATAGAGAGAGAGAGAGAGAGAGAGAGAGAGAGAAAGAGAGAGAGATTGAGAGAGAGAGAGAGAGAGAGAATT
>NC_136504.1:83031156-83048656 GCF_053919585.1 Euprymna scolopes
AATAATTGTATGTAAGATTTTGTAAATATATATATATATATATATATATATATATATATATATATATATATATATATATAGTGTGTGTTTGAAAATATATGTTCGTTTGCATACTTTCTGTTTGTTCGCACATCAACGTTTTCATAGAAATGTTCAGTGATTGCTAATATATAAAACCAGAACATATATAAATATACTATATATGAATTACAGTCCAGTAATCAAAATTGTATTCATTATATTCCTCGTTTTATTTTCAATTCCAAACTTCAATGCATTTTTTTATGAACAGTTTCGTTTATAGTCGACTAAAAAAAAACTAGTATGTAAAATCAGAATCTTCCGCTTATGAGCCCCTGAGAAAATCAAAATTCGCTTTCAAAATATTTTAAGATGGAAAAGAAGTCGCAGAAAAAAAACAACAACAAAAAACAATCAACTGACACTGCATAAAAGGCAATGATATTATTAGCTGTAAACCCCGTTAAGTCTGGTGAAGTTATTGAGTCGTTGATATGATTCGGTTACCGAAACATGTGCAACTAAACAGATAAAACGGTAATAAAAAACATCTTTCTTCTGCAGTAGTATTGAGCATTTTCTTCAGGGTTTTACTAGTTACCATGTTTGCTATATATATATATATATATATATATGTGTGTGTGTGTGTGTGTGCGCGCGCCATGTATATATATATATATATATATATATATATATATATATTGTGTGTATATATTATTTTAATTGGAGTTCATTATTGAGATGAGTACTATTTATTGCAGACTATTCCTCTGGCCTTCGTCAGGTCGTAACCGCGACGGATAGGAACTTCGTATCTACTAACTGCATTCTCAGCAATCATTGCCATCCGTAGTTGTTTGGTCAAGTAAGCCTCTGGCCGGCTTTGGGTTACCACCTGACGAAAGCCAGAGGAATAGTTGGCCGGAACGTCGTGAAACAACAACTAATAAAGATGAGAATAATAGCCTGCAATAAATAAATTAATATTGTGTGTGTGTGTTTAGTATTTTTTTAATTTCAGCAAACATTATTACAAATAACAGCTTCTGTTTGATTTCATTTTTTCGAATTTTATTCTATTTTTTTGTGTGTGTGAAAATCAAGATCCAAATAATTAATATAAGTTTTATAGGTTTTACGGATGTTTTCGATTCGGTCTCGAATCATTTTGGATAAGGGTGCAAATGAATGAGTAGGCTCGAAAGCTGGAACAGAAAATGAATTTTAAAAGCGACAGTGCCGTAATCAGTGAGAAACAAGACTATTTTGGGGACAGTTAGAAAGCTAGATTCTGGGGTCAGAATTTGGATCACATTGAAAAAGGTGGTGTTTTAAACTATTTTTACTGGTTTAAATGGTACGCAGGTAAAATTTCACAAATTCACAATATTGTAAGAATTATTAATGTGGACTTTTAATCACAACATTATAGATGTTCTGTTCCTTTTAGAATATAGGTTTAGTTCCGAATTTCTTTTATGTAAGTATATTGAATAAGTTGAATAAACTTATTTCTGACACGTTGGGATACGTTCTCGACAATCAGTGAGAAACAAGACTATTTGGGGGACAGTTAGAAAGCTAGATTCTGGGGTCAGAATTGTGATCACATTGAAAAAGGTGGTGTTTTAAACTATTTTTACTGGTTTGAATGGTACGCAGCTAAAATTTCACAAATTCACAATATTGTAAGAATTATTAATGTGGACTTTTAATCACAACATTATAGATGTTCTGTGGACTGGTTTGTTAATTATAGATTCTTGTGTTTTCATACAGAAAAGATAAGAAAAAGATAAGAAAAAATTTAAAAAAACGTATAATTCACCATTATATAAAGAGAGGAAAAGATACGTACATAACACATGTAAGTTTGATTTTATAAAACGTTGAAATAATATTGATTACAAAAGGAGATGCATGAAGAAGTATAATAAATAAATTAATAGATAGATTGCGGAGAATTTAAAATCGGCATAATTGATTTCATAGTCTGCAAAAGTATCAATTAGGCCAATCGCGCCCCCGCAAATAAAATAAGAAAATCATTCTCACTGTTTCAAATTTTAATCGACATTTTTCCGAATATGATGTACTTTCAGTTGTAAGAATCTGCCAAATATTTAGACACAGATTTGACAAATACACCTTCAAATTAGGAGCTTTTTTGTGTCTAATAGATTTCCCTTTATCTATTCTGTGCCTCCCATCAGATCTCGCGCCATTCGCCTTTCATTTTGCTATTTGTCCTTATTTGTCTATCTGCATGCATGAAAGTTGAATGAAAAGTCCCTTTTTAATCTTGGGAAAATCCAGCTCTCCAAAGAGAAGCATTCTGAATTAAAATGAAAATGCTTATATGATTCCTTTAGAGATGGTAAAGTTTGAACGAGGGGACCTCCTGGGACTGAACAGGACCACACCTCAACCCAACAGCAACAAAGTGACTGTTTGACCGATTGTCGAGAATGTATTCTTGATGTGTACATATTAGTTTATTCAACTTATTTAATAAAATTAGATAAAATAAATTGAAAAATAAATCTATGTTCTCTAAGCAAAGGTAAAGCCTGAGAGAGATGACCTCTTGAGACTAAACAGAACCACTACTCAGCCTGATAGCAACAAAATTACTGTTGAACTGATTGTCAAGAACGTATCCCAACGTGTCAGAAATAAGTTTATTCAACTTATTCAATATACTTACATAAAAGAAATTCGAAACTAAACCTATATTCTAAAAGGAACAGAACATCTATAATGTTGTGATTAAAAGTCCACATTAATAATTCTTACAATATTGTGAATTTGTGAAATTTTACCTGCGTACCATTTAGTTTAATTTTCCCGAATGTTTAGTGCTTGTATGGGTCTATTTATAAAACAAAAGGTGTGTGTCAATATATTAGTAAAACTTTGCTTGTCCTCATGTACAAGAAAACTACTCTATTTATGCAGCATAATTAATAATAATTTCATTGATGTTGTATTTGCAGTTATGATTTGTTATTAGTAGCACCATCACTTATCAAGGCCAAGAGCTACTCAAGGATAACAAGGGGAATAATTACCACCGAAAAATGAGGAATGCTACTGGAGTACTAACATAATTCTGTCTGGCACTAAACACATGACGGAAGAATGAAAAGCTTTTTAAAAGTTCTTGCTGTGAATGTCTCACAGGGAGAAACAATAGATTGGAGCTTAGATGCGCAAGATGATAATCTAGTGATAACTTAATGTAATGGATCAACTTTTGACCTCAAATAAAAACGATATTTTGTAATTTATTGTCATAGAAATGTTTACACGAAAATGTTTGGTCCTGGATATGACCTTAAACTATATCCAGTGGTGAGGCCCCAGCTTGCGGGATTTGGGGAGTGTGGAGCCACCCTTTTATTGCCATTGCTCCCAGGTCCACTCTGACCCGGAGTGGTAGTACCTGTTAGGGTCCCAACTATGGGTTAAACAGAAACCGACTTGAAAGCAACAAGTATATCTATTAAAAAATTTTCTTCAAAATATTTGGATTCGGCATTAAATAACCTGAAAAGGGTGGATATGCCGTAAAACAAAAACAACCAACCAACTAAAATGTTTTGTTGTTCTAATGAAATTTGATACGAAAGATACTCAGATATTTGATAGTATAAATAAAATATACTTTAAAGATCTTATTTTGAATGGATTTACCAATTGGTGAGAATAATTTTTGAAAAAGAAAAAAGGGTCAGATAAATGTTGAAAATATTTGAACTTCTTGCATAAAAAACGAATCAAGAAAAAATAAAATAAATCTATCCAATGTAAGAATATTGATACAGTTAGATGTACATTTCTGATTCAATTGTCAAGCATCATGATTATGATACAAAACTTCACAACAGATTAACATTACAAACAAATAAAAAAATATTTACTTATATGACATCAGGACATAGAAAATACTTAACAATTACTTGAACCACAGAATAAGCACAAGAGCATGGTATACAGAGCAGGGTGGAGCAACGAAGAGGTGAACCGACGCATCCATTGGAGGGAAGCATTCAAGTAGAGAGGGAAATTATGCCATTTTAAAATTTTAGCTTTACTGAATCAAATTTGGGAGACTAACAGCTCTATCAAAAACAGTTCTATATATATATATATATATATATATATATATATATATATATATATTCATTTCATTTTTTCCTTCTTCAAGTCTTATTTTAATCCATATAAACAAACTTTTCCAGCAGTATCTTGAGGAACATATATTTGTCTCTGCGGTTATGTTTTGTAATCACTTATGAGTGTAAAGTAAATACATCTTTTCATTTTTGAATAGTAACTAATCATTGCACACACACACACACACACACACACACACACACACACACACACACATATATATATACATACATGATGATTGCAACATCTTGTCAGACGAGTGCCACTCCCTCAGACACTTAAAGTCCATGAGCCCAAAAATGTCTTCCGTCGCCACAGGACCATTTTTATAGACAAATCCCTGAGGGAGTATCTATACACAGATGATGTTACAGAGTCTTAGCTTTGTACGACAGCTAAGTCTCTCTCGCGGTTCAAAATGTTGAGATCCCGCAACAAGCAAGAACAAGATAGCCAGCAACAAGTTAAACTGCAGACCAGCTTAATGCGAGTACTGGTCTCCCGCTTTATGGTTTTTTAAATCAGAGATTTGCTTCTCCTAGAAAGATTACCTTCACCATGGCTTACAGGAACCCTCTCCACCCCAAGACACACATACATACACACAAACATATATATATATATATATATATATATATATATAAAGCCAGGCTTCAAACTCCTAACCGTCAATCTATTCGGCTTTTGCTAAGATGTATGTAAATCAACAAGGTTCAAACATTGTCCAAACACCTGAGCTCCATTTGTTTATAGAAGAAGCATTGCTTAATACGCTTGTGGCATTTTGTTTATCACTTCCCAATATGCTCAACCCAAGATAAAGAGTATATATATATATATATATATAATTATTATTATTTACTATAATAATTATTAAATACCTACAGACACTAGTGTTTCATCCTTTTGGGAATCATCAGCGCAGGGAGTCACTATTAACGCCAGTCGAGAGACTCGAACCCCGGCAACAGAAGTCATGTCTGGCTTCATTAGCAAGGACCCGAACCACTAAACTACCGTAAACCGTGAAAGATATAAGTTGAAATCAAACATTTATTCTTATTAAATGCTTTTAGCGTCAGTGTGTGTGTGTGTATATATATATATATATATATATATATATATATATATATATATATATATATATATATATTAAATACTTTTAGCGTCAGTGTATATATATATATATATATATATATATATATATATATATATATATACTATCAAAAACTATCAGTATTCTGTGCAGCAAGAAATGAAGATGTAATATTCTTGTCTCCTTTGCAGAAGTAACATGTCATCATTTTATTTTTGTAATTTGGAGCAAAACGAATAATAAATGACTTCCACAGTGTTTGTTTTTTTTTTTTTATTCCGATGTTGAAGAAGTTGAATGTGCATGAAAATAGTCAACTTTTATTAATTAGGAAATAAACAAGGAAAAAAGTTATTTTATATGAACTTTTTTTTTTATATTTGAAGCTGACGAATTTGATTTTGAAAATGAATTCCTCATTTAAAACTGATTATATGTTGCAATATATACTTAAAAAAATAGAACGTCGATTTCTCAAATAAAACAATTTTATATTCTTAAGTCATGTGAAATGGTTACTTTGTGTTTCTCGCATTTATTATGAAAGACAGAAAAATGAACTTAATCATTTTCACTGGTTAATGGGAATTCGTACGTATGTGTATATGTAAATAGGACATGTAAATTCTGTTTCAATTCCTTTGATGTTTATATATATATATATATATATATATATATATATATATATATATATATATATATATATATACTAGTAGGCCGCACTGAATTGCCCAGTCGTAAATACGTTGAAATATGATATTTTATTAATGCAGATTTCGTATTTAGTATTATATTATATTAGACCCAATGATTTGAAAAGTTAAAAATAATGACTCGTGCCTGACCACTGAGAATCGAAACCAAAACGTTTAGCTTACAATTTACTTTACTTGACGTTACAGCCTGAGCTATGAAGACATGTTTGCTTCAGGGATAAAATTTAAAATATAAACCAATAGCTATTACGTTACGCATGCATATTCGTAATGCCGTCGTTCGACCTTTCTCTGGCAATTTCTATTTTTTTTTTTTTTTCACACTTTTGTGCCGATTTTACCCGGCTAGAATCCAAATATAAAGATTCACATGGGTTCGAATACCCTAGATATGAAGTTTCATGTCTATAGACCAAAAACTGACAGAGGAGTTTGTGTAGGCAAAATTTATTAAACACACACACACACATATATATATATATATATATATATATGTATATATATATATACATATATATATATACGCATACATAAATATATATAGAAGGAGGTTTGTATTTACTATAACCGTTTTACGCAAATATTACGCAAGTATAAATCATTTAGAATATCTGCACGAATATAATTATTATACAAATTAGCTAGATGTTTTGCAGATGAATGCAATTCCACGACCTATATATAACAAAGTTGTATTTTCTATTTAAATAAATGGAAAAGGTGTTTTTAATATGAATTTCAATACACACACACACACACACACAATAAAAAATTATGGGAGTCTAGATACATAATATATATATATATATATATATTCAATAGTAAAAAGCTAAATCCCTGGCAAAAAAAAAAAAAATGAATACAGCGTCATAATTGAAGAGTAGAATAGCATTCCAGTGGCTACATATGAAGCTTTGGTAAACTCCATGCCTAGCAGAGTAAAGGCAATTTTAGAGTAAAGGCAATTTTAGATAATGATGGTGGCTACAGAAAATATTTAGAGTTGACATGTTGTATGTTAATATTGACAACTTTTTGTAAGGGGTGTACTCACTTTTGTTGTCAGGGATTTAGTTTTTAATGGCTATATTTTGAGTTATTTTGAGGGGAAAATATAGTAACTCTGTTATATATGCTGCAGACAGACTACTTTTCATTGTGTCAAAAAATCATTTTTTTAGTGTTGTCCATATATATATATATATATATATATATACTAGCATTTCAGCCCGGCGTTGCCCGGGTGTTTGGAGGTGTATGCTGAGCAAAAAAAAAAAAAGGAGTAAATTTTTTTTTAACTTGACCCCTATTATGACCCCTTAAAATTTATAGTTTCGGGCTCAAATCACTTTATTAAGTTAGATCCAGGTTCAAGGAACCTATATCTAAAATTTCAAGTGTCTAGACCCAAAATTGTCGGAGGAGTTTGGTAGAGTTCTTAAAGGTCAAATCGTTGAAATTTGACCCCTTAACAGCCAAATTTCTGGCTGACACCCGTCACATCGATTTTCCCAAATCTCAGTACCCGGTATTTCAAATTTCGAGTCTATAGACTAAAAATTGACAGAGTTATTGCGTAGGGAAATGTACACAGACAGACAGACAGACAGACAGACACGTTAACTTTTATGTATATATATATATATATATATATATATATATATATATATATATATATATTACAAAATAGTCACCACATATCAAGGCCCAGAAACCACTCGGGGTGAGGTTTATTGCGTGTACAGTAATCAATGGGATAATATCGTGGTAATCGTTAGTAATGGAGAGTTGATAAAGTGTCTTACTCAAGGGAGCGGTTCGTCAGGAATTTGTTTATATTGGACTTGAAGACATCCAAGTTGTAGTCAGGTGAGAAACAGGCAAGCGTGCACTTCTAAGAAAGAAGCTTTGTTCATGTAATCTACGTTTTGATTTAGGCACAGATAAAAACTGGGGAAAATTATTGACAGTGGTTTCAGCTAGACGAGTGTTTTTCGTGAAAGATTGGCGAGGAGGGACCAGAGATTGGAGCTCAGATGAGCACCTGCCATGGAAATAACGATAAATATTATAATATTATTAAGAGGTATATGTTATAAAAAAAAACAGGGAAAAGAGTTCTGAATACGTTAGTAGAGCTAAATATGTTTTTATTATTTCAACCACGGGTGTATTTACAAGATTTACAAGTATCATTACAAGTTGTTACAAAGACTGGATAACAAAATATCTAATCCATATCATTAGCCGATTAAAGCTAAAATAAATTAGAAGGAAAGATTTTTTGATTATGGGCATTAAAAACCGAAAGGAGTTGAAGTAAACGATAGAGAGGGGGGGGGGAATATATTCATATAAATTTAATTAAAATTAAAATTTAAAAAAGAGAGAAGAAAAGAAAGGGGATTGAAGATGTCAAGAAGAGATTGTTTGTAAAAAGGAATAAAAAATAAAATAAAAAGATTAAAGAAGAAGAATAAAGAGAAAGGGATAATAAGACAAAAAAAGAAAAAGATAAATAACGAAAAGTGATTCCAGGAGTGTCGGTGAGGGCGTCGAAAGAGGCAGGCGACGGCTTGCACATATCACCAAGTTAGAATTAGGTCAAAGAGTGTGCAATCCTCGGCGACGGTGGCTGTGGTAGGGGGGGGGCAGATAAAGCCAAGATACACCCAGTTCAAAAGGTAGACAGATGCGTCCAATAACATTAATATAAAATCATAATGTATAAAATAATAGGGACACGATTATAGATTTATTCTTATAAAATATTAGATATATAATTATAAAATAATACGGAAACAAGTATTGATTTATTGGGTAATTATAAAGTTTGAGTCAAGTATAGAGGCAAAGGAATATAGACAGTTGGATTTTTGAATTAATTTCGGAAAATTTAGAGTTTTAACAGCATAGGTTGGGTGATTTTATTTAAGAAAACCTGAGTAAGGTAAATACACATAAAAATTGTAGATTAAAGTTTAGCGTTAAGGTAATCTGCTTGAGGTAAATAGTGTTTGACGAATGAGCTTCAGTATGGTGTTAAGTTGCTAAGGAGGTGGAATTTGTAAAGCCTGCAAACGATTGACGTTTCATTTCTAATATTTAATAATTTATCGCTATCTTTACAATTAGTAAATAAAGTTTTTCATACAGACAAAGAAACCAAGGGGAATATAGGCATTTGCATGTATTGAAATTTTTTTTTAGAATTTCCCATTTTATGTTGGGTGTGAGACTATTTTAGACTAGGCTTAAGTAGTGGGTAGTTAAAGAGGTTTTGTTCGGGTGGTTGGGATTATTAAAGGAGCATGTGTGGACTTTAAAACGATCTTTAAAAGAGGTACCAGCAAGCCCTATATAGTATTTTTTTATCATTTAGGTTTTCTATTGGTGCGATAGTCGCTTTGCATACAAAGTCAGACTGTACGCATCGTTGTTCTAGTGGGCATTCTGACTCATACATACATACATACATACATACATACATAAATACATACATATATATATATATATATATATATATATATATACACTCGAGGAGAAATATTTACAACACTGATTCATGGTCCGATGATTAGAGTTGTTGACTGTCAATGCGACGGCTGTAGGTTCGAACGCAGACCCCACAATTTTATTATACCATCCCTATTAAAGTTAAAACATATTTATCAAAATATTATTATGTACATCTATATCGAAAACATGTGAAGCTCTGGTAAACTCCATGTCTAGTAGAATAAAGACAATTTCAGATAATGATGGTGGCTACACAAAATATTTAGAGTTGACATGTTGTATGTTAATATTGACAACTTTTTGTAAGGGGTGTACTCACTTTTGTTGTCAGGGATTTAGTTTTTAATGGCTATATTTTGAGTTATTTTTAGGGGAAAATATAGGAACTGTTATATATGCTGCAGACAGACTACTTTTCATTGTGTCAAAAAATCATTTTTTAGTGTTGTCTCTCTCTCTCTCTCTCTCTCTATCTCTCTCTCTCTCTCTCTCTCTCTCTCTATATATATATATATATATATATATATATATATTACAAAATAGTCACCACTTATCAAGACCCAGAAACCACCCGTGCGTGTACAGTAATCGATGGGATAATATCGTGGTAATCGTTAGTAATGGAGAGTTGATAAAGTGTCTTACTTAAGGGGGCGGTTCATCAGGAATTTGTTTATATTGGACTTGAAGACATCCAAGTTGTAGTCAGGTGAGAAACAGGCAAGCGTGCACTTCTAAGAAAGAAGCTTTGTTCATGTAATCTACGTTTTGATTTAGGCACAGATAAAAACTGGGGAAAATTATTGACAGTGGTTTCAGCTAGACGAGTGTTTTTCGTGAAAGATTGGCGAGGAGGGACCAGAGATTGGAGCTCAGATGAGCACCTGCCATGGAAATAACGATAAATGTTATAATATTATTAAGAGGTATATGTTATAAAAAAAAAACAGGGAAAAGAGTTCTGAATACGTTAGTAGAGCTAAATGTGTTTTTATTATTTCAACCACGGGTGTATTTACAAGATTTACAAGTATCATTACAAGTTGTTACAAAGACTGGATAACAAAATATCTAATCCATATCATTAGCCGATTAAAGCTAAAATAAATTAGAAGGAAAGATTTTTTGATTATGGGCATTAAAAACCGAAAGGAGTTGAAGTAAACGATAGAGAGGGGGGGAATATATTCATATAAATTTAATTACAATTAAAATTTAAAAAAGAGAGAAGAAAAGAAAGGGGATTGAAGATGTCAAGAAGAGATTGTTTGTAAAAAGGAATAAAAAATAAAATAAAAAGATTAAAGAAGAAGAATAAAGAGAAAGGGATAATAAGACAAAAAAAGAAAAAGATAAATAACGAAAAGTGATTCCAGGTGTGTCGGTGAGGGCGTCGAAAGAGGCAGGCGACGGCTTGCACATATCACCAAGTTAGAATTAGGTCAAAGAGTGTGCAATCCTCGGCGACGGTGGCTGTGGTAGGGGGGGCAGATAAAGCCAAGATACACCCAGTTCAAAAGGTAGACAGATGCGTCCAATAACATTAATATAAAATCATAATGTATAAAATAATAGGGACACGATTATAGATTTATTCTTATAAAATACTAGACCACCCGTGACCCGTTGGGTCAGTACGTTATATTAGCTATGGAATTCATGTATGAGCGTGACACTTGTGGCATAAAGAAAATAGTTTTTTTTTACATAACAGAAGCATTTCTATGAAAGTATATTAAAATGAAAAAAGAATATAGATAGATTTCTATGAGTCGTTCTGTTTATTATAATTGTTATTTTTTTTTAAATTACAGTTACTGAATTATAAGTGGTTGGTCATACTTATAGGTAAATATGCACTGAACAGGTATCATAATCCTTATTATAGTTAAATTCAAATTTTGATATATCATCTTTTAAATGAAATTGTTAGTTGAAAGTACAGAATAATAAAAAAAACACTCTCCACATGTTAATAATGGCTTTTTAAATAGAAAATGAAAATAAAATGTAACTTTTTTCATTTAATTTAAGCAAACATTCAGTACCCATTGTGTAAAATATTTAATTTGTATGTTAATAATAAGGTCAATAAAATTAAGACAATTCTTTTCTATTTACATTTTTTGTACAATTAATTTTTTTAAAGAAAACTTTTGTTATCCTTTTGCTTAATTGAGACTTCTTATCAGGTTCTAACTCTCTTATATCCAGATTAATTATATTAATCAATTTATTTTATTGAATATGTATCGCTGAAAAGCACGGGTGCTTAAGCACTTATTGTACAGAAAATAAATATTGTATTCATATGCTAATAATAAGATCACTAAAACTAAGACAATACTTTTCTATTTACAACATTTTTTGTACAATTTGAGTGTTTTAAAAAAACTTTTATGTTTTCCTTTCGCTTAACTATCCAGTTTTACATCGCTCCCTTTTTCTCTCTCTCACACATACACGTAACTATTTCTCGCGTACGTAACGAAAACAGAGGGAGTAGGAGTGTTGAAATCTATGAGAGTGAAAGTGAGAGGTGTTTTCTTTCACCGCCGCTGTTTCTATTAATAATGAGTGTTGTTTTTTAAAAGGGAGAAGTTTTTTTGAAACTGCGACAGACTTTACGAAGTTGAATGTTTGGTTATCTTTCAGATGCAAGGTTCCTTGTTTACTTGCGATTGTAACGATGTAAGATTACGTTGTACGGAAGACCAATTCGGCCATAATTTAAATATTTAAATTTATTTACTGAATATAAATATTTAAATTGATATACTGTTTAAATGATAATATACGTCTACGATGTTTTTATTGGCGCTTTTCTTCGTATTTTTTAATAACATTTTTTTGCACCATTTACAAGTCTTTTTTTACAAATAATTTTTTTAATACTGTAATAGTAAAATTATTTTAGTAAAATTCTATATTGGATACGTTTTTTTTATGAAGTTTAAGTAAAAAAAGTTCACTTTTTTTATTATTAAAAATACATTTCATGAAAACACTCATTATAAAATGTTCACGTTGTTTAATTAAAGGTTCTCAATTTTAATCTAATAGTTTTATAATTTTGTTATTTTGTTACAAATTTCTAATAAAGATTATTTTAATTTTAACGGTAATTTGGTTTTCATTATAAACTCCGTCATGTTAAAGGCTTGAAAATCACTTTAAATCAATTTTAATATTAAAAAAAAAAGAGAAATCAACAGGAAAAAAATCTCGTGTGAAAACATTACGAGATACTTTTTCCGTATAATTAATAAATGTATCTTTATTTTACTATTACAGTATTAAAAAAATTATTTGTAAAAAGAACTTGTAAATGGTGCAAAAAAATGTTATTAAAAATACGAAGAAAAGCGCCAATAAAAACATCATAGACATTTTGGCCGATTTGGTCTTCCGTACAACGGAATCTTACATCGTTAAAACCGCAAGTAAACAATGAACCTTGCATCTGAAAGATAACCGAATGTTTTTAGCCTTAAAAAAAAAAAAAAAAAACTACGGTTGATTTTATAAAATTATTTATTTATAATGACATGAATTAAAGATTTCTCGCGTACGTAACGAAAACAGAGGGAGTAGGAGTGTTGAAATCTATTAGAGGGAAAGTGAGAGGTGTTTTCTTTCACCGCCGCTGTTTCTTTTAATAATGAGTGTTGTTTTTTAAAAGGGAGAAGTTTTTTGAAACTGCGACAGACTTTACGAAGTTGAATGTTTTTAGCCGTTAAAAAAAACAAAAAACTATTTGATCAAATTAAATGAAATTGTTTGTATTAAAAGCGATATAAAAATTCCGGAATTGGAATAACGGATTGAAGACGTTGCTATTTACGCATGCGCAACCGGATGTTGAAAACCGGAAATCTGATTGCAAACATACAAGATCCATAGACTTTTAGTATTATATAGATTAGATATATAATTATAAAATAATACGGAAACAAGTATTGATTTATTGGGTAATTATAAAGTTTGAGTCAAGTATAGAGGCAAAGGAATATAGACAGTTGGATTTTTGAATTAATTTCGGAAAATTTAGAGTTTTAACAGCATAGGTTGGGTGATTTTATTTAAGAAAACCTGAGTAAGGTAAATACACATAAAAATTGTAGATTAAAGTTTAGCGTTAAGGTAATCTGCTTGAGGTAAATAGTGTTTGACGAATGAGCTTCAGTATGGTGTTAAGTTGCTAAGGAGGTGGAATTTGTAAAGCCTGCAAACGATTGACGTTTCATTTCTAATATTTAATAATTTATCGCTATCTTTACAATTAGTAAATAAAGTTTTTCATACAGACAAAGAAACCAAGGGGAATATAGGCATTTGCATGTATTGAAATTTTTTTTTAGAATTTCCCATTTTATGTTGGGTGTGAGACTATTTTAGACTAGGCTTAAGTAGTGGGTAGTTAAAGAGGTTTTGTTCGGGTGGTTGGGATTATTAAAGGAGCATGTGTGGACTTTAAAACGATCTTTAAAAGAGGTACCAGCAAGCCCTATATAGTATTTTTTTATCATTTAGGTTTTCTATTGGTGCGATAGTCGCTTTGCATACAAAGTCAGACTGTACGCATCGTTGTTCTAGTGGGCATTCTGACTCATACATACATACATACATACATACATAAATACATACACATATATATATATATATATATATATATATATATATATATATATATATATATATATATATATATATATATATACACTCGAGGAGAAATATTTACAACACTGATTCATGGTCCGATGATTAGAGTTGTTGACTGTCAATGCGACGGCTGTAGGTTCGAACGCAGACCCCACAATTTTATTATACCATCCCTATTTAAGTTAAAACATATTTATCAAAATATTATTATGTACATCTATATCGAAAACACGTGTAAACGTTTTTTTAAATTTTTTATTTCCATACTTTGTGGACCAGGCGCGTACGCAGACCCCACAATTTTAATGAATCATCATTATGGCAGATCAAACATACCCATTCCTGTCTCTCGATACATCTTCTATCATTATATGTGATCAGTTTTCTATAATAGTCAACCATATAGGAGCCTATGCGTGACCAGACACACACAGACGTGCAGCTTTATATTATATATATATATATATATATATATATATATATATATATATATATATATATATATATATAAGAGAGAGAGAGAGAGACAGACAGACAGACGGACAGAGATAGAGACAGAGCGATAGAGACAGAAAGAGAGGAGGAAATCATAATTCCCATTTAGCATTAAGGCAAAAATAGAAAACAAATCGAATCGAATACGGTTAACTATTAGCACCATTAAAAATAAATGAATGACTGACTTTATCTAAATATGATATAATTTCTCTCACTTCCACTAATAGTTATGTTAAACTTATTTGGATGCCAACTACTAAGGTCACACTTTTAAATCTCGCATGACTAGGTAATCTGATAAGTTGAAGAGATCACAAATATGTGTCTATATATATATATATATATATGTGTGTGTGTGTGTGTGTGTGTGTGTGTGTGTGGAAATATGTTACTTCAGTTATATTTCACCTTTTGTTTAATTTATAAAGCTTGACATGATTACAGAGCATTTAACAAATAAATGCAAAAGTCTATATTCCAAATTTAAAAATGTTACCAATCTTACCGTTTATTCCTTTAAATAATTGACATGCACAGTTATTACATCAATCAATGAATTTATTTCGCCCTTAACTTATCAAGCACTTATCAATTTTAAAAGAAAATAAAGCCATATGGGCATGATTAAAAACTCGGAAAATTGGGAGAAGTTTTTATTTTCATTATATTACGCCATGTTTGGATTTTCAAGTAAAGTCACCAATTTTAAATTCCCGTATTAATAAATTGTATTTATGTTGATATAAAAATACATTAAAAAAACATTAATATTTTATTAATTTATTGTTTATAATTAGTATATATATTGTTACTTAGATAATATAGATAACAGTAAAATCTATAATATCTGTATTTATACGAAAGTAATTGCTTAATCTATTGATTTGTTTACGGTAATAACCTTTGATGATCTAATCTAAATTTTACATACCTATAAATTTTATTTTATTACATATATAAATATTATTGTCTAATTTATTTCTACTTTAACCAAAAGTCTTTTATTGCCATTTAATTAATCATTTTAACTGCCTTGGAGATGCCTTAGGAAAGGCAAAGGATAAGAGAGTAAACCCTGACAAAAATCTGGTTTGGAGTCTGATAGGGAATGGTGAAGCACTGCAACACTTTTCCGGCAACTCCTGCAGCAGCGCTACCTCCGACCATATTGGCTTAATTTTTCGCCAGACTTTGTCAGTAACGCTGAGCGTGGCACTCTGGTAACTGGACAAATTAAGGTCTCCTTATCACCCGCCAGACCTGTATCTGGAGAAACAACTTCATTTTTTACTGTATAATTACAGTAGATGCTACAGTGAACTAGACTAGATACAGAACTCTATTGTCTCACCAGGTAAAAGGTTGCCATCATCCTTAATATACAAAATAAAAATCAGCTTCTCAAAAACGGTTATTTAAATATGAATTCCGAGACAAAACGAAATTAGGAAAGCAAATCTGTTAAATATAAACTGCTCAATAATTTCATATAACAATAATAAATAATAATTTAGCCTATTTCAACGATTTACTGTAGTCTCTTTGTTTATCCATTCTTCAAGAATATTTTACTATATTCCTGCGCGAAATTATACATTTTTATACAAATAGAAAACAAAAATAACGTTCTCTGAGGTTGCGTCATTACTCTTAAAAGCTATAGAAATAAATTGATATTAATGATACATTGATATAAAAAATACATTTATAATTTCAATGCAACATCTATTACAAAAAATATATATTTATAATATAAAACCAGTGTTAAGTTTTCGCTGACTGGGTACCTAACGGAACTGTACTGTTAACACTGACGTCGCTTTGTCAACAACACAAAATAAACTTGAAGAAAATCAATGATAATAATTCTATATTTACAAAATTATAAGATAAATTCACGCATCAACGTAACTTTTCAGATTACAAGTAGTAAAAGATGGTAATCAAATTCCGGCTCTTAACCTTCTATTATATATATATATATATATATATATATATATATATATATATATATATATATATATAATGAAGGTATTTATGCGATTTAATTTAAATGCTCCATAAGACCTCCGATAGATTAAATAATAATAATGTGATAAAATAAAATGACACCAGAGATTGAAAAGAAAAATTAAACAACCGACACACACACACAATATATATATATATATATATATATATATATATATATATATATATATATATATATGAATGAGTAAAATCACATAAATGTTAGAAAAGTCCTAACGTTAATCGACCTACGTTTCGACGATGTTAGCTGTCTTGCGAGGAGTTCGATTCAATAAAGGCTAATACAATATATCAACCATTATTGAAACCGTAGATCGATCTCTGTCGAGACGTGTCCGATGACTATAATTTTACTTATAAAGCTCCACATACGTATTGAGCACTTTTCAAAAGATATTGATTTTTAGTTCAATATATTTGCAATTATTTAATTTATATATATATATATATATATATATATATATATATATATATATATATGATAGACACAGAGGCAATTAGGTCGACACTTTGATTACAGATATAAGCCGTAGGAAAATTTGTTATCACATAGGTCAAGGGTCTCTAAACTACGGCCTGCAGGCCAGATTCGGCCTGCAAAAATGTTTAATCCAGCCCGAGGAGTTCTTATGGGAAACGTAAAAACATTTAGGAAAATCTTTTAAATGTAAATATGTGAAAAATAGTGTGATGGTTTTTCTTTATGTTTAAAAAGTTATTAAAAGAATGAGTTTTGGAGAATCATTTTTACAAACAAAAAGAAAAGCTAATGAGCAAA